>NC_088710.1:2367984-2704819 GCF_963576615.1 Watersipora subatra | reverse complement strand
GAAGTTAACATTGCTTGTCAAACAAAAATATACCCTAATTGTGGTGACACGCTGACAAGATTTTTTACAATAGACAAAGTCAATCCTGTCATATGAGGGTTTAAAGTATAAACCACAGAAACTAGTCGCAGTCCAAAGCAAACGATGGCAAGCAAGGTAAACTAGCTGCGAGATGAGACATGATAAAGTGGTACTTCATTGCTTGTCACACGAAGGGAAAGAGTCTAAGGCCTTGCAAGCGTGTCATATGTTTTTCATGCAGTACCCAATGCATGCACACAGCGGTGCTTACCTCACACGGCAGCACCTACCTTCATGATAAGACTCTTGAGTCTTCCAGCGAGCTGGGAACCGAGCTGTTGTGGATCTTTCTCAAGGACAGTTCGGCTCAACTGAAAAGTCTCGAGCAGAATGGTGAGGTCCTTGTCCTTGGGCTCGATAGAGATGGCCAAATAAAAGTCATCAAATATATTTCTGATGCCGCAGCTGCACAGCTTTGCGAGCAACCATTCATAGTTGCATAGACACTGAGATTTGAGCATATCAAACTGGTTAGAGTTGATGAAATGGTAGGGGAGCTCATTAAGGGCTCGCTTGTTGTATATGGTAGACACAGTGCCAGCACTCTCCAGCTGGAAAGAAAGACTTTGTGTTGCAACATAGCGTGGTACACCTTCCTCATTCGATGGGGTCGGCTTCTTCTTTAACCCACCATAAACACCGGTGAAGTACTCCGCTAAGGCTTTATGGTAAGAAGGTGCCTGAAGTAAAATATAATGTTACCACAATGCCTCTGTTGAACTAGAGATGTGACAAAAGAAAACAATCTTCGTGTATCCATTAATTGTAAAAACCTAAGTTTAATTCCAGTAGATTACTGACCAGTTTAGGTAGTGAGGTTAGCAGCAAAAAACACAATACTGAATGATATTGCATAAAACGGTGATGTGTGATGCAACAACTCCTATTACAAATTCTAGTTTGTTTTTTATTGAAGGAGATGCACAAATAGTTACGACAGCATTTGCTTTGTCCATCAAATTGCTGCGGAATGCGCAAATATTTAAATACCGCTCCTAAAATGCATCCATTCAAGTTTGTTAATATTTAGTAATTTTAAAATTATTATACTAATTGTCTCATTGTTTACAAAGCCATTACCTAGTCTCTGATCTCGCAATCAAAACATCTATAGCTTTGAAGGTGGTTTGCATAGACTCAGGCAGACTATAAATGGCTTGTTATCAAGGTTAAATGGCTGCGCGTAGGTGTGTTTGCTTTTATCAGTTGCTAAGCGCTCATTGTATGTTGCTAACAAATAAAAACCATTGAATTGCCCTTCTACAATACACATCTCAACCTTATATAAAAAGCATTTTTAAACACTGTAGCTAAGATGCTTCTGAAAAAAGATTGAGATATTTGCATTGGTCGAGTAGTATAGATATAAAAAGATTATTGTATGGAATCTGCCTGATACAAATGCATTATCTACATGTGCATATAATTTTACTATGTAGTATTAAAATGCATTATATTGACTTACAATATCTTTTAATATATTATATCATTTCATGTTATATCAATTTATGCTACATTATATTATTTGTTTTATACTATATTAGAGTATTGTAAATTTAAAGAGTATTATATTATAGAATATTAGATTTTCTTGTATAATACTATCAAGGTTACCACAAGGTCATGGATAAAATAAAAAGGAGAAAAAATCTTTTTTTTTGTAAAAGCAGTAAAACATTATCTTAAACACCTCAAACAAAAGAATCACAAAATCTTATCTCTTTGATAAGCTATGGTTGCTTATTTAGTGTTTGCCAAATTTTAATTTATGTTTCAGTTTATCATCTAATTGTTACATAATATTATATATCATGCAATAAAATATAAACATGATACATCAGAGCTCTCAGTTAGTTTAGGCCTCAGGCAGGACCAAACAGTAATCGGTACCTGCTAATCTCACTCACACCATATGACATTTAAAAGCAAGTGCGAAAGTGCTATCCGCATATCTCATATCATGTGACACGTGGGAGCAAGTGCAAGCGCACTACCTACTCATCTCATACCATGTGATATGTAAGAGCTAGTGCAAACACACTACCTACTGATCTCATACCATGTGATATGTAAGAGCAAGTGCAAACACACTACCTACTCATCTCATACCATGTGACATGTAAGAGCAAGTGCAAGCACGGCACCTGTGTATCTCGCACCATGTGACATCTCGGTGCAACTGCTAGCACATTATCTATTCTCTCAAGCAAGAAGCTTTCAGACCTCTAAGCATACAATTATAAGGCACCTGCCTGTGAGGCCCTTTCAAATGGTTGCAAGATTTAAATTTTGCTCAGGGGAGCAATAAACAGTACATCAATGGCCCAAACAACTTATCAGGAAGCAGAGTGCATTAGCGCAGTAAGAAACATGTTATGTTGTTGCTCTACCACCACCAGATTCAATTATCACCCTCTCCTTGCTACACGTGTTTCAAGTTTATTGAAGCCATCCTGGGGTTTTCTCAACTAACTACGGTAGTTACCCTCTTTTTGTACTAATAAGACTGTTGTCTTTGGTCTAACAAAAACATATAGGAGGTTGAGCAGCTGAAAAGTAGCTTCAACTCACTGTACCTAACCCCCTCTCTTGAAAAAGAGGGAAGCGTGCCTACTAATTGCGGTTTAAATTAAACTGTTATTCTCACCAGAATGAACAATAATTAAAAGAATTCTGTAACAAAATTTTTATAAAAAATTAAACTTAAAAAGCTTTGTATTTGAGTATTACAAAATTTATTGATGTAGTTATGTTGTACTTTATTATTCATCAGGATTAACGGCCAGACAAGCTGACCAACGCAACGTAACAGTCATATTGGACAACTTTCGGATGTTAAACATATTACAAACAGAGTCTGCCTAACAAGATAATGTGTTTATTGTTTTAGATAATCGTTGACCTTTTTAGTGACTGATGAAACTGGTTAAGGGTAGTTAGTCTCTGGCAGCCTACTTCTATAGCTATTCCTAGTAGAGGTGGAACGAGACACGAGACGTCTCGAGTATCGACCTGTCTCGTCTCGTATCGGTCTCGTCTCGACTTAACTATTGCCAAACTCGAGACAGGAAATAGAACTAAAGTGCCTGCACACGGTTGTTAAAACATGGCTTCTTGCGGTAGCGACAACTCCATATATTGTAATGGATTGCGGGCAACTGCCTTTAAAGTTATACTCGGTCCGTTACTACCTGTTGCTACTGATTATGTTGGCCACTGAGTCTAATCATGTAGTCCGGACAACGGCCCTGTTATTTTTTAGTTCGGTTCTGTGTCCTTAAAACAGATACCGGGTCGTATCTAATTACTCTTCGGATAATCCAATTTAATAAATTAGACTTTCGCGGGTAAAATGTCTGTATTTTATCGTATCGTGTCTAAACACCAACTGCCCTTCATAAAATTCGGGCCTCTTTTATGTATATACTACCAATCGCGGGTAAAACTTGCCCGGACACAGAGAAACGAACGAAAGGCCCGTGTCGACCCTAGTCCGTGTTCGGTTAACAATGACGTTTTGTTAGCTCAATATAAGAATATACATGTGCATGTATACAGTAATTAATATAATTTCATGAGTACAATTTAAATATAATTCACATACTACAGCTAATACACAAACAAAACTTAACAATAATGAAACGATAAGAATGAAAGTGTTATCGTGTGTTCTTTTAGTTGCGGTATTTCTTTGTAGAGCGACGGCTATCGGTTTCATTACACATTACATTAAAAAGTAAGAACTATTCAATAGATGGTAAAAATATACATGTACAAAGCAATATGTTTATAATAATTATGATCAATCAAGCTCAAAATTCTTAGAATATATAACTTCGGTATTTTAGAGCTGTTTGTGTCACTTTTGTTTACAAAAACTACATGCATATCACTATTAAAATGTTGTATTTAAATCGTTTACACCAGGTGAAAATTCAATTTAAAAAGAGTTTTATTAATTTATATATACCAAGTAGCTAGTACTTGTGTAGTGAAATCATCACCAATTGCTCATTATTTTACTGTCTCGTGTCTCGAGTCTCGAATTTTTACAAGACAGTGTCTCGAGTCTCGTCTCGAGCTTAAAAAACCTGTCTCGTTCCACCTCTAATTCCTAGGCACCCATTATATGTAGTTTCATGGTCGGATGGAATAAATTGGAGTTGTGCTCCTACAACTGTCAAGTAAGGATGGAAAAGTTAGGTTGGACTTGTCACAGTGGATTACAAAGCCTTCTACATTGCTAATTGTATTTATCTATTTTCGTTATGTGCGTTTTATTTATTAAATTAAAATTACTGTTAATTCAAACTTTTCCAAATATTACAGCAGTGTTTGATTGTTTTTACTGCTCAGACCCTATATTGACTGGTCATTGACTGTTTATAGGCTGAATATTATTTGTCTACCACTTGTCTATTGATTTTTTTATTAACTAATGATTGATTATTTATTGATTAGCTATTGATTGCTTATTGACAAACTATTGATTATCGATTGATTGTTTTCTTGATTATTTATTGACTGGCTCTTGACTGTTTTTATAAGCTGTCTGTTAATGAAACAGACTTTCTCTTATTTTATAAACTCCCATCAGACACATGAAAACATCCAATCAGCGAGTTGCCCGATGTGCATGGTTAAGTAAAATAAATTATGTTCTATTTTTATAATATACAACAAACAACCTCAGAATTGGAAAATCGTTACCAGTTGAGCCCTTTGTTCATTTCTGTAACTATAACCCAAAAGATATAATAAAAGTTCATTGATCTCTCTAATAATAAGTTCATTGATCTGTTTAATTATATCGCAATAAATATCTATGAAATGAGAGTGTAGCAAAACTTCTGTCAAGCTGATTTTTAGATAGTAGCATTATTATGCATTGCTTCATCAAACATCGTAATGAAAGTTCAAAGCACTCACCCAAACGTGTAAATGAAACTTACTTTGTCTCTTTGAAGCAGGTAGCGTTCAGCAGCTGCTTCGTGGAACTGAAGATGAGACCACTGCATTGTTTTGAGTCCGTCTGCATTCAATTCCATAACATAGCTTCTCAGGTCTTGTTTGAGCCGGACAATAAGCGCTGGTGGACATCGTCGTATCTCCAACTGTAAAACATGTCAGGAAATGAAGATTTCAATAATTCTGAGAGAAGTATTTCATAGTGAGCGTGTGTCAACTATCAGCATGTGTCAACTGTTAGTGTGTGTCAACTGTCAGCGTGTGTCAACTGTCGGTGTGTGTCAACTGTCAGCGTGTGTCAACTGTCAGCGGGTGTCAACTGTCAGCGTGAGTCAACTGTCAGCATTTGACAACTGCATGGTTCAGGGCTACAGTGCATACATGCAATGCTATATTTATATACATGTATTCGTGAGTCCAATTTTCATACATATATTTTTCTACTTGTATGAATATGCACACGTTTGTTTCCTACAACATCAATCCACAATATTTCAAAATAACTTTTTACTTGTGTAGCTATAAAATACGGACTTCTATAACAAAAAAATTTTATCATATATAAATAAACAATATTAAAATACAAAATTGCGCTTATCATTGAAGTTTTACATTAACAAAAATGTCGATCTAAAAAAGGATTATTATTAGACAGGAAATGTGAGGCACAACCTTTAATTGAGATGAAACACTTGAAACAACTACAGCTACTTTTGCACTTCAGTAAATAAAATAGCTGAACGGCAGAGAGGTTCATGGTCATCTAGGTTTAGAGTTCAATTTTACAATAGAGAAAATTTTAAAAACTTCCAGTATTTAGTTTCTTATCTTACCTTCTCTTCTATCAAATAGACTTCACATAACTTATAGATATATTTCTCAAAGTTAGTCCGTTGTTGTGTATGTCCAGCTATAGCTATTGAAATCTTGGAATAACATCCCATTCACCAGTCTACCGCCTTGACAATTTAGCCACTCCAGAGCTTGATAGGTTCACCAGGCGATATATGTCGCTATATGGGCGCAAATACCTACTTCAATCAGGACGAAAAGTCATGGTGTTACGTCATGAGAAGCCGTAGCTCTTATTAGTAAGCGTACTCCAATTTTCCATTGGCATTGTGGCAGGCTAATAACAAGTAGCGGGTAACTCTCATAATCTCTCATTGTTTATAGGCTGATTTTTAATACCTAGGCAACCCTGGGTAGCACAGCTAGTTACTCTATGAAGATGCTCGTCCACAGCTCTAATCTCAGTTTGGGTCAATACAATTGAACCTGCTGAGAAAGGCTGCCAGCCAGTTGCATAGGAAGAGGTCAACAGACAATATTTCTTATCCCTTATATACAAAGAGTCTTACTAAAGTAGTTATACCTCTCTCAACAGTTAACAATGTTCTGAAGATTGTGCTGATGTTTCAGGTCACATGACCTGTCAGCCATTCTTTCTATTTCTACTAGTAAAAACAATTTCATGGCTCTAGCTGTGCCTATTGTCTGTTTATGACTCAGCGAGCTGCCAGTAGCCAAAATAAAGCCAGTTATAAAATAAATTTCAGAGACTGCTACAAATCTAAATTTTGCCCAACAAAATTACTTAATGTCAATTAATTTAATTGTTTATTATTTTATTAATATACTTATTTAATAAAAATAAGTAAATAGTGGTCATCAATTTATAGAAATGAAAAACTATTACTGTGTTGCAAAAAACGGGTACAAACTAAGTGTTCTTTGTATTGGCTCCTACATCTTAGGCGCAATTAAACTACATACATATTCAGTTCACAGCAGGAATTGCTCTGGTTGTCATTATCTACAAGAAGGACTCATATGTTTGTTCTAAGACATGTTCTTGAGCAATGATCATATTTGATTTATCTATCAAAAATATAGCAGTAGGCTATGGATAAATCTTGTAGCATTGCTAACTAGAGGACTATTAGCGCAGTAAATAATTCATGATTCTCTATCATATTTCTAGAACTTTCTTCTATAGTAATGGTTATAAAGTGTTGTTATATGATTATAGTATACGGTTACGTTGCGCAAATGGCTTTAATCACAATTACAACTACCTGCACTGCCTGCCATTTTAATGAGTTTAGCTTTGGTCAATGTTGTTGTGACAGAGGGAGAAATAGAGAGAGGGTCAATATTAAGGCATAGCATAAAGTCAGTTGTTTTGATGCACAATGTAAATTTAGGAGTAAATACTATATTATGCAAACATTGTTATAGAAATGCAACCAGATTTTTGTCTAGCCTTTACAAAAATTAACTACTTTTATTCCACATACTTTTTATCTCACCTTGTATTGCATACACAGTTCTTCCATGACCATATCATCCAATGATATCAAATCTTCTAACTCATTCAGAGTGACCCCCTTGCGGGCCGCGGTAATATATCCTAGTGCCCTCCTCACTAATGGCTCTCCATGATCTCGCTCTAGACGAGCAAAAGCTACGGTTGCAACTCTGTGAAAAAGATTAAAAGAAGGTCAAAACAAGAAAGTGCTAAAAGCTTTATATTCTAAACTAAGTTTAATTGGGGGCCTAGTGTATTCCCCACGCAAAAGTAATTAAATGTTAGTCTTGAGTTGTCTCTCCTGTAGAGAGGATAACAACATATTAAAATGAAACGTGTCATTCGCATTCCATAAGATAAAAGTCAAATATGAAACAGAAAAAGGCTCTAATTGTTGATTATGAAAATTTCCCTGCTCATTAAACTTTGCAGGAAACCTGGAATGTCCTACAAGAAGCTGCAGGAACAGAACAACAAAAACTGTGAGAGTTGTCTTATCTTATCAAGCAATAAGTTGTACATGTAACTGTGGATCTAAAAACTGACCTTTTGACGGCGGCAGCAAGCTTGTAGTTTTCTGGTGGAGTGTAGCTACTCCAGCTGAGAGCCTCATGGAAAGCGCACTGGAGAAAAAGGGGGTTGGGACAGTCCTTGTAGACCTGCAGTATCGTGTTGTATTGGTCATCCGTCAGCGTGTGATTGGCTAGGCTTAGCCAATGGGATAGAATGACAGCAGCATCATCTTTCTGTAAAGATAGTTATAGTTTGTTTTCATACTTTTTTATACTTATTCTAAGAATCATTTGATTTCCACGTACTGAAGTGATGCAACAGAATCCGTGTTGATAAGAACTTACACAATGAAAATCTACATAACACAACTGGATTAAGCCAAGCATGGCGGAAACACATTACCCTAATTGAGATATACCTGATAATCTTGTGATATGCCAGCAGTATGACTGTAGTGAATGCAGAGTTCCCTTAGCCCGCTAACAATTCAGCAATATGTTATGTAATATTAATCTTACGTAATTTTAAATACACGCCGATGTTTTTGGTTCATGTTTTTGTTTCAGTCTTGCATAAAAAACAAGGAAATAACCAAAATATACTACAAGTATTTTCCCAGCAGGCCATAATACTAAGAACAAGCCAATGCAATGGTCAGTATTCCATCTTGTGGCCATCCTAGAATGTGGGCTAAACCAAAAAGATGGGGTAAGAAATTTCACAGTACAACTTTTTCTAGAAGAATCTACTTCATTGCTTGCCACGCACTCAGCAGCTAAGGGAGTACTGTGGTGGCAGCACTGCAAACCTATCAAACTGACTTTTTAGCTTGCAAGCTTATAACTAAATAATAGTTACACGTTCACCTAGTTATTATAGTAGCAACAGATTTATGTGTTGCAACTATATAACTAGGTGAAAGTGATACATCAACAATAACTTAATCATATTCTTGTAAGCATATAGTATAGACTAGTACAGACTCTAAAACCCTGCGACCTTGTGACCTCTTGTGCTCAATGTGTTTACATACCCGAATAGTCATAGAAAAGATATACCTGTAAGCAACCATGTAAAAAATCAGTCATGTATTCAACACATGACTGTATAACAAAGTGAGGCACGTAAAGTGAGGTACCCCCAAACATACTCGGTGCAATTGCTTTTTTATCAGCTGTAGAACACTCAGCTCTATATCACAGTTCAGTGACCTACGGAAACCCATCATGGAGGAGTGAAATTTATAAACAATTTATTTCAGCATAGATGACGACCAATGAGATGTCAGTAAAATTATTTAGACGGGTAAATGATTCAAGGAGTAGGTGCCAAGCAAGACTAATACTGAAATGATGATGTTTTTTTCTTGGTTTCTCTAAAGTATAGACTAGGATTTACTCTAATGATTGACTACACATTCAGAGTAAATTGCCAACCCCAACAAAGAATTCTTGCCCCAACATTGACCTACATACCACCAAATTTTATAGTCTCCGAGAACTACTTCTCTGTTTTGTACGTCGACCATTGAACGTTTGTTTGTAGCTCCTCTTTTCTTATAAAGCTGTTGGCCTCTTCCAATGAAGAAAAGAACACTGCTGACATTTTTTCACAAAATCTCCTATCAAAATTCCTGGGAATTTTGTATCAAAACATGATTGTTCCGGTTTAACAATAGACGGTCTAAACGCCATCTATGCCGAAATAGATCGTTTATAAATTTCACCTTATGGAGGAGGATGCCAACCAAATTAAAGAAACCCACCATAAAGGAGTAGGCACAACAAGAAGGAGGCCTATTAAAGAAGAGGCCACCTCGGAAGAGGTCATCATGGAGAGGAGAAGGCCTACTAAAGAGGAGGAAGCTTACCAAGGAGGAGACTCATCAGGAGAGAGGGAGCCTACTATAAAGGAAGAGACCCTCCAAAAAAGAGGCCTACCAAAGAGAAGGAATCCCAAGAAAGAGACAACTGAGGAAAAGGAGGAGACAACTTACCAAAAGAAGAGGCCCAGCAAAGAGGCACGTGTGAAGTTACATCTGTAATATTACAATCTAAGTAAAACTTACTGGCAACTCTCCAACTTCGAGAAAGTTTGCTTCTTCAGAACCCCAGTACTTTTTGGCAGCATCCAACACTTGAAACTTATCATCTGGCAAACATGAGAAGATAACCTTCACATGCTTTGGCAACACCTTTGGCATCCAGAGCAGCTTGCGGGAGTCGTGCTCTTCTGCAGATTGTACCAAGCATGCATGAAATCTTTAGAATATGATGGGAAGTACAACCAAGTATAACAAACAAAGAGTTGTCTTTCCTTTTCATTATACTTTTCTGTTGTATCCTCGAGGGTTTCGGTAATCACAGATTGGTAAGCAGCCTTTAAGCATAGCATCATTATATTACAGATGTCTATAAGAACCAATGGTTAATATACAACTCATAGAGTGTGTCTATTAAATCAAGCGGTTGTAACACTAATAAACAACTTTATTGTTAAAGACCACCCAAAGGCTACTAAGAAGCAAAACAAGGTAATAAAATCTAAAACAGACGCGAAGAGCGAAGACGAGAAGGACAATTCTACGGCAAGTAGGAAGCTGCTATCAAATGAATGCTTTATGGGGTGTAAGAAAGTACCTTTGCTACTGTTTGTGTTGAGTTTGTGTGTCCATGGATCAAATGTATTATCTATGAGAGTTCACAGAAACATTGAAACAATCATGCTGATAAAGACCAACTATAGCATCTCAGAAACTGAAACTTGTGATATTACAAGACACTTTCTATGGAACTGAGTCATGACCTTCTCACTGAATGCTCGACAAGTTTACTTAAAGGTTGACTTGCAATAAAATTCACATTACAGTTATTTGGTATCAAAAGATTCACCATGTCTTACTCTGTTGTGTTGTAAGTGCCAAATATGTAGAAATGTGATTAAAAACTCTTAAAAGCTCAAAAACGAAAAGCCGCCGTAGATTGGAATCTGTTTATTTCTCTGACGTAGCTATGAAATTTGGCTATTGTCTTGTCACGCGATGGTCTCATGTGAATTGAAAGGTCAATAAAAAGCTCAATATAAAACTTATCGTAGCACTAGTTTATGACAAACACTTCGGGTTTTACCAAAGACCCCGTATCAAATATAGATGCTCGCTACTTTACAGTTTTGTTTCGGTTTGGTCTAATCGGCAAGTCGTAATCTGATCATGTGACCCAAACTTCGCAAATAATTTCTGCAGCACTTTTCGATTATCACAAGTGACCAACAGGCTCGTCATGATTATCAGACAATGATATGTACTCCTTCGAGCTAAGGCTAAGAAATTGAACAAATTTTTACGGTAAGTTATAGGATATCATTGCTAAAAGTGACAGCATTAAGATGACGATAAAACAGACGCGTAAGAATAATAGACATGGCTTTATTGAATGCGTGAAGTATATTTGTGAAAATATTTCGACGAATAAGGTTGCATGAAAGTGTAAACAGAAACCATCTCTCACAACTACGTCACATTTGAGCCGTTTTGGAAAGAGAATCCAAACTACGGCGGTCTCGTTTGGCTGCGATTTTCTGTTCGTTTTTAAGCTTTTAAGAGCTTGTAATCACCTTTCCACATATTTTGCACCTACAACACAACAGAGTAAGACATGGTGAATCTTTTCATATCAAATAACTGTAATGTGAATTTTGTTGCAAGTCAACCTTTAACAAAATCTGTTACTTCAGTATCAGTGTATTAAATACATGTTTATTTATATTGCAAACAATGATCTGGTATCATTTACAAATATTGAATTAAGAATCGTTTCCTCTTATATTCTAACTTCATTTTAGTTTAGTTTTTGTTTTTGCTGTTTGTGAGCAGCGAAATCTGTCTAATTGTTTACACGTTCTAATTGTTTACACGGAATTATCTCTGTTACCATGGTGACCAGGATTTCTTGAGTTTAAATTGTATTTCAGCATTCATTTTCACTCATCGATCATTCTGTCAAATTGATGATTGGAGATAATACCTGGGCAGTACATTTCGGGTGGTATTCTTGGGGTGGTAGACTTGGGGCGGTAGACTTGGGGCAGTGGACTTGGGGCAGTATACTTGGGACAGTATACTTGGGGCGGTAGACTTGGGGCAGTAAACTTGGGGCAGTGGACTTGGGGCAGTATACTTGGGGCGGTAGAATTGGGGCAGTAGACTTGGGGCAGTGGACTTGGGGCAGAATACTTGGGGCAAAATACTTGGGGTGGTAGACTTGGGGCGGTAGACTTGAGGCAGTCGACTTGGGGCAGTCGACTTGGGGCAGTATACTTGGGGCAGTATACTTGGGGCAGTGGATTTGGGGCAGTATACTGGAGGCGGTAGAATTGGGGCAGTAGACTTGGGGCAGTGGACTTGGGGCAGAATACTTGGGGCAAAATACTTGGGGCGGTAGACTTGGGGCGGTAGACTTGGAGCGGTAAACTTGGGGCAGAAGACTTGGGGCGGTAGACTTGAGGCAGTCGACTTGGGGCAGTTGACTTGGGGCAGTCGACTTGGGACAGTCGACTTGGGGCAGTCAACTTGGGACAGTAGACTTGGGGCAGTCGACTTGGGGCAGTCGACTTGGGGCAGTAGACTTGGGGCAGTAGACTTGGGGCAGTAGACTTGGAGAAGTACACTTTGGGCAGTAGACTTGAAATGGTAGACTTGGGGCGGTAGACTTGAGGCAGTAGACTTAGGGCGGTAGACTTGGGGCAGTAGACTTGGGGTGATACACTTGGGGTGATACACTTGAGGCGGTAAACTTGGGGCAGTAGACTTGGGGCAGTAGACTTGGGGCAGTCAACTTAGGGCAGTAGACTTGGGGCAGTCAACTTAGGGCAGTCAACTTGGGGCAGCCAACTTGGGGCTGTCAACTTGAGGCAGTCAACTTGGGGCAGTAGACTTGGGGCAGTAGACTTGGGCAGTCAACTTAGGGCAGTCAACTTGGGGCAGCCAACTTGGGGCTGTCAACTTGAGGCAGTCAACTTGGGGCAGTAGACTTGGGGCAGTAGACTTGGGCAGTACACTTGGGGCAGTACATTTGAGGCAATAGACTTGGGGCGGTAGACTTGGGGCAGTACACATTTAAGTTATTTTATCAATCAGTGTTAGTGATAAAACAAACAAACAAACATCTGCTTGTACCATTTAACTACACCACATGCATGTAGTTGTTCATCAAACTGAAATTAATACTTGTCTGAAACAATATTTTAAAAACTAACCAGGTTACATATTCTGTACAGAAATCACAAACTAAAAAACATATATTTTGGAGACCAGATTGGTTGAGAAAACCCAAGATACACTTTGAAAAGTAAGCCATGAGAGAATCACCTTGATTAGTAGTTACGCCGCTAGTCACACCGCTAGTCACGCCGCTAGTCACGCCGCTAGTCACGCCGCTAGACACGCCGCTAGTCACGCCGCTAGTCACGCCGCTAGTTACGCCGCTAGTTGCGCCGCTAGACACGCCGTTAGTCCCGCCGCTAGACACGTTGTTAGTCACGCCGCTAGACACGCCGCTAGTTACGCCGCTAGTCATGCCGCTAGTTACGCCACTAGACACGTCGCTAGTTACGCCACTAGACACACTGCTAGTTACACGGCATTGGTTGGTTACTGTTCAAGTGATTTCTGTCATGCATCGTATTAGATCCTGTGAAACATACCACCAGACAAACTAAACATTTAATATTGAAGGCAGCACTCTCTTTGCCTACACTTAGTTCTTGAGAATTTTTCTAGTATCTTTCTAGCATTAAAACTTGATGTGATTTATAGTTTGGGACAAAAGAAGAAAGAATCATAAACTCATACTGTACCTGTGAGTTGGTCTAGAGAGTCGATGACAATAACGAGAGGCCGCTCACTGCTGGCATACTTGATTTTGTCAGAAAAGTCATTAACCAAACCACGATATCCCTGAAAGGAAGGAAGTGTTTTTTAGAATTATTACTAAACTGACCAGAGGAACACCCATAACATTGTCTTAAAAACAAGACATTTATCAAGTACAAATAAGCTGAAAACATGTTCTACTAGATTTAGATCGAATAAAATAATCATTTCTATAGAACTGGACTGTTTATAAGGGCAACCTGTCAACAGTCAGTATTACTGCATCTGATTGATCTCTGTAAGCTTGAACAGAAGGAAATTAAATAGCCTCATAGCTTTGGCTACAAGCGGGGTGACTAGGTAAAAGCCTTGCCCAAGCCCTCAAGAATAAGCACAGAGCTAAGACTATCTTAGGTATGCTGTTTTTGACACCAGATATGGTTATCTACATGTAATCATAATTTCTAGAAAACTACCGAGTCTCATGAAAAAAAAGAATTGTTTGCAATTGTTTCCTCAACGACACCAAATTGGAACTTGCTTACTTGAAGACAATTGAATAATGAGCTGGGAGTTTAACCTTAACAGGCAAACGCAATGACAAATGTTGGAGTTATGCTGAGCAAACACAAAGGGTTGTTAAAAAAAATGATTGTATCAACGATTAATTCAACACTGACGGGAACATTTAATAAAAAACTTCCAATATATGAAAGATGCAAAAGCAGAGCATTGCTGTAAATAACAAGGAGGTTACAAAAACTGAGTTTAACTTTGGACGATACAATAGAACAGAGAAAGTAGAGAACTAGAGTATGATCATCCACAGACTGGGGCAGCCTGACCTACTAAAGCTGACAGCTAGTAACAGGTGACCTACTCAAGCTGACAGCTAGTAACAGGTGAGCTACTGAAAATCAGGTGAAGACTAGAATACCCGACTAAACCTCTACACTGAATCAAGTAGGCATGCAGTGAACATTACCTGAAGCTGTAAGGAGATCAATGGAAAGGCTGTTAAAACACATATCAATCCAAATCTCACAATCTCAGAAGGTATGTATGTATGATTTACTCTTCAGCTTCTGCTGACTTACTATTACCGAGTTCAGAGCAGTAGATGACCATAAGAAATTTCACAAAACCGTCAACCACAAGGTTTAGCTATTACGATCTTTTCCTAATGATATTTGACATTTTGATATTTTCATTGTTCGAAATATGGCCTGGCAAAGACTTGTATTCAAACAGTACATCAGCCTCTCTTTATTGCTACGACATGTCCAAAACATCTTGTTATAAATTGAATTTTGAACCAAAGTTTAAATTATATTATAATTAAATTAACCTTTTGCTTGCAGACTTTGATGAAGCATTCAACAGTTGTACTGCAACTGCCTAAAAAAACCAATAGATGGGAAAGTTTGAGCACTCACCGTAGGTACAAGAGCAGGGTTTCTATTGTATATGATAGCCAGTTGCGTGCATATAGACTGAAGGATGAGTCGAATATTCTGGGAAGCGCTTGTAATTCCACATGATCTGAAGACCACAGCTGGAGATGCCCTGTTAAATGTACAACATCAAGAGTTGTCACCTCTTGCATCGCACTACACTCGAAAAGTTGTGAAAGTTGAAGCACTATAAATAAGAGGGTTATTGCTAAGGATATACATGTAAGTAATCAGTCACTCGTTATTACAACATATTTACACAACTGAGAGTTTCAAGTTGAACATGCTTATTAACATGAGAAACTGTAACCAATAGTGACTTGACTAGAAGTGATTACTGTACAAATGTGAAAACACACAAGAGCAGTTCTACCTGGAAGGATTATACCTGCAACAATGTGTCAAAGTGTGTACACAAGCACTGGCAGCTTCTGCCACATAAAAAGATGTGAAAATTTGTGAAAGCACTGAAAAAGTTGGATTATTAGCATCTAAAGATAAAAATTGACAATGACTTTCAGTCCTCTAGTAGTAACTAACAGTGACTAACAATGACTAACAATGACTAACAGTGACTTACAGTAACTAGTAAAGACTAGCAGTAACTAATAATAATTAACAATTACTAACAGTAACTAACAGTGACTAACGGTTACTAACATTGACTAGTAGTAACTAACAGTGACTAACAATTACTAACAGTGACTAACAGTTACCAACTAACAGTGGCTAACAGTTACCAACTAGTAGTAACTAGTAGTAATTAACAGTAACTAACAGTAACTGACAGCGACTTACAGTGACTAACAGTGACTAGCAGTAACTATACACAGACCTTTGCATCATATCAAGTGACTAAACCACTGATGAAACTATTTTTCAAGAACTGGAGTGATAATAGTAAATAGATACAAATAGAAAGAAGCATTTGAAGTCTTACTAAGTGATACAAGACAAATACTAGAAAGAAATTCTTTTATACTAAAGAGTAGCCTACAGTTTACAAAATCACATGCTAGCTGCAGGGCAGGTGCTGACTTTAGTAACTTGAGTCAGCCCAATCACCTGACTCAGACGAATTGTATAGTGAGTGCTTTATCAAGTCCGTCTGACCATTAATAAGCACATGACAATCTTTACTCCTTACAACAAGAGAAAGCAACTCTAGTATTACTCACTGCTGGTACCATTTCTGACTGTCTCGTGCAGCGCGGCAGACAAGGCTTTTTCGGCCCATACCAGATCTGCCATAAATAGTAAGTGGCAGGTTTGAATCTGACCTCAAGTATTCTTTGATGCTTTGTAGGAGTTGCTGCCTCCCATGGAAGCTTCTTGCTCTACATAAAAATTGGTGGGTACAAGGACTGCTAAATGGCTTTAGAAGATAAATAAAATGAGAATTAGTTTATAGAGTTATATACAACTGTGAGACCCCAATATCAAATAAACTCGATTTGATTGACAACTTCTCTCGACTTTTATTTTCAACTATTTAACAAAGCTGACTCAGAACATTCAACTCACTTTGTAATGTTCATATCTCTAGTGTCTAAAGTTGAACCTGACGATGCTTGAGGGGTTGTGTGCCCATGGTTGAGATGAATAGCTAGATAATGCTTACAATATACTGTGCTGAGTTTTAATTCAATCGTAATATGAGTGAATTATAAAGAGAAGTGACACCTCATGGTTTATAGATAATTAAATGTGAACAGTAAAAAAAATATTTTATAGTTTCGATTTGATCTTTTGCTAGCAAAAAAAGTCAATTAAAATTTTTACTAAAAAACTAAACTTTTGCAGTTTATGCAACTCAACTGCAACTAATAAACTAAATTATAACATCTAAACATGATAAAACTGTAAGCTTTCGTCGTTTAATTAGTTTTTACAAAATACGATACCCTGTGACCGGGAAGTTTCACAAGCTTTACGTTATAAGAGATGAAATTTGAAAATTTTTTCACCCTGTTACACTGCAAGTGTTTCATTGTTAATTTTTATGGTTATTAATGCTTTCAAATGCGCACTATAAAACTACTTCTATCGTAATTTTGATTATTTTGACATTTTCTGAGCAGAATATTGTAACCGGAAGATGAAAGTTGGTTTAGTAAATGACTAGTATGCATCTCTAGTATGAATTCACCTTAGTTCATATGAATTACTGTCAGGATTGAACAAAACTTTCTATGATTCCCATGTTTAGTTAGCATTCAAATAGTCAGTACTGGATGGTTTCTTGTTGGTTCTATTAACATTTGACTGAGAATAGACTTTTTGGAGACTAGAAACATGTTTAAAGCAGTCGAGAAGGTGAGTTGTTGAACTCCTGAGTATTATAATAAAATAATAAATAATATGGTGCAACCTTGCGAAGCTTTCATCCACACTTATCACTAGTAAAGTATAACAAAGATTTGACACACTGTATGGAAGAGGACAACTCCAAAGCAGTCATACTTGAATTTACTTTTTGCCCATATATTAGAACATGCAAGTTAGCTTGTTAAGTTTTTTAAATTAAAGATTTTTTATTCTTTGTCAACTTTAAAATAAGCAAGTTTCACATGAAATTCTATGTTGCTAGCTACCGTGGATGTATATAACATGCTATGTTGCTAGCTACCGTAGATGGAAGACGCGCTATGTTGCTAGCTACGGTGGATGTAAGACACGCTATGTTGCTAGCTATCATGGATGTAAGACATGTTATGTTGCTAACTACCGTAGATGGAAGACGCGCTATGTTGCTAGCTACGGTGGATGTAAGACACGCTATGTTGCTAGCTATCATGGATGTAAGACATGTTATGTTGCTAACTACCGTAGATGGAAGACGCGCTATGTTGCTAGCTACGGTGGATGTAAGATACGCTATGTTGCTAGCTATCATGGATGTAAGACATGTTATGTTGCTAACTACCGTAGATGGAAGACGCGCTATGTTGCTAGCTACGGTGGATGTAAGACACGCTATGTCGCTAGCTATCATGGATGTAAGACATGTTATGTTGCTAGCTACGGTGGATGTAAGACATGCCATGTTGCTAGCTACCATGGATGTAAGACATGTTATGTCGCTAGCTACCTTGGATGTAAGACATGTTATGTTGCTAGCTACCGTGGATGTAAGACACGCTATGTTGCTAGCTACCATGGATGTAAGACATGTTATGTTGCTAGCTACCATGGATGTAAAACGCACTATGTTGCTAGCTACCGTGGATGTAAGACACGTTATGTTGCTAGCTACCATGGATGTAAGACATGTTATGTTGCTAACTACCGTAGATGGAAGACGCGCTATGTTGCTAGCTACGGTGGATGTAAGACACGCTATGTCGCTAGCTACCGTGGATGTAGGACATGTTATGTTGCTAGCTACCATGTATGTAGGACACACTATGTTGCTAGCTACCGTGGATGTAAGACATGTTATGTCGCTAGCTACCTTGGATGTAAGACATGTTATGTTGCTAGCTACCGTGGATGTAAGACACGCTATGTTGCTAGCTACCATGGATGTAAGACATGTTATGTTGCTAGCTACCATGGATGTAGGACACGCTATGTTGCTAGCTACCGTGGATGTAAGACACGCTATGTTGCTAGCTACCATGGATGTAAGACATGTTATGTTGCTAACTACCGTAGATGGAAGACGCGCTATGTTGCTAGCTACGGTGGATGTAAGACACGCTATGTCGCTAGCTACCGTGGATGTAGGACATGTTATGTTGCTAGCTACCATGGATGTAGGACACGCTATGTTGCTAGCTACCGTGGATGTAAGACACACTATGTCGCTAGCTACCGTGGATGTAGGACATGTAAAGTACACTTGTTCTGCTGTTCCTAGGGATGGCAGTCTGGAACTACATGTACATGTATACAAGATCAAAAAACAGCTAAGATGAGTTATATTGCCCATAATCAGCAAGTCTGTTGACCTTATTTAGTACACCTACTTAAACAGTGGACAAACTAACCTCTGCTGACAGAAGGTGACATGCTGGATGACTTCTGCGTATAGTTCTTTCTCATAAGGGTTAGTTGGTATGGCCAGCTTCTCCTCTTCAAACAGTTCAACAAGACTTTCTTTTACAAGAGAGTTTATTCTGTCAACTAGCTTCTCAAGGTAGAGCATGTGATTACGAAGCTGTTCAGGAGCAAATCCTTCTTTTATCCAATCCAGCCCATAGCTTTCTCTGTTTTTCTTTGGAAGCTAGAAATAGATGGTAGAATATAACCGCTGCACAACATCAAACAGTTTGATAGCTTTTAGCTGAATGTGAAAACTTCAACATAATCTGAGCAATAGTTGAAACTAGTTTCCTGATCTGCTTCTGAGTTAGCTTTGCAGGTAGCTGTCACTGGTTATGAGTTAGCTTTGCAGGTAGCCATCACTGGTTATGAGTTAGCTCTGCAGGTAGTTGTCGCTGGTGATAATTTTTAATATTTTAATCATTTAATTCTCATTAAATGATGGGTTGTGCGATGAGCCTTACACTCGACTGCTGCCTCAATAAAGAAGATGAACTTTGTCATTGGCTGTTACAACTATAACTAATATAAACATGTAACATATCTGCTGTATTCCAGTTCCAAAATACAAGAGGTCTAAATAACTGTATGTTTAGCATGAATAAGTCTATAGCGTTATATACTTACCTCTCTATAGTTTCTCAGCTGCTCATTGAGCTCTACCATTCTGACCTTCCTATTCTGGTCTGTCTCCATGAAATCCTTCGCCGCTTCATCAGATTCGTTGATACCCTCAAACTGTTTGGCAAACCAACAGATCCTGCCCGGCGCAAAGAGGTTGCTCTTTATTCCTGCCTGAATCTCCATCTCCAGCACTGCAGAGGACATGCATGAACAGACCATGGGTAGTGAATGTATACGTTGCGATTAACCGCTGACAAATAACTACAAGGCTTCCAGACAATTCTAGAAACTTCTAGAAATGTTGACACTTTTACTGCGCCATAGAAAAAGATGTAGTAGATTTCCACAGAGTTCAATTTACATATTCTCTGGGCTAGAGGGTTTCAGTCAACTTCGCACAAGTATGGACTGTTGTGGATGCCTTCCAACTCAGGTAGTCATATGAAAAGCTTAGGTATCAGCTTTCTTAAAGAGCAAGTGATATACTGCAAGGTGTCAGCTAGCTGGTGGAAAGGGTTACATTTTTAGTAAAACATGTTCTGATGTAGTAGTGAAAGGCGGTAGCTGTGTAGTGAATCCTAGTGTCTACTAATAGACATTCCGTAATGCACAACATTATGTAAAAGCATAAGGTAGGGCAGAGTGCTGTTGGGTGGTATGTGAATAACTCACAAGATAGCTCATATCTTCTCCAGTCGGACTCCTCTTGTGTCTGCTTCGAGTACTTCTGTAGGATTAAAAGGATTCCCTCAGCTGCCTCCTTCCAATTCTTCACAGCTGGGCCCTTCTTCTTTGGGTCTGTCTTGTTGATATCTGGGAACTTGGTGCTGTTCAATATATATAGATTTATCACTGTCATGTTTGATGTATCCTGTCTTGACAAACTGTTGTTTTTGCGGAGTTGTCCCCCGACAAGCGGAGCAAGCAAACAACAGCTAGTAGCAATACGCACTGCACTTAATGCATCAGCTGCACTGAAAGGGAGTTGTTTTCTTCCGTCTATGCGGCTTGGTTTCGATGTTATTTTAGTGGCTCCATTGGTAATCATAACGAATTTAGCCCAAAAATTTATGTAGAAAAAAATAAGATAAGAACGTTTAACCAGAGACCAGTCTCTGTGGTAAACTTTAGTAGAACTTAGGAACTTAGGCAACAACAGCAACTAAACATGTTGTTATTTTTGCGCTCAGTCAGTTTTATTTGTATTTTTGTATCAGTCAGTTTTATTTGTTCTTATTGATTTTATTTTTAATTAATTTTATTCTTAAAGGTTGACTTGCAACAAAATTCACATTACAGTTATTTGGTATTATAAGATTCACCATGTCTTACTCTGCTGTGTTGCAGGCGCAAAATATATGGGAATGTGATTACAAGCTCTTAAAAGCAAAAAAACGAACAGAAAATGGCAGCCACGCGAGACCGCCGTAGTTTGGATTCGCTTTCCAAAACGGCTCAAATGGGACATAGTTGTTACGGGATGGTTTCTGTTTACACCTTCATGCAACCTTATTCGTTGAAATATTTTCACAAATATACTTCACGCATTCAATAAAACCATGTCTATTGTTCTTAAGTGTCTGTTTTATCGTCATCGTAATGCTGTCACTTTTGGCACTGATATCTTATAACTTACCGTAAAAATTTGTTAAACTTTTTAACCTTAGCTCGAAGGCTGATTATCATTGTCTGATAATCATGACGAGCCTATTGGTAACCTGTGATAATCGAAAAATGCTGCAAAAATTACTTGCGAAGTATTGGGTCACATGATCAGATTACGACTTGACGATTAGATAATGCCGAAACAAAACTGTAAAGTAGCGAGCATCTATATTTGATACGGGGTCTTTGGTAAAACCCGAAGTGTTGGTCATAAACTAGTGCTACGAGACATTTTATATCGAACTTTTTATTGGCCTTTCAATTCACGTGAGAACATCACGTGACAAGACGATAACCAAACTGTAATGAATACGTCAGAGAAATAAAGAGATTTCAATCTACGGCGGCTTTTCATTTTTGAGCTTTTAAGAGCTTGTAATCACATTTCCACATACAATATTTGGCACCTACAACACAACAGAGTAAGACATGGTGAATCTTTTGATACCAAATAACTGTAATGTGAATTTTGGTGCAAGTCAACCTTTAAGTTCTACTAAAGTTTACCGCAGAGACTGGTCTCTGGTTAAACGTGTTTATCTTATATTTTTCTACATAAATTTTTGGGCTAAATCTGTTATGATTACCAATGGAATGACCAAAATAATATCGCAGCCAAGCCGCATAGACGGAAGAGAACAACTGTAATCTAGATCTGTAAATCTAGATAAATATCACGACTTCTTGATATTGGTTGCTATGACGTTTTGAAATGTAAACAAAATTGTGCATTGGTTTTTGTTTCTCAAACTTTAACACCAGTTTCCTCAGAACTATGTTTTCGCACTGATGGTAAACATGCATTCAGTTTATTGACCATAAAATCTGCTGTAATTAAGCTGGAATCAAATTTTTTTTGCAAAATAACTGAGAATTTTCTCCTTCTGCTAGTGTAGATAACTCTAAATCTCACACACCCGACTTAACCATGGTTTCTGTGATCATGACCCATTTCTTCATATTGCTCCAGTTTGCAAAAACCTTCCAAACACATGTGAATGCAAATGCTTGCTTTCTCTTACAGATCGCTGTCAAAACCATTATACATTCAACACAACCAACTTTCAAACTTTGTATATTACACAGCAGCTTCCATTTTACTTCTAATATTGCATTTCTCCTATTGCATGGGAGAGATATCAACATATAATCTTTTCCTTTCATTATTGCTGTTCATTGTACATAATAACACCCAGTACATTACAGCTACTATTGCAGCTACCATTGCAGTTTTTCTATTGTACTGCAGTGCCACTTGACTGCTAATATTGAATTTCTCAACCAGCAGTACCCTTTCTTTTTTCCAATAATACTTTGGTCGTGGGCTGTATGACAGTGGAATTTCTAGTATATAACATGTATAATATATATTATGTATAATAGGTGAGGCCTTTGACTTGTTAGACAGAACACATGGTCTGATGCAGAGCAGTCTAGAATAAGTCAGGATATATAACTATACATGCTGGCTCGTTCCATATAAATGCAATAGGATTGACTCGAATAACTGGTGATCAATTTGATGGGCAGTGGAATATTCCGTGTCATTACCTGATTCTCTGAAGACGGTAGACAGCGGGTATGACATTCTCATCTTTGCGGTACCAATAGGATAAGATCTCAGGCTTGATTAGCTCAAGGTCCTTCTCACTCGCCATAATTGACTGAGCTAACTGGATGTTATGCTGTCGTTTAGCCTGGGCTTTCTTTCTCACACTGGCTTTCTCTTCTGCACAAGATAAATATCCTTCTTATGTAATACTTTGGTAATCTGAGGCTACGTGTAAGTATTAATTTCTAATTGTTACAGCACATACTAACAGCTATTACCTACTACAGGGGTGTCATTGGCAACTTACTGGTAAACTTTGGTAATTCTACTGGCCAAATGTTAACTTAATGGGTCACCTGCCCGCGTGTCCATTATGGAATAGTAAATAAGTCGGTATGCGGACCAAGTTGTATCATTTTTGTTTTACCGATTTTTCAAGCCAGTTTATAAATGTTAAATTTTTATTATGACAAAATGTTGAACCCAAATGATGCACGATAGCATATAGCTCAATATAGCATATATTGGTAGCTATATTTAGGTATATGCTGTATATAGCATACGCGTGTAGTTATATCTATACAGTCATGGCCAAAAGGGTAATATATACTATATTTAGCATATAGCCATATATAGTTATATGCTATATATGGCTATAGCTATATGCTATATATAGCATACGGTAATATCTATATATAGCTACTTATGTATATAGCATATATTTGGCTAAATATAGCATTGCTGAAAAGAATAGAGTTACCCGAAACCATCGTAAAAGAATCTGAGACTGACCTGTACAGCTGGTATTGCTCTGAAATTACTGCAGAACTACTAATTTGCTATTTCTTATGCAGGTATAAAACACCTTGAAAAGCATTAACTTCAAAGCCAATCTGTAACACATGCTGCGCTGCCATTAAATGAAACAGCCCTTCTAAGCTAAACTGTTTTTGATACCTTCAGTTAGGTCTGCTTTATCAGGCTCCTTCTCCTCATCGAGTTCTCTTTGTTCTTGTATGAGAGATTCAATGTGCCCTTTTAGCTTCTCATGGTCATTTGTTAGACATTGAAATATAGCCTCAAACTCCTCAGCATCTATCGTGGCTGGTAGGGTGCTTGAACCATAGCGCCCCGATGTTAGAGTCTGTTATTACATGCAACATTTAATATTTATAGAAACAACATTTGGTGTATCTTTGTAGACTTGAGCTAGTATAGATACAACATTTCATCATTTAATATCTCAGACCTTATAGCTTACAGCTTTTTTGTCTTTGGTGCTAACCTTTATTACATGTCAGACTGTAGGATGCTAACTTGGGAATTATCTTTCCATGCATTCAAAAGTAAAGAGTGCCTACAACACTTGGATATTCAAAGTGAGCTGACTACAAACTCTACTCTTAATTTGCAAGACTAATTACTATCTAGTGAATAGGTATATTTCTTGTGTTTGTTTCTTCTATGGAAAAAGAAGACAAACCAGTAAACTATTCATACAACACCATGCATTCTCAGAATAGCAACCATGGCAGAATGTCTGACGCAAGGTGTCACCGCTCATGACAAGTTTGAAGTAAAGTTGTCAATTATCAGAGCAATTCTGCAAAATAGTATTGCTCAGCAGAGACAAGGTGGCAAGTGTCAGAGTAAGTTTGAGGCATAGTGCCAAGTGTCAGAATAAGTCTGAAGTACAGTATTGCGCCATTTATTGGAGCAATTCTGAGGCATAGCGCCACCTGCCAGAGCAATTCTGAGGTATTGTGACACTTGTCAGAGCAATTCTGAGGCATAGCGCTACCTGTTAGAGCAATTCTGAGACATTGTGTCACCTGTCAGAGTACTCTGAGGCATAGCATCCCCTGTTAGAATAATTTTTAGGTATTGCGACACATGTCAGAGCAATTCTAAATAATTGAGTCTTATGTCGGAGTAATTCTGAGGTGTTGTGTTAATTTAAAAAAAGTTCTGTTGCTCAAAAACTGCAGATAGCAAATTCCACAAAACATTTATCTATCATTGCAACTGATTATGCAAGTTGGTACACAAAATTAAAAGCAATATGAAAAAATATGGGTGTTTGTGCTATTTCCATTTCAGCATTAAGTAAGTTACTGTCCTGCATCTACGTGTAAGTTGGAATCACATCAACAATGTCATTTATATAGTAGCTACATATAATTGTGACTTTATAGTTGACATTTCGCTACGAGCATGTGCTGTGATATGCTGTAGCACCATGGAGAAGTGTGACAAGCATGCCAATGGTGTTATGAATGAAGCCATGACAGTAAGACAGGTAGGGATGCAAGTCTCACTGCAAGGGAATAAACACCTAATAGCACCGCATGCAGTAGTCGTAGTCACTAGACAGCAAGTCTATAAAAGATACCGAGGTACGACATGGCAGCTTGGAAGGATCATCATGCCAACCGATAGGTCAGAGAAGTTTATATAGGAACAAGTTATTAGCGACACAAAGGATATGGATAAAAGACAGAAAATGCAGGCAAGTGCATTATTCAGTTAACTTACTGCTAGCTCTGACAAACATGGATCAAATATCTAAAATACATTCATTATAATGAGTTTAGACAAGAGGTTCTAGAAAACTTGATGATTCTGTAAAACAAAGCGAGACATAAAATAGCCTGTGGTCACAACTCTTGCATCTTTAGTTAGAATAGCAATTGACAGGACTACAGGCCAACAGAGATAACTGGTAGCATTATTGAGCAAGATGAATAAGTAATGCTTATAGTCTGAAATGTTTAGACTTTCTTGCAGCTGGGTGAAAGTGAAGGAGCATGAGACAAGCGATATATTTTTTTTTGCAAAATTATTTTCTAGCTCGTCACAAGAGGTAGATGAAGCTTCTTAATGTGAGTAGCTAAGGCTATGATAAACAAGGCGTAGACTATCTATCTATTGTCAGCAAGTTTCCACCTCGGGTGTTTTAGAATGCCTTCCACGATAAGGTGTATGTGAGGCGTTTGGGTTCCAATCATGTACCTATCACTATGATTGACTACAGGATTACAGAAAGGTTCAAAATTCATCAAGTTGGGAAGAGTCTGATGGCAGTTGATAACCAATCGCTTGCCTTATCATAACAATGTTTAGTATTTGTTATAATATTTTTATTGGATTAGTTCACAGGTTATCAATAGAGTAATCATTGTCTTGGCGTTGGTGAAAGAAGATAACTCCAAATTTGTGGAAATGAATAAGACTACAGGTAGCCCATTTAATGATGGATATTATTTCAATATTTTGTTACACTTACCCTCCAGGCTAGGAGTAGAGAACCTGAAAGTAAACTAAAATAAAATACTTTGACTTGAAATGGTTTGATGAAGCTACTTAACAAACTCACCACAAAGTTGACAGCTCTGGTCTTCTGACACTCTTCGACAGCTGTTATGCAGTTGTTGAGGTAGGAGTGGTTGTCAAATGGCATGTTCTCCATTGCCCAGTGCATGTCGTAAATACGCAGCTCACAGTTGTGCTGGAGGCAGTACTCCTTCAACTGAGGATACAGCTCAGTCATAAAGTAGCGCAACTCCCACTTTGTGTCTGCCAACATATGAATATACATACAACTACATGGCAGGCAGCTCTGTACCACTGTACAAAAGACTACCTGACTTAACAAGCCTATGAGATGGTGTTTGTTAAATAGAAAGCAAACTTTTATACAGTAAAGGGCTTTTCCTTTTTTTACCTGTACAGCCCTTAGGTTTGCATGTGAATGACCCCTACTTGAATAAATTTTTCATAAGCAAAGAGAGCTCAGGCTTTCAAGCTTTGTCATTGCTTGTTGTATAAAGTATAACAATAACATTAATAACAATAATAGTAAAACTGTGTCACTGGTTAGAGTATAGAGTACACATGGGCTATAGTAACCTTCAGAGAACATATACAGCGTGTTTAGATAAAACACAGATGTGGACTGTCAGACTGATTCGAGGGAAAACCATGGTTTTAATAAAAAAGTGCACACTTAGTGTGAAGATAATAAATAAATTGACTGTGTCAAATAAAACTTATTGTGTCTGTAAATGTTTTGAACAGTTAGCGAAAAATCTAGAATTTAGACAAATTAATGTTTATGCTGTTCCACAATACCCTTTTTAATCCTCTATCTCCAAGTTTCTTGAACAGCGTCTCTTTCTGGGATTTAAAAAACTCTTACTTTGTTAAGATGATTGCAAAGTTGTTGACTCTTAGCAAGTGTAGTAATACAGACACACTCTTCATCTTCTCTGAAAAACGTTTCCAACCTTGTGTTTTTAATGTTTGAACACAGTAATATAATAGAAAGATTTAAACTCTAGAGAACCGATAACTCACTATTAGTTTTATAGTTGTTCAGAAGACATTCACTAACACCCACTTTGAACTGCTGCTGAACTTATTTAAATATTCCTAGTTAGTTAATTTGTATAATTGAATTTCCTTATTAACAATAATGTTTGCCTTACAATATTTATCATGCAATGATTACTCTTTCTCACTAGTAACATGTAAAGTTATATATACTAGTACTAGTAACATGTAAGGTTATATATACTAGTACATGTACTAGTAACATGTAAGGTTATATATACTAGTACTAGTACTAGTAACATGTAAAGTTATATATAATAGTACTAGTAACATGTAAGGGTATATATATACTAGTACTAATAACATGTAAGGTTATATATACTAGTATTAGTAACATGTAAGGTTATATATACTAGTACTAGTAACATGTACGGTTATATACATTAGTACTAGTAACATGTAAGGGTATATATATTAGTACTAGTAACATGTAACGTTACATATACTAGTACTAGTAACATGTAAGGTTATATATACTACTACTAGTAACATGTAAGGTTATATATACTAGTAATAGTAACATGGGAGGTTATATATACCAGTACTAGTAACATGTAAGGTTATATATACTAGTAACATGTAAGGGTATATACACTAGTACTAGTAACATATAAGGTTATATATACTAGTACTAATAACATGTAAGGTTATATATACTAATACTCTGTGAGATTGTGTCATTGAAAATTAGCCCTCCGTAGACTTGTGGGCGCCCTAGATGAGTGTTTTTTCCTTTAATTTAGAAATTCTATGAAAAGTGTCATTTCTGATTCAGAGACAAGTTAATCATTTAGAATAAGTTAAAAAGAAAGCAGTCTCTAAAGTGAAAGACGTAACTGCAATCTAATACATACCCTACTACCTGCGGTATGTATGTTCACCTTATTGTAAACAAGGTTTGGGTAAATATAGCCCAACCCTTGTTTACAATGGGGTTGGACCTTACAGATTTGTAACCTACCAATTCCAGTGTTGCTGATATATAAACAGGCATTGTTTGTCTCGTGAGGGCAGACAGTATCCAAGGTGCCCTTCAGTATTCTGCTATGTTTGTCCTGTGTAGATAGTCTTGTCATTTCCCTAGTCATGGGTCTGAGCACTATGTGTGGTGTTGGTACAGGAGATATAGGTCGCTGTACAACCGCCTAAGATATGAAACTATATATATAATATAGAGAGAATACAGAAACACGCCTTGCAACATGCATATTTGCATCTAAACACACAACTGGCATCTTCTCAATGCCAGTTTGATTAGCCGCAAAAGTTTTTACATATTTCAACTTTTAATGACGTTGTAACAACTTGGCTGGCTACACTGATAGACACTGGCTACACTGACTACACTGACTACACTCATAGAAACAACTCTCTATCAAAACTGTTTTCACGAACATCATAAGAAGTTTAAAAAAGAACCGGTGTGACATTGTCTGTGAAGTGTAACTACTAGAGATATGATTATATATGTATAATTATATTTAATATAATAAATATATGGTCAACTGAGTGGGAGCATTAGTCTCTCAATTTGAACCTTCAGGAAAGTTGCCACTCAAATTTTTTTACATCTAATCCATCTTGTGTTTTATTTTAAACAATGCTCTCAAGGACGACTTGGGAGGAATATAGCCACAGTCAAACAACGCTCTCAAGGACGACTTGTGAGGAATATAGCCACAGTCAAACAATGCTCTCGAGGACGACTTGGGAGGAATATAGCCACAGTCAAACAATGCTCTCAAGGACGACTTGGGAGGAATATAGCCACAGTCAAACAATGCTCTCAAGGACGACTTGGGAGGAATATAGCCACAGTCAAACAATGCTCTCGAGGACGACTTGGGAGGAATATAGCCACAGTCAAACAACGCTCTCAAGGACGACTTGGAAGGAATATAGTCACAGTCAAACAATGCTCTCAAGAACGACTTGGGAGCAATATAGCCACAGTCAAACAATGCTCTCAAGGATGACTTGGGAGGAATATAGCCACAGTCAAACAACTCTCTCAAGGACGACTTGTGAGGAATATAGCCACAGTCAAACAACCCTCTCAAGGACGACTTGGGAGGAATGTAACCACAGTCAAAAAATGCTCTCAAGAACGACTTGGGAGGAATATATCCACAGTCAAACAATGCTCTCAAGGACGACTTGGGAGGAATATATCCACAGTCAAACAATGCTCTCAAGGACGACTTGGGAGGAATATAGCCACGGTCAAACAAATATTTATGATAGTATACAAGTTGATGAAAGAAAAATTATTGAATAAAGTATTTGATACAATTCTGCTATTTCTTTATTGACTTTGATGAAGACCTTTTCAAACACTTTGATGACAACTAGCGCAGGTAATACAAAACCAGCAGGTGTTTTCGTAACAGCTTGCGCAGGTACTTTGGTAACAAATTCTGTGATTGCCAATTGGTAACTTTCCGCAAGCGCATTGGTAATGACTAGCACAGATATCTCGATGACAACTCTTGCAGGTACCTTAACGTCAAATAAAGCAGGTACTTTGATGATAACTAATGCAAGTGTCTTGATGACAACTAGAGTAGATTTTTAGTAAAATGACAATTGACCTTGACAGTACCAATAGGGAGATGTTGGTAAACATAATGAGATAAATTCTTTATTACCATGTTTTCTTTTTCATGTAGCTGGATAGCGGCAATAACTTTAATTTTACGTCCGTACAATATATTGACTCATACTAAGATGGCAGACTGTTTAGAAGGGTTCAATTTAAATGTAAACATTTTTAGCAAATAACATAATGGGCTATAATATGTACTCGGTTTAACGATTAGAGAAAATTAGAGATCAGTTACACCAATAGCTAATATTGATTAGACATTGTATGCAGGCTTGATAAGAACATTAAGAACGCTGATGTCGACTAGTTGTTATAGAATGAATGTTTGCGCTCTGGTACACCGACAGAGGTCTTCAGTAAAGCTACTATTCTGTTTAATGCAAGGTTATTGGTTAAGCAAAGATTTTTCTGATGAGCTAGAACTGAGGCAACATTGAGTAGCACTGACAGCATCACACAATAGAAAAGACCTGAATTATTTTTCTAAACATAATTTTTGGAAAGCCTTAATTTCAGCCAAAAGTAAGTTCAGCGATTCAGATCTGACCTTTAGAGGTTAGTTATTTTAGTTTGTCCTATTGCCATCTTTCGAGCTAGGTTGTTTTAGAATAAGATTTTAGAAATTAAGTTTTATTTTTCTTGGGGCTTGTAGAACTAAGGCTTAATATAAAACCATTTATTGAGCTGTCAAGTCTCTCAGTTGTCATCTCAAGTGTTACAACAGTAATGTTTGTCTAGCATAATGGCATATCGACGCAGGTTTCCTCATCAAAATCATGGCCACAACTCCTAAAAACTTGAAATTCTTCAGTTCTTTCATGTTAAAAACCTTCAAAAAATATATATTATGTAGTTTGGACTAATCACCAAAATAGCATTTTACTTTTAGTCACTCAACTAAAGGAGAAACCAATAATCTGTATTCAAATTAACTGGAAACTTTGTGAACCAGAACAGATAAGCTTATCATTGCTGAATGAAGCATGACAAGCACTTGAAGTCTGTTACTCGTGTTACACAGTTTGTGTTAACACTGCTTGTTTAGCAACAGTGAGACGACTGGCCGTGTACGTGAGTTTAATACTATCCATTCACCATTGTCTCTGAACACAATACGCTATTTGTCTCTTGAATTCTTATTCATCTATTTAACAAAGCTAATCAGTAAATATTTGAACTGCCTAAGAAGTTATAAAAGTTGTTTATAGGTCAGCCGTCGGCAGCGTAGCTGCTCTCTGAAATGCTTATGTAGCGTTCAGCAACAGTTATGTTAGGATAGCCTTTTATTAATCTTGAAACGGCCGCTAATCCTTTTGGTACCGTGATTGTCAGGCACTACCTTCACCTCACCTGCCTTTATGCCTTTGCAAATATTTAAAATTTTGTTATAAACTAATAATACTTTTGTTTTGTTGGAAACTATCAACATAGAACTTATGTGGTACACGGGAAACCTTGAGCTCAGATGGATGTATAAGATTTTTTAACTAACATATTCTAACTAATTTTGGCTGGTCTCCATGACAGCAACCTTGAGTTGTTCGAAGATTGTAGCTAAAAAATAGTTAGCAGCTGTAGTTAAAAATAAACATTTTTCATTCTTTATCCAACATGCTGTCAAGCTCAAAAACATCGTATTTGTTTGCTGTTTCACTCTTTACAATTTATAAAATATACCTGTTCTTTGGAGTAATCTTCTTTCAAGGGTTCTGATTCATCTTCAGCACCTTCCTGAAAAGTGAGGCTTGGCTTGACTTTACGTGAGTGCTGTGAGTATAAAGAACCTTCACGACTGGTGTTGACAGGTGCCCCTGCAATGAGGTCAATCATGGCATTATTTAGCTTTAGATATGTGCAACTGTATCTATGTTCTAGTATATTCTTTGTGATTTCTTTTTAATTTGCTTGTTAATCAAAACCACAATTGCTCATTTCCAAGTTATACTTGATACATGCCAACTTTAATCATTTGAATTAACCTGGGAAAGCTGAATGCTGAAGTGGAAATAAATGCTGTCGGCTCTTTATACTAAAATGTATGGTATGTAGTGATGGGTGTCTTGCACCCTTATCTGTTGCCCTCTTACAACCAGATAGCGACCCAGCTAAGCATGAAAACAAACAATACTTAATACAATCGGAGTTGAAACTAGGTGACAGAAATGAATCTATAATGCTTTGGTGTTCTTTTTAGTTTTTAAATTGAAAGTCGAGAATGCGTTTTGACACAATGACTGTTCGCACAGATGTTGTCCCTTTAAATAGTACAATTTACATTATCTACTCAGACAACTAATTATTGATTTTGTGTCACTATAAACTAAAAATAACTGGCACATGTTGCAACATTCAATACACATGATGCCTGGAACATTTTTGAAAGTAGCGAGAGAGAATTAGACCAGCATGTTAGTCAGCGATTAGACCAGCATGCTAGTCGATACCGAGTACAGCAGTCTCACGATCCATGCCATACAAGTCACCTGATGCAGCTCGACCAATCATCTCATCCTGATCATCTGTGCCAGTCCCACCGGTTTCCTCAGCTCCCTCTTCAACATCTGAAAATACTCCGTTGTCTTCTTGGTCTGCATCAAACTCCTCATTGACATCTTCATTTAGAGAGGCTCGTATGTCAGGCAGTGGATCAAGAGTTCCTGTATAGGAAACAACTCGATTACAAATACTCATGCAGCGAATAGACTTGTGAATAATTAATTTGTAGCTGTTATATATATCAACTCAAAATTTGGTAGTATTAACGAGTTAATTTTGGTTTATTAAGATTTTGATACCACCATTTTATTGCAAAGTAGTTTTGTTTAATTTTTTGGTTAAAACTTTGGTATATTTTATAACTGTGGTGAATTTTTATGATATTTGTTATTATCAAATATTCATTACTAGTATCAAACCACATCTATCTATATATAGATTTCTCAATGTAAGTTTTATGTCTCTCATGTGTCCAGTGTTTGCATTCTGGTTATAGTTATTAAAATCTTGGTTTAAAGAATCTGCCCCGAAGAAGATTTGATCTTAGTACTTACTGTTCACCTGTCCAACACCCTACCCAATAGGCCACAGAGAATGAGCTGCTCACTTTCCAATATAAGTCGCTATATGAGAGCACGTACTCAACGGCTTTGCATACCACGCAGGGTGATTGTGTAAGTGATTATCATTAATTAGCTCACTAAAATTTTCCATTGGCAATCTGCCAGGCTAATAGCAAGTGACAGGCAACTCTCACTACTTCTCATTGTTTATAAGCAGATTTTTAATACTCGGGCAACGCCGGGAAGTAGCTAGTTATAATATATATAGCCATATATGTACATGAGGGTAACTGGTACGGTAGAGGCTAACATTGTAGTAACTAGTATTGTAGTAACTGGTATTGTAGTAACTAGTGTTGTAGTAACTAGTATTGTAGTAACTAGTATTATAGTAACTAGTATTGTAGTAACTAGTATTGTAGTAACTGGTATTGTAGTAACTAGTGTTGTAGTAACTAGTATTGTAGTAACTAGTATTATAGTAACTAGTATTGTAGTAACTAGTATTATAGTAACTAGTATTGTAGTAACTAGTATTGTAGTAACTAGTATTGTAGTAACTAGTATTGTAGTAACTAGTATTGTAGTAACTAGTATTGGTAAGACAGTATATAAATTTTGAATTTTTAGTTCATTTATTCATTTTACAAAAAAGTGAATGGAGGCATACCAAAGTCAGCCCGAGTTCCATCAGTGCTTAGATTAAGGGGCTGAAGCTGAGGCTTCTGATTGGATAGATGTGATCGCCTTTTGTTAGCCGGAGTGAACACAACTCTGTCTCCATATTCATTGTATCTCTGAAATATGTCTCTGTGTTTCTCAAACTTTGGTGGCTGCTGAAACAGTATACAAGGTTTTGTCAGGTTGGCTGTACCCCTGTAAGACTGGATATTAGAATAAGTAGCACATGGGAAGAGATCGGTGCTGCAATTTTACTTATCCAGATCACAATACAATATATCATTTCAATACAGGGTTCATATTGTCTCCTGTGTCTCTGCATCTCTGTATTTCTCTACCATGGTGGTCACAGTAGTTTGCAAAACAAGCTTTATGTTGAACCCAAACCCCTAAGGAGTTCGCTTTACAGTTACTCATTACTGCCTCTGCTGGCAGCATGGCGTAGATGAGCAAAAAAGCTGCCAAATTCACAAATAGATCTATCTACTCTATTCAATCAAGCTATCTTCGATGGCTTTCAGCATTATAATATTGCTGAATTGCTGACACCATTACATCAAACACCATTATTTTCTTAAAACCAAATAGTCTTTGCTTTCGTACTGAACAGATATGACACATTTTATTTGAGCTCAAAATCAATTACCAACACACGGATTAAATTAAGGCTAAGGTATGATGACGCCACAAATTTATATCTGACAACAAAAGCATAGAAATCTAGATTACAGCACTTCAACTCTAATTTACATAGTATATCAGACAGTGTAAGTCATCGTAGGCAATGTGTAGGCGATGGTGTGCCGACTCGACTTTCTTAGTGGATTCTGGGAACTCAGGTTTGCAGTCTCCAATAGTTATAGACTTTCATCTTAGGCACAAGTTCAAGGTCAAAACACTTAAGCTTTTGCTCCGAATTGTCAGGGCATAAACACCTGGTGCAACTGGTGGCCTGCTTCGGAAGGCGCCAAAATAGTAGCAGCCACTGGGTGTTTCATGAGACAAAAAGCCGTACAATTGCTTTCCAGGAGTGCACTGCATATGACTTTTCACACTAGTTAGTCGAGAAGAAAAGAAAAGTGGTGTGCTTTGCCGCTCTTTAGTATGTAAAGCAGTAAGTTATGTTGATGAGCAAGTGTCACTGTTATTGGTAATCACAATCAAATGACTAGTTGCAGCTAGCTGAAATAATTAGTAAAATTTTTGACACTACGATGATACAGTGGACCACAGGCCAAGGCATAATGACCCGCAATGCCTAACACTTACAACTAGAACAGCTCTATGTCCTTCACACGGCTTGCTAGATATAAATGTGTAACCATGTAAGAGTTTCCTAATTATTTGATGAGCCAATTATAGTCTGCTAGTTAACGTAGACCCTGAATTGAATTTATCAAGCAGTAATTGTCTAAGGGTTTTATGTTACTGCTAGAACTTGGTGATTCATTCTCCTCAAACACAGGCACCTAATATCCAGTCCAACATTGCTCAAGTCTAGCCCTTCCAGCCATGTGGAAAACTCGACATCAAAGTCTCAATGCGCAGGTCAACAAAATACTGCAAGTTGTTTTAACAAAGGCTAGACAAAGGCCATGCTTTATAAATGGAGGCAACAACCAAAAATGTGTTTAAAAATAACAGCCCTGAACACTGAAGGTTTAACAGTTGATAGCATTTAAAATGCTTTGGCGTAAAACTTTTATTATAATATGTATACTGATACAGTGTTGGTGCACTTGATGATCATGACATGTATCAAGTTTCGTTTAGGTTGTTTGAAGTACTGCATACATGGAAAGTCTGGGCGTTGCTGCTATAGTTGTCCACAAAGTTTATATTAAATTTAACACAAAATTTGTCTACCAAATATTAAATAGACAGTGACGTAGATAAAGCCAAATGCTCTGCCTATCTGTATTCGCTGCCTATTTGTAATGGACAACTCAAGATGTGTAACTCATTAGCTCAGGTCAGCACTCCTTATGTGTCAACAGGCTGTTCTCCAACACGCTGTGTTAAGTAATAGACAATTTTTAATTTATAATATTTCGGCAGCATCTGTCGAGTCAATTTTGTTTCTCTCACCTTCAAATCATATACTAAGTTGCTACTTCTTCGTGACATAGGAGTACTCTGCACCACCTCCTTAACCTTGGCCTTAGCCTTAGATTTCTGGTCACTTTTTTCATAGATGCTTGCTAGCCTCTTCTCCACTCTTCGGTTTAACTTTCGCTGTTAACATTCCAACCATAGATACTTGGCAGTGATAAACCTTAAACTGTTAACATTCCAACCGTAGATACTTGCCAGTGGTAAACCTTAAACTGTTAACATTCCAACCATAGATACTTGGCAGTGGTAAACCTTAAACTGTTAACATTGCAACCGTAGATACTTGGCAGTGATAAACCTTATACTGTTAACATTCTATCCATAGATAGTTGCCAGTGGTAAACCTTAAACTGTTAACATTCCAATCATAGATACTTGGCAGTGGTAAACCTTAAGCTGTTAACATTCGAACCATAGATACTTGGCAGTGATAAACCTTAAACTGTTAGCATTCCATCCATAGATACTTGGCAGTAGCAAACCTTAAACTGTTAACATTCCATCCATAGATACTTGGCAGTGGTAAATATTAAACTGTCAATATTCCAACCATAGATACTTGGCAGCGGTAAATATTAAACGATTGAGTAGTGAGTGGTATGACCTAAAGACTTCTCTAAATCAACCGAAAAAGCAAATTGAGGCCTAGCTGAAAATTAATTTAAATTCCAGCCGCAGAATTCACAAAATATATTTAAGACCAACTGTAGTCAAGTCTATAAAATGAAAGCCTAAATGTTTTTTGAAGTTGTAACAGACATACTAACTATTACGACCAAGGATAGAAAGTGAGCTTGTGAACCAAAAATCGGTAGCTAAAGAAAATAGCCTCAACGCAAAGATTGCTTATAAAAGCTAAAAGTATTCCTGATCTCACCTCCAATTCATTGAACACCTCTGTACTACGCCGTCTCGTAAATCCACTAGGCAAAGGAACTACATCCATCTCCCAGCTGACGGGTTGTGTTTAGTTCAACCAGCTAGTGTATTTACCACAGTACAAACGTATAAAAGTGACTAGAAAGAGGCTGGTGATGACACTTGGATACGGTATACACTGAGTGGCAGCACCTGCCTATAACTTGACTAATCTATGCATTCTCTGTTTGTACAATGCAGAGCTTTAAGTTGGCACAGCAAATACCGAGCCTATAGAGAGGAAATTTAATTGCCTGGTACACAAATTTATTAAGTTATCGGTGTGTTAACATAAAGGGAGTTAAATGAAGCAGCCAGAGCATACCTTTAAATGGCTGATGATCTTTTGTTCTGTGTGCGGGTGGATACGCCGTCCATAGCCCACATCCATCTCAGAGCTGCCTAGTAACTGTAAAAGTATAAATATGTCATCCTGTATTCTGCAGTCGCAGTCACATGTCAAAGAGATATGATCAGCTAATATGAAGTCACCTGAGGCACTGAGGCAGCTAAACAGAAATAATAGTGGTATTGCAATAAATTCTTAAAAGCCTTTAAAAAACTGGCAGTCGTTAGTTTAGCATTGTGTAAATTTTAATTTACCGCTGACTAGATAATGTGTATTGTAAAGTTAAGCTAGAGGCAGGGATGTAAAACATGTAACATGTGCTTGATACATCACGTCAGTGCTGACACAGTTATATAATATTCATCATAAAATTTTTGTAAAATTCTAAAATGAGTTAATGCCAAGCTACAACCAATTTTAAAACTTTGAACAAACACATGTCTTAATTATTTTTAAAAACCTTTTGTCACTTTTTAAAAAGCAAGAATAAAAGCAATTATTTTTGCTTTTATAATAAAGCAAGATTATTATTATTATAAAATATAATAAAAGCAAAAATTTCTTTTTTTCATTTTTACAGAACAAAAGCGACACTCTGGGTAGCTATCACTCAAATAAAATATCTTTTAGCATCTTATGCAACTATTATTATGTAACTTGCATTACAGCTATTACAATGTTAGTAAAATATAACTACAGTTTTCAGAGAGTAGAAGACAACTACGAAGTGAAATACCATGTCAAACTGAAGTTCACTATGATAAAAGTGAAACACAAAGTTGACTTGAAAATATTAATTACTTGCTGCCAAAACAGAACCTTTGTTCAAAAGAAATGTTTTGAGGGGTTTATCAGAACTTGAGGTCAATGGCTGCTCTCAAGTCTATAGAATGTGATACATGAAAGATGAACTCATCCAAATCAAACAAGTCTCCCCTTATACAAACTTCTGCGCGTGTCCAGTTTTCAGTTGAGCTTTTTGCTGGTTACTGTTGCATTAATTTATAAGCTACGTGTGATACCAAGTTTATTTTATAGATATATTTATTATGCATATCTGCATTTCATAAACAGATTTACAGCATATGCTTCTGTTCATAGATTTATTTACCACAAGGAGATTTACTGATGTACTAATGAGTGCCTGGCGTTGCACGGGTATTAAAAAACAGCTTATAAACGGCAGGTAATGTAGTTGATTGCCACTTGCCATTAGCCTGGCACATTGCCAAAGACTAAATGAGTACGCTACTATCCGTATTGCTAAACTTACTAATATGAGCTGTGAGAGCAAGCTTTAGTCTTGTTGCGTATCGCAGAATGCTATGCCTATTTTAACCGACATAACGGCTCATATCACCTCAAAATTCAATGCGCCGAGCATAGCTTAAGCGATAAAATATTTGCCTGGCTAACAAGGGGTTCTAAGATCAAATCCAGCATGAAGGAGATGTTTCATTCCTATAATTTGAAAACTATAGCTAGCCACACCGATTCACAAAATTACAGAAAACACACAAAAACTGAGATTTATTAAATATAAATCAGTGACACAAAAACATTTATGCCACATAGACGTATTTTACAGGGATAATTACAAAGCGGATATTTAAAAAAATGTTTTTCTATAAAAGGAAGTCGTGATCCCCCTTCTCTAGAGACTCTGAATAAAAATAGATACATTTCTCAAATCACTATAGTCTTATACAAGTTATAGTTTGTGTGCTGCTCGACTGTAACAAATATATATGCATAAAATAATACACATTGATTATGCAAGAGGTTGTTTAATCCATCTATCATCTCTCTGATTTGAACATTCAATACTGTAGCTTGTGAAAAGCCTAAATTATGAACATTCTATGTCTATTTGTGACATTATGGCCTGTAATGGTAGTTGGAGACTGTGTGGTACAAGCTGATATTACCACACAACAAAGCCTTTTTAACAGAAGTAAGATGTATAAATATGTTTCGTATAGCCGGTATAACAAGCAATCAATGACATAGCAGTACCGAGCATCTGACATAAATAGTTCTTTTGTTAGAGTTGTCTACTCTTTGCTTTCTATGAATGACTGGTGAAGCTAATTAATAATCATTCATTAGTTGTTGTCAAGGTTGGATAAGCTGAATAAATATAAAGCATACATGTGGTAAAGATATGTGGTAAAGGTATGGAGTTGTTGTCCCTTTCTATTTATCCAAACATGGTAAGAAATGGAAAAGAAATTTCTCCCCATCAATCTATTTATAAGGAGCTGCCACTGAATAAAGCAATTATGGAGTCAGCATTAGAAGTAACTCAAAACCAGCTAATCATCACCCTAACCAAAACAAATAAATTAGAGGAGGCTGAAGATTGAAAAGCGCACCTGTTGATGCTTGCCATTTTCTGTAACTTCATCCAAAACACCGGAGAGCAGAACAGGAAATGGCTCCGGCTTCTTTAAATATATAAAAACAAATTATCAAAATAGAACAGGACTAGACTCAAAGTGAACTACTTCTATTAACTTGAGTATATCAGAATGAGGTGTTAGGAGGCAGGTATCTGTTGAATATGTTTCGTCCATTTACGGTGAACAAAACAGGAAACAGTAATTGCCATGTGAACATCTAAACAACCAACTGATTGAAATGAATAGAAGTTGATAAAATGTCTTAAGAGTCTGCAAATGGGATTTTTTTGTGTAAAATAACGTTCTGTACCCTACGATGACTCTCTGAGACGAGAGAAAATGACGATGCTGTAAAGCTGGTATTCTATCGAATGCATATTCTAAACAGAACACTTGCAGTACCTGTAGTTATTTGCAGTATTAGTTTGGGATAGAATAAGAGTTTAGAATTAATAGCCCAGTGAAAGTGTCACGAGAATATTGGCATATTCCCAATTACTAACAGGAAATGGCAGTTGGCTGTAAGACAGCCTTCTCTTCATTAGTTTAAGATAGAGTGCATATTGACCAGGATGTACCAATATCTGTTGCCTAAAGGTTTATTGACTGGTCAGCATGGCATCTGTGCAGGGAAACCTGCCAGCACTTGTCTTACACTCATGTCGCTATTCATTGTCCTAAGCATTCGCTCTCTCAACTAAGATATTACCTTGATCAACAACTTTGTATTAAATTATATTAGTTTATATTTTACATAAACTGCTGCATAATATTACAAAATAAATTTTGATACACAAAAATAAAAGTGATATTCCAGTCTATTGCAACATGCCAGCTGGCTCAAGTTCCTTACCCAAGTAGTTCTATCTTCAGCTACGAGATTCAAAGCTACTGGTTATAGCTGCTGTTGAGAAACATAATGTGACCTACCCGGAGTACAATACGGCATTCAAACTATAACTGCTGCCACTGGTGACGTTACGCTAAGCTAGGCTAATGAATGCTTAGCCTCCCATGTCCCCATGCCATTATAAGAAGTAGAGGAGTATTGATATATCCCGATACTTGTAAATATCGACACTCTTATCACAGCTTGTTGCTTAGGTACAAGCAAAATTCATGAGCCTTGAATTTAATGCCACTCCGCTGAAAAGCACTCGCAGTATCAGCTTGCGTGCAAGTATGCCACTCCGCTGAAAAGCACTCGCAGTATCAGCTTGCGTGCAAGTCAGCAAATGGATACATATCAGTATAATCAGCTGCTGCTTTCTCAACAGATGTCAAAAAGCCATGAAATAGTAACAACAGCTTATCATTAAAAAATGCTCATGATGTAGATAGACACAAAGGTATTGCTATGAACATATCAGGCGTGTCTGGTTAGTGACTACCAACTAATCAAAGCATTAACTGTCAAGTTTTTCCAAGTACATCATAACTAGTGTCTTAAAAAAACAAAATGAACAACTTGTGAAGCAGGTACAAGTTTGAGGTGATTTACCAGTTCTAGCAAAACAATAAAACTGTATAGCTAAGAGTTGTTAGCACAGAAAGCATGTTTTACCAGATTCACTTAAGACCATCTATATCATAAGTGGCTAACCAAGGATAATATGGAACAGCGTGTCGTCACTTTGCTTTTTTAAAAATTTCATATTAAGTAACGAATTAGAATTAGCCTCACGCTTTTCTGCATGTATGCATTTTTATCACAAACACTTAATATTAAAAAGACAATAGTGACTTTATAGAAAAAGACGTAAAATAAATACCCTTTAATTCCAAGCTACTGCTGCAGCAAAAGAACAAATGACAATAACAGATAAAACAATAATATTGTCTCTTGATAACTTCCAGCTCAACAATCTTCCGTAGAAGGTCAGCAGAAGGTCAACATCTTCTTCAAAACTGTTTTTCCAATTATGGATGGCAAACCAGGAGTGTATATTTACATTCACAGCTACTCAAGTACATATGGTTGTACCTAGGGCTTTAAAATATTAATGAAACCATTAGTCTATTACATCACACACAAATAAATCCAGATAATCGATGGGCTGATTTGAAAGCACTGGAAGAAAATTTCTTTAGAAGGCTTCAAAATTGTACCATCTCAAATAGCTAGCACTTGGCATCACAATTATATGTTAGCCATAAAAAGACCGCTGACCCTTTGTTATTATCTTGCTATGTATTACTAGTACGCTGGCAGTCACTGCGCCATGAGAGATCATCATGTGTAATAACTATGCGCACAACTATTCTTTGCTGGGACAAGGGCTAAGTGGTGCAGTTTGTGGCATGCTTGACGCAGTTTCTGGCATGCTTGACGGGAATCCAAATATCTGGGTTCAACCTCCGTATGGTGAGATTCGTTTTCCTAATGCTCTTAGCGCAGCTTCGGATGGACAGACTGACACAGCTTTTATTGTAGTAAATAGAATAGGGTGTACAGACTAGTACAGTGTGTACAGGCTAGTACAGTGTGTACAGACTAGTACAGTGTGTACAGGCTAGTACAATGTGTACAGACTAGTACAGTGTGTACAGACTAGTACAGTGTGTACAGACTAGTATAGTGTGTACAAACTAGTACAGTGTGTACAGACTAGTACAGTGTGTACAGGCTGGTACAGTGTGTACAGACTAGTACAGTGTGTACAAACTAGTACAGTGTGTACAGACTAGTACAGTGTGTACAGACTAGTACAGTGTGTACAGACTAGTACAGTGTGTACAGACTAGTACAGTGTGTACAGACTAGTACAGTGTGTACAGTCTAGTACAGTGTGTACAGACTAATACAGTGTGTACAGACTAGTACAGTGTGTATAGACTAGTACAGGGTGTACAGACTAGTACAGTGTGTACAGTCTATTAGAGTATGTACAGACTAGTACAGTGTGTACAGACTAGTACAGTGTGTACAGACTAGTACAGTGTGTACAGACTATTTAAATATGTACAGATTAGTACAACATGTACAGACTAGTACAGTGTGTGCTAGGAGAGATTAGTATAAAATGTAGTGGCGTTTCAAGCATTTCAAGTTAAGCACAACAATACCTGTCGCATTGAACAATGACTCACAGTTCTGGCGATGCGATGCGTTCATCGAGTGGCATGACGAAAGACCACGGTTACCATTGTAAACTGATCAAGTCTAAGAATGTTTAGACATAGCACAGTCAGAAGTAATTGGTAGAGACACTTGCGTGAGTAATTGCTACTTTATACATTGACTACCTATTGTATTCTAGGCTATAAGAAACCAATCTAAAAACTGCCAGCCATGCTTACAATGCAGACATTATAAAGTTACCACTCTGTGGTTCAGATTACTCGTAAAGTAAATTTCATTTACTTATTTGATCTGTTTGTTTTAGTTTGGATTGTAACATTACTAACAATGCTATAAATTGTCTGCAGTTTGTCTCTAGTGTTAGTAGGGGTGAAACTAGAAATATCAAGTATTTTTATCGCCTGCTGCAAATGGAAGCTACTCACTGTCTTGAGCTCCTGCAAGCCCTTATCAAGACTGTCAACTACGTACAGGATTTAATCAATATTATTAGACATGACACAAAATTAAGATAAGAGACGTTAAGACGACATTCCATTAAATGATGCTAGACATCCCTCCGCTCCTCTGCCTGGCCAATGGCAACTGTTGCAATGACAACTCGGCAACAAAACAAACAGGGTTGTCGCTTATCAGTGATGGCAATTAAAATAAGCACAGCTAGATGACTTTTTGGTGAAGTCTCTGTACAGGAATAGTTAAAATGACAACAACAATAACTGACTCGCAATTAAATAATGATGAAAGAGAATAATAGTAATAACAGTAACGATGGTAATAATTTAACTAATTACTAGTAATAACTTGTGTCTAAAACAGGTTCAATATTTTTTATTCTCTCAATAGATATCTCAGTGTGCAGTCTCATTGAGGAATCATAGTGTTTCTGTATGAACTGGACACAATGTCAGTCATATGATCCAAGAAGCTGTAAGTTTCTTAACACAAGTGCTCTGATTAACAGAAATAGTCGCAACTTTCTGGCACCTTTCATGCGCAGCTGTAAGATGAGGTGGACGTTCGAGACCCTTGACAGAAGTTGCAAGTACAAAACAGGGCAAACTGAAACGAATAGTGCGTACAGTAATTCATAAATGCTATTGCCTAGGTAATGATTAATCTTTACTATAATAAAAATCATGTCTGTTCGTCTGAGCCCATAATAAGAGTGTTAAAAAAAATTGCACTGGTGGGAATCAAACCCAGATATACAAACTCCAACCAAGCACGCTACCATCTGCACCACTAGATCTTCTTTCTTCATCTAAGAACAATTGTGCACATAGTTATTACTCATGATGATCTCTCATGGCACACTAGACAGCCTGGGCACTAGTTAATTTTAATTTTAAAATTGTAAAGTTTGTAACCTCAAATGCATATTCATGTCACACACAACATCACATTTGACCAGATTGGAGTATGGGAAGACAACTTCGACTTGTCAATGTGATGGTGGTGACAACACTGATATCATCAACTTTGAAAGCATTCTTTATGCTTGTGCTTATATATATCTATTTATAAATCTCAGTTTTTGTCATTTGTCTGTTGATTTGCTTGTCATTTATCCAGTTATAGCAATAGAGTTCTAGCAATGAAAAATGTATTTTGCACTGGATTTGACCTCAGCACCTACAGTTCTGGAAGCAGGCAAGCTAACCCCTTAAACCACATGGGCTGCTTGCAACACGATGGATTAATCGTACTCATAGTCATTACATCGGTAAAAATTCACATAGCGACGTTGTGTGACGGCGTAATGTCACTAGAGCTGGCTTCACGACTCATGGCTTTGCAGCCTTCACATGTCACGGCTTTTATTATAGTAAGTTTAGCAATATACTAGCTTAGTTTACTGAAATTAGTCAACTTACTAATTTGAGAAGACATGGTAAAACTTAGCCAATGGCATCAGCATTACCTACCCCTGTTTATAAGCTGTCTTTTAGTACTCGTACAGCGCCGAGAATTCATCTAGTATATAATATAATGCACAAGCGAGCCAACAGTAATGGAGACATGAAACTAAAAAGCAATTGCAGTACAAATAGGAAGAAATGAGAGCACTTATGTTACGATCACTTATGCCTTGAAAGGTCCAGTAATTTACACTTTTGCTAGTAAAAATTAAAACCATAAAAGGTGGAGCTTAATTTCAAAGCTGAGTTGGTTTAGAAACCAGCTATAAGTAGGCTGATGATTGATCTGATATGTTTAAAGAGTTGTCTTCTCTATTCAGAATTATAAATCGAGTAAATCACCTGCTTGTAGAGCTCTAGCTGTACTATTATTGATGATACGACATAAGGATGACAGAAGGGAAAAGGTTGTACACTAAAGAGTGTAAGAGTATCAATTTTAGCAGCTCTCAGCTGCACCAAATCGCTCTGTTAAAAGGAACATCTATGGTTTAAGCAATAGCATCCTTAGCTATTTGTTAGGATTCTAGGTGTATGATGTAAAAAAGGCTTCCTACAAATAGCCATGTAATTCTAAAACAAAAGTTTTAGAATTACTGAACACAATTATTTTCTTTAGATTAGTGCTTATCTTTAAAAATACTCTGTGGAATTAAAAAAAATGCATGATGGTCGACTTTTTGCACTTTGCCCTCTTATGCAACGAGAAAACAGTAAAAATACTCTGACACTCATTATTAAACATGACCTTGTCTGGTTATAAGCGGAGCTAAGTCTTGGCAAAAATATTTCTCATCACCTTTTAATGATTGCAGAAATTTTAGCGTAAACTTATGATATTTGAAGTGATGATGACAAGAATAGCTAGGCCATACTTAAGGCTATTTGCTAAGAGCTATATACAGAGGTCAGCAGTGTTGTGTGTCGACAGCGTGCACTATAAAGTGACTAGATTCAAGGTATATAAAAATAAAAAGTGTACAGCCTAGCCCAAGTGGCAATAATGACATTAATAATACACAACAATCCTAGTGATGCTTATAGTGACTTATTCACAGGTTGCAAGCAAGCGCGGAGCACAGGCTATGACAGGTAGGATCTACTTACTACTTTTTCCATTACTTCTATGAGTTTCAGTGCGAATTCTCACTACTGTTGTCTGTAAGACATCGCGATTAGTATATGGAAAGGGTTTGCCAGCAAAGACAGGTAGCTGCTGTCTAATAAGCAGCTGCCTTAAGATATGTTTAGCAATGCTCGCGGGACTCTATGGGCTCTTTGTCTGACTGCATTCACATGTCACTGACGTTCTATCGGTTGTTAGGGCGCTTTAAACTTCTTACAAAAAGGCAATGAAGTGCCGCATTGAATTGTGAATTCATGTGTACTGAGATTAACTGAACATTTTCCAATAGGCATTCTATAAGCTAAAGGTAATAGAATAATGCTAAAACTATAAATACCTTAACCCGGTTGCGACCCATAGCTGTCGGGAGAATGTGATGAATGATCTGAAGAGAATGCGGAGGACATGTCAAATGCTGCCAGAATTTGCTGTCTGCTTTAAGGAGTTGTAGACATTGAAACGTACATGGATGCGCTGTTACCATTGATCCAACAAGTGAATGATACTGAATATTAGTTGTCACTACATTCTAAAAACTAGACATTGCTCTTAACAGCTGGTGATTCTGTTAGCGAAAAAGAACTAATTGGGACATTCGCTAGGAGAAACCATTTTATCTTGTTAGCTATGATAGGAGTGCTAATTGAAAGGCAGGGCCAACTACCAACATTGTTGTTACTTTGGATTGTCAGGAGTTTCACTTTCTGATGCTAAGATTCTATACCAGAGGCTAGTGAGACGATTAACAGGAAAAGACAACTGTAAATAGACTTACTTACACACAGCGGTGACAATAGTGCAGTGCACTTTAAGATATCACAGCATGCGCTAAACTAAGTATAAATTACAATGACCATGAACAGAAAGGGCTTCAATGCCTGATAGAGCCACGAATGCAACACCGTAGGCTGTTGCATCACTTCATAAAAAGCGGTTAAAATGCAACATCTAATTTCAAGGTGCTTACGAAAGGGTATTAATATACATGACAAGCAAGTACATCATTAGTATGTTTATATGGAGCGGTTGCTTTAATATTCAGTATATTACAGCTGTCAGATAGTTCTTATCTCCTCTAATACTCCACACCATCAGAGCAACAACCTGTACTACATAGTGTTTTGATAGCAGGGGGTAGACAGGAAGTGATGAAACCAAGACTCAGAAATGATTAGAAAGTAAAAATACTGACAAAGCGTACACTAACTACAAGGTTGATATCAGCTAATCAAGTAGTTGCCCCTGATGGCTAGTGCTTTTTCGGCATATAATCTGGAGACATCGAGTCTTCTCACAACCCCTTACTTCTAGACCTACTGCTAGAGAGCTTTCACACTACAAAACCAACAGCTGGCCAAGACACATCACATATAATAATTCTTCTTATCAACAGATAAAATAGTAAGTATTCATTTGTTGTGAATGATTGTCTACAAGTTACCTGATGGTGGATCCCAAAGACATGACAATCAGCCAAAGGAATAAGCCAATGTAAATATTCCAGTTTTGCTATATTTCTAGCATAATAAATTATTGCATTCATTGCGAGACATGATTGTTGGGTAAGAGCTAATTTCGGTTTACACAAAATGTACACAACACTCAATGGACAACACAAAATCCTTAGCAGTTGCCACAAAATTAAACAACAATATATAAAAAACAAGAAGTATTATATGCCACAAGGAGCTATCACAAGCAGTATTCTATGCCACAAGAATCTATCACATCAATAAATAAATATATTAAAATAATCAATAGTAGTGAAATATAGGCTATAAGGTAGATGTGCACAATCAGTGAGGGTAATCTAACACTATGAAAAGTGTAGCATCCTTTTCCTTTACGAGATACGCAGTTTCCAGCTTCACATTGTTAACATTCTTCAGTTGACAAGCATAAAAAGAGCGAAAACAAACTATCTGTTTGATATTGTTTATAATCTGTACAATTTAAATCCTTTTTTAAATACAACTTGAAAACCTGAAGGATAATATAATGAAAACAAATGTGTAGACTGAGAGAATAGCTTCTGCTGATCGACTTCAGCGTTATTAATGCTGCCACCACACTAAACTTTAAACCTTCACACAGCAAGGCAACATCTAAGCACAATAATTTGCACACCCGTGCAAATTATTGCAACAGCTAGTCATTCTCCATAATATAGACTCTGTACAAGAATAAAACAAAACGAGGAAATAAATAATAACATAAAAATATGATAATCTTCTGACGCAAAGCTATTGACATGCAGGACAATAAATAAAACAATCCAAGACGCTGACCACACAAGCAACCTGATAGAACCAAAGAACAGGGAACTGCCTATTACGCAAAGCTGACAAGCTGGATTAGAATAAAACATTCTGTTAACAACGGATAAGAAGAAACAACAGGCTTTCCTTTACACATTATAAAATGCAAAAATAATAAATATGAATCTACACTGCATGAGAAGAAAGTACTTGCAATAGAAGATCGCGAGGAAGTGAAAATACAACAATGCTGGTCTCAGACAACGCAAGCTTTATAGCTGTCCTCCCTCATCCATCTCCTAGCCATGCTGGTCATATGAAGCTGGTCATTTGTCCTACCACAGGCTATCATCTTAAAACCTGATCTCTGCAACACCATACAAACTGTGAGTAGAAGCAACAGACAAAGCTGGTAGGACAGCAAGCTCCAAACAAATCCATAGTCAAGGGAAATAAGATTGTAAAACTATAACGTGTCACAAGTTTGCAGTAACTCATGAAATGAACTTAAGAACCAAGGCAAATTATGCGTACATTGTAAACAGCCGTAAACACTCAAACAAATGTGTGCAGAATGCTGATGCAGGGTGGTGCAAATGTGTAAATATTAAGTGAATAAACAAACTGGAGACTTCAGAGCCACTAATTTTAGCTAAAGTAAATCATAACAGTTGTAGACTAAAATACATAACAGAATAGTGTGATGAGAATTCGTTCAATGCACTAAATGCTGGTTCACACTATACTGCCATATCTCGGCGTTGATGCACAATACTTGGGCGATTGTCAATCATTTCGTTTTGATTTTTCGGGAAGAAACCGTTTTGTTTTGAGCGCTTGAATAAAATGCTAGTCATGCAGCAATGATCATAAATGGAAATAAATCACGTTACTCGCGACCACGAATTACTATCGCTAAAATGGTTCACCTTGCACAGACTTTTGTTGATGCTCAGCAAAATATCAGGAAAGTTTGACAGCTGGAAACTTTGCCGATGCATTCGCATTGTTTCGTCGACGCTATTGGTCACCAGTGTGCATAATCGACGATGAATGCCAAAAGGACCATGCCAACATATAGCGATATAGTGTGAACTAGGCTTAAGGAAATAGGATATCACTGATAAAGCAAAACTTACAGCGTTGCGTCTCTGTAACAATTGGAATGACGGATGACATGAGTAAAAATGAGTTATCATGAATGATACGAACTTGAGCAAGTGAGCATTGCACTAAAGCAACTGTCACCATTATTATACCTGTTTACCCTGTATTGAGAAAATAGACTTAAAAACACATCAAATATTCAACCAACCCTTGAAATGTCTGTGGGAGAAGGTTTCATGGTAACCGACGTAGATGGTGTTGCAAAACTCACAGACTGAGAAGGCATCGTTTTCTGCGATGAATATCGTCCTCTCTGCAAAATACAGTGTAATGAGAGTATCTATAAATAGTTGTCAAACCTCGATCACCACTACCAAGAATACTGTATACAACCCAATCGTACATACTTTCTGCGACCATACCTTGGGCGGTGAGTGTGTCAGAGCAATGGCAACAGGACTGGGTGACTGACACAAAGTCTCTTTCAGGATAGATGGCGGCGAAAACGATATACTGCCCTCACCAATCAATGATTTGCTCTGCCAAAACAACAACACAGTTTAGTCAAATTGTGAGCAGATAACTCCTTGTAACTAACAAAGCCAGTAAATACAATCAGAAGCATAGATTTACTACTGATACAATCTGGTACATTTGATCAATCTCAAAGTGCATAGTGGAAGAATGTGGTTTATGAATATGACTTACAGGAGTTTCTGGCTTGAAGCCCGGGGAGCCTTTTTGCGCTACTGCCTCGAGCTTTTTAGTAAGGTTCTGCTGGACAGAGCGGGCATCCCTAACGAGACGATAAGACCCGAATCGCCGACCTAGACTAGCCCTGAAGGCTGTTGCCCCTCCACCGGATAACGCACAGGATATATCCGTGTCCTTGGCAATTACATCTTGAAGGTCATCATGAATGTGCATGGGGGTGTGATGCTAAAACAAATACAAGTGGCTAAATTCTACAAATTTCCTTCAAGTAAAGCATAATTACAACTGGAAAGACAACAAGCGAGCCCCAGCGGGATATGACAAAAACATCCACAAAACGACAACTCACTTACTAACAACTTATCAATATAAATGAGCAATTGAGCTGCTAATGGACAAATCATACACAACTAGGTCCTGCTGGAAGGTACACATACCTCTGTACGAACTACTCCACTCTTCTTTTCAAGATTTGCAAGGGCATCTTTGAATGGTGTGGGTGTCTTAGGCCAAGTGATCGTGCTCTTACTACTGGGAGTGTTGAACATGTGCTTGTTATCTGGAGTTGTCGGCTCATATTTAGCATCAGGAGTTCGAGGTGTATGTGACACGAGTGGACTCAAAGACCTGTCTCTAAGACAGACTGGTGTTGAAGTGACAGTAGCGCAGTTACCCATACCACCCGGACTATTGAAAAACTACAATAAAAAAAACCTAACATAACTAGCCTTATCTAATCTGAACATTATTTTACAATTGCATTGATTCAGTTGAAAAGGAAATAAACTCCAATTATCAACCAAACACACAGTTGGTGGATGTACTATGTTGTGATTGAACGCTGCCATCTTCTTGGCTACACTAAAATCCTACATTTCAAGTAAAAGTTGACCGCCATTGGCAAACTGTATGTCATCACTTGCATGACTTGAAGACGACCAATGCTGATTACAATAACACTCGTCACCTTAGTAACAGCAAAAAAGCTAAGTGTCAGAGCACTTACACGAGAAGGAGAAAACGGTAAGTGTTTTACGGGCGTTTTCAGAGGTGTCAATAAGTTATGTATCACAGTATGCTTGGGCTCAGGGGGCTCCTGGTTGGTAATCGGAGGCGTAGTCGGGAAACTCATCTTAGGTTGACGATTTTCTTGATCGTTCCTTCGTCGCTTTCGTCTCAAAATGCTTGGCTGTTTGAGAACTTCCGAAGTGAGAGGTATTAATCCATCAAGCCTAGTAGCTGCTGTTGTTAATGAATTTTCATCAATTCGAGCATAATCTATAAACCAATCGAAGAGTTAAGTTGAACCCACATTTAGTAACTGAAGAAGTTAACCATCAAAACTATACAGATTTGTGATAGATTCAACAAATGTTTGAAATAATCACAGATGAAACGCAATAAGGTGAAAAGAAAGCTGTGACTGTTTGAATAAATATGATCAGTGACTTGTTCTACCCTTCGTTAATCCTGATCGAACTTCCTAGTGATGTATGATGACCAGGAAGTTAGTGTAATAGCAAGAATGAGTATCAAACTACAGCTATTTTTATTGACTAGCTTCTCTCTTGCAAACATGAAATAAAGATACGGTATAGTAATGAATGATGTATCACAAGGCAAAAATAACAAGTTTGGCATTATAAGAGTATACATAATGACCTCCTGGATAATTGTGCTTGCTATAACTACATATTAAAAGGCTATAATTATTGCTAAAGGTGCTGCGGAACACACTTCAGGCTGCATCAAGAGAACTAAACAGCTCTTTGGAGTTAGTCCATTTGAGCAACAATACTTTATAAGTTTATAGCCAATGCCTTACAGATAAATTGAACAATAACAATGGAAACATCTAGGATAAATCCTTTATGAAACTTAGCAGCAAAGACATCACTGTATTTTAATTACTGAAGACAAGTGAGGACTCAAGTATCTTCTCATAAGGATTTCATCAGCTGTATGTTTCACAATTTACTGAAGGAGAACCGATATTTTAATAATTAGAATCTTTGGTATTAAAACCTCAGTCTAAACAGGTCCCTCTTGTAAAGTAAGCAAAAACTTTTTATTGTTCTAGTTCCAAATTTGGACGTGCGTTTGAAGTGTATAACGAGAAAATCACTTCAATTATTGACAACTTCCTTTAAAATAAGTTTTTGATCAACCAACTAACAAGACTTACAATATAATTTTTTATCAGCAAAGCAGTAATGTACTAATTAACGATACAGTTTTAGGTTTAACCCAAGATTTACTGCAATACTGCAGATACGAGATTAAACTATGCATCCTTTGACAAGTTTTGCCACAGAAAAATTTAAACAGCGAATAAACATTCCCATTTACAATAAAACGCCTGAAAAGTTTAAAAATGTTTGAAAAGTTTAACACTGAACAATGAAAAAAAGGTAACAAGATTGATAATACGAGTGATAAGTAATAGATAAACCAGTGACAAGTAAAAGAGAAGTGAAATTATTTACACCATACCATGCCATTTACACCATACCATGCCTACCTGCTGGGCCACAATATAACCGGGAAAACTTGATAGGAGTGCAGCTTGATGAGCCTGAGAGAAGCTCATACGTTGTCATATGGCCGTATTTCTCGGAGCCATTCATCGCGGCATAAAAGTTAGTAGCATCATTGCTGGGAACTCGACGGCAGCAACCAGCAGGGTAGATGGTCTTATACTGAGGTTCCACAACTTCTATCTTTCGTGGGTACTGTAATAACCTTCCCTGAGAAAAATGGTAGAACAAAACGTTCGTCAAACGAGACATAGCTTGGAAGATTTAAAACAATAGGAACCCGATACAATAAAAAAGCAAAACAAACAAGGACGTTGTGCAATACAGTAAGCGAAGCACAGAGCTTATTGAAACAAAGACAGAAACGAAACTATAAAGCAAACTGGTAGTGAGCACTTTGGCAGCAAAAAACACAACTCATCACTAAACAGGTATTCTCAGAATTATAAAGTATAAGCACGATTTTGTCTTAATGAATAGCAGTTTTATCACTGATGATAAAAGCACACAAACCATGTTGCAGTATCTTTTTACATTAAACCAAATTGATTTAATATTGGATGAAACTAACCTGCGTTGGCAATGAATGAAATTTACTAGAGGCTGTTATAGAAATATTTCAGTTAATCACAAAATGTGTTGGTTTTGTCATTATCAATGCAGATCAACATGTTTGTTTCAAAACGATGATTTGGATACACAAAAACGTGCAGCCGTGATAAACGAGGGATCATGTATTAGAGTATTTAATCGCTGAATCAGCAGGTGTCCCAGAACAAAAGACACTATCTAACCTCATGCGCTGTGGTAACGCTCGTGCTTGCAGCTGGACCATATTTGGAAAATGGGACGGAAAGATATTCTGTTCTCCTTTGCAATGAGGATTCTCCATCATCAAACTTTCGACGATTCATTGATGAATTCCAATGATTTTTTATAGCACTGTCTGTCCTGTATCAGTGGTAGTGCAGCATTAGAACACGCTAGACGAGATGTAGTGCGACAATAAAACTGGACTACTGGACTGAGAGCAGCTAATCATACTAACTAGAGCGCTTCTTGCATGCTACACTTGCAGTTGTAAACACTTCGAAGAGAGTATGGCTAAAGAGTAGCAAGCTGAGAGAGTCAATGTTTCATTTTAAAAACTCTTATTAAGCAAATATAATCTTAAGGAATAGTGGCTCTATGGAAGGCTCTATGGAAGGCTCTATGGAAGGTCAGTAGACGTTCGTGAGATGGCAATACTAAGTAGACAAAGGCAAACTACTGAAATTAAATTCTAGTATTGCTTTAGTACGACACGTAAAATTATTAAAGGCTAATATTTTTAATTTAACTAGCGCAACCAACACTTTCTTAGAATTTTAGTAAGGTAATGGTGACTCGGTGAAACAATTAAAAAAACAGACTTTAAAATGGTTCTTGTGTAACCACATTGCATGCACATATCTTGGCAAAACATTAACTAGTAATTTTTTTATCTTATAATCTGTTTGCAAAATATTTATCTTAGTTCCCGTTAACAAATATCATAACTGAACACCATGAAGGCGCTGATTTGCACCTCTCAATATGACAGCGGTGCTGTCAGAGAAGATACATACAGAGTAATCATTCCCATTTGCTGGGTGAATCACAACAACAGCTGCAGGCTTATCAACTAGATTCTAGGGACCGGTCTACACTATTAAGCTAATCACAAAAAACTAAAAAGCTTCTCTCGAGCCTCACCTGCAATTGTAAACAATTAATTCAATAGCGTAACAAGCTTGCTTTTATTATTAATGCATTAGATTATGTGATGTATCAATAATAAACTACATCTCTCATAGCTTAATGCTTACTGCGAGGTCTTCTAACACATTCTTTTATCCGCCGACCAATATTTCAGAAGCAGCATCCGAAAAATCACAAAGCTATGCATAACTCACCTGCCAGGCAGGTATTTGGCTATCTCTGCCCACTTGTTGCCATGCCGCAGGTGCAGCTTGTAGATAAGGTTCTCCTCTTCCCGAGTCCAAGTAGACTTACTAACTGCCGGGTCCAGATGATTATGCCACCTTTGAAACACAGGTAAAGCTTACAAAACACAACGACAAAGCTGAAAATATATATCCGGTACATCAACTCCTACTTTATCTGAGGTCACAAATTCACAACCTTGGCTAATGCTAAATCTTTTCAGTAGACGATACAAAAATATTATACAGATAATATAAGCAGTGTTACCATAATGCGTGTACAAGTAGCTAGGATGACCTTCCTCTCTGACTGCTATGTTAGAGCATTATTTAAACTCTCATTGTTTACTATCAACTGTTGAAGTTGCCTCCCTCTGTCTGTACTCTATGCAAACGGACTGTTAAAATGCTGAATACACAATTCTTCGTACACCATAGAACCTCTACTTGCAAAATTATTTCATTCCGAATGTCATTTTGTAAGTAGCCAATTTCATGTAGGAATGGATTTTACCAAATAAATGTCCTAATCTGTACCAAGCCACAGCAAAATTCGGATATAATAATTGTATAGAATACAATATTTAAAACCTGCAGCAAATACATGCTAGAACTATTATATTACTACATAGTAAATACAAAAACGCACATAAAAAGAAGAACAAAGAAATAATGTATAAAAAGACTGAATGGTTTGTTTGTATACCATTGGCTGACTAGACGGAGCAAAACAGAAATCGCGGAAAGTGGGAGGATAGTGGTCAGAGGATATGAGTGTTGCATTGCTGCTGTGGTTTTGGTTTGCTCAAAATATGTGTTTTAAAAACGTAAGCAGAAAGGTTATTTAGATCAGCACAAACTGAAAAAAATTGTATCATTACAGATAAAGCACAGAACTTGAATTGCTAGAAACTGAAGTTGTCCTACTGTCTATGTGACAACGTCAAATTATACAACAGCGAGAAGAGGTAGCAAACGGCTGGGAGAAAATTGAATGTACAAAAATGATGACATACACTAGATTTAAAACATGCGCTGTAAATTATCAATGAACACCCACAACAAAATTGAAATTTCTCTCTATTTTGCTTTGTTCTTAATTTTTTGTTTTGCTTGTCAAACAAATAGATAAAAATACGAAAGACTCCTCGGTCTTTCGTAAGTCAGAGCAATATCTCTATGAAAAAACTTGGAAATTTCGTATTTCGTCGCACGTAAGTAGATGATATGTATGTGTATATAGCGAAAAATTAAAACAGCCTGTTTTATATTTCAAGTGCAACAAAAAATGAGATTTTTCATGGATTTGCTTTTAACCAGTGCTACTGATGAATAAACTGTTTTATTACAAACTTAGTCTTGATTAAAGTAACAATTTTTGTACAATACACAGACATGGCTGGCGTCACATCTCCCTTAATAACCTTCCCAAACATCTACCACTCAACATTACACTTACCTCTCTCTGCACTGCTTACCAGTCCGACCTGGCAATAACTTAGAGACCATAGACCACCTTTTAGTTCCATACCGCCGCACTAAATCGATAACAACATCGTCTTCCTAAAAGCATCCATAAAAGAAGCAGTGCCAATAATTAGGGTGTAGCTTTACATGAAATATCTACCATTGACAAACGAATAATACAGAAACTATGATGTAACTGCCAACCTTTTTGGACCAAGGGCCCTTAGTGTAGGCTGGAGCAAGTACTTGCTCCCACCTGTCGCGACACTGCACATCAGTTTTTCCTGAGAAATATAGAGCTATCCTGTCCCAGTCGACATCATTGTGCGCCACAACAAGCCGTCTTAGTCTGTCATCCTAAACATCAGAAGGAGCAAAATTCAAGAACAGCTGTCGTGCATTTATTATTCACTGGTTTCCTTAGTTATAGGCTTTAATATGTGAAAGATCAATGAAATATTAATATTCACACTACGACAATTTGTGGAAGGATGCCATAATGCCTATTTGTTGCATCACGGGTGGTGGACCGCTGACATCCCGATCGTCTGTAGCATTTAAAACTTCAATTTTTATTCAAAATTCAATGCTGAGGTGTGGCCAAGTAAGTGAAATCTTAAAAGTTTGCCATTGTTTATATCTATAAAAGGTGGAAATGGAAAAGTTTTGTATATGTGTTTATGCAATATTTAAACAGGTCATACTTGAGCGAAACAAAAAATTACAGAATAAAGTTTGCCAATTTTGAACTCGCAATAATAATGTAGTAGTGGTGGTATTGATAGACACCAGCAAGAAGCAGATTTCGATTCATCAATACATTTCTGGCGAATCACATATGATAACAATAAACCCACAACTACTGTTGTGTTAAAATGACATTTTTGATAAATAATAACCTAATCGTAACATTTTACAGAAAGCACATAAAGAAGAGAATGACAGAGAATAGGATGAGGTTCTGGGGGTTAACCGAGCGGACAGTCATCTCCATAACATTTATTCGCAGGTATTATTGATTGCACTATGGCTCATGAACAGGATTATAGCTTCACAAGGAATTTACTCCTGATTAAAAAATTGTCAGTCTCGTAATTTGTATTACAAAATAAATAGACTTTACTGAGGTCACACCTCCTAAAAGGCTGATTATGGAAACGCTCAGAAAACTGCAATTAAAACACCATCTTTTGTCATACCTCTGACTGTCATACAATGCTTGTTTTCTTTCTTTTGGAACTTACTAATTACCATTAATTACTCTGATGCCAACTCCCGCTAATTTTTATCAAAGCACACTCAGTTTATGTTTTACGAGTAAACAACTAGAGGACAATAGGGAGTAGAGCGTTACTCAGTAGTCCCTCAGGTACATAGAACTGCACTGACCGCATAAGAAACTCTTCTATTGAAATCTCAGCGTAACCTAACATCAATCACCTGCTATGCAAACACTAGCCAGGTCGCATTTTTCTGGTACGTAATAGTGTTTCAGAGCTAGCCTGATTAAGTAGCGATACTAGGCAAACAGACTTGAAATACTTGTGATTGCTCCATCTCAGCCTACATTTGTGGTGATGAGACAGGAAGCAGATAAACAATTGCAGCAGATGGCATTAATTAACAACAATCATTAAGGACTAGAAGAAACAAGCAAATTGCCTTCATATTGAGAAGGCATGCAATTTTCTGTAGTTAAATCTAGATAAGCATGACGACAAATCTTCGCATGACGACAAATTTTGTGTTGGCAAAACTTATGGAAACCAACCTCAACTTTAGACCAGGGTGGTGTCTCCACACCTTGCTCTGAATCCCCATCGCTGTCTGTCTCACTCATGGAGTTGTTGGACAGAGAACCACTACAAGTTACACCAAAACTGGGTTGCAATACTTTTTGGCACGCAACCTTTCACCTCATTTATTCACCAAAACTCTCTCCAATGCATTATAATTACAAGTTCCTAAAATGGACTCTCCCAGCATTCTATTGCAAAAGTTTGTAAACTGGCCCTAATAATATTCAGCAAAGACAAAACATTGAAGGTCAATGTTACAAAATTCTAAACAATGCAAGTAAGCCAAAGCTTTGCCAATATACAGTTGGGCTAAATTCTGTATTTACATATGCTACAAAATTCGTGTTGTGTGAAATGTTACTGGCAGCAACGAGTATTTATTACGGTTAGGCAGGTAACAGAGTTTCATGGAGTGCGCTACACCAGACGATAAATTCCATCACAAAATACAGTATCGATAGGAGTACGATCTTTGGCATATGCTAAAACCGATCCATCCCACTAGGTTCAATAATAAAAGCTTGTTCGTTATTGTAAAAAAGCTTATTGTGAAAGTGCACCACATTTGAACTTTTTCAACTATGACAAACCATAATTTAGATTCATTTTCCGACCAGCGATATGATAATATCATCACACAAAGAAGCAAACAAATCGGTTTAAGCATTTTTAATTTTAGGAAATTCCACGATCAAGATAAATTTCGACATTCTGATTTATGCGTTAATTTCCTCTCGAATAACTGCTGCACAAGGATTTCTACAGTTATTTTTTATTACCAAAATAGAAGTTATTACTCTAGTGACGGTCGTCTATTAGCGTTACGAAATTGACCGCAAGCCATTAGGCAAAATCCGATAAAGGTATTATATGTAAACTACAACTTACTTATTAAAAGAATTGCTTGTTCGCCTTGCATCAGTATAACTAGATACCAGTGCCATCACAACATGAATAAAAAGATAATGGCTAAAGTTTCAGACTAGCGAAATGCTAAAAAATATAAGACACGCTGCCATTGTTAAGCAGCGGTAATCGATGCCGTGACGCAAGCTCAAATAACGCGGTATAGCGTCACGTGAAATCTGGATGATTGGCTCGTTTACTTTATAAATACTGTACTATTGGCTAGTTTATCGGTAATTTAACCAACTAGAATCTGTGTATATAGTTGCTAAATTTGGTGCGGTACTACTCAGTTGTCTTAGCCTAAAAATAGAACGCCTTCCAACCTATTTATTGTAGTGGGCTGCTACTTTGAGCAAATTTTACTCAAAGACATCGACGCTCATTTTCTTTCTCTCACAACACATTTTGTTGATTCCAACAATGACGGAATATAAACTTGTCGTCGTTGGAGGTATAGTATACTAATCTATAGATAAAATTATTTATTACTCTGATTTGTTTTTTTACGTGTTAGATAAACATTTTTGGACACGTATCTTAGAGAGAGGTGCTTGGCGTTATAAATCAATCATTTATTTTTAAGTAATAGTTTTAGCGCTACATAGGTAGATAGAGAGTCATATTACATTATTTAAGTCTCTCTGTATTTCTACTCAGTACTCATCTTCCACAGAGTTTTAGCTTTGCTGATTTTTCGATGATAACCAGCTTTATTGACGATATTGTTTTGATTTTCAAAAACGTATCAGCCCGTTTTTGGAACTGAACCGCATTAAGTCATAACAAAACTCTGGTGCTTTTCTCATCACACCTTCATCAGTGACGGGCTAACTATATAATCTGGGCTCATTGATTTCCCTTGTCGTTTGTAATTTGTTGTGATTTTTAGCAAACGGTTTGTTTATACCTAATTTAGGATGCAACAAAGATTCTTGATTTGATTAGCAGTAATATTGCACATTTTTCCAAAATTAGGTTCGAGCATATATATACGTTGCTATGTTTTATCAAAATGCTAAGTTAATTTATATTTGGTCCATTGGCATAAGAATGATAGCTTAGTTTATACATTAGCCAGTTATATTTCTTAATACCAACTTACCATATTTTAGCTGGAGGTGTAGGAAAGAGTGCTCTCACCATTCAGTTGATCCAAAATCAGTAAGTCCCAGTCTCTCGTACTTATAAATTGGGCATGCAGGTGGCTGAAGGGTAATATGGTTTTTATTACATTTTTATTAACAATCATCATATTTCCCTGTCTGTAGGTTTGAAAACTCTATATTAAAGATGACAATACTTGTCCTTTTGTTAATATTGGTGTCTTTTTTGTTAATTGCATGCAGTAGCCTAGTCGTAATATGACCAAACAAATCCATTTTTACTAAAATAATTGACATAAGTGAAACATTCTGAATACATGAGACAAAAAAGAGCAATTTTAATCTTTTTTAGTGTTATCCCGTTAGACTATCTTCTATGACTGCGATCGTTAGCTGTGCACTGAAGCATAAGGATTGAAGCTTATATCATTGTCCGTATATGCAGTCATTTTTGTTTCTCAATGGCGCACCCAGCCAGTTTATGATTGACATTCTAGGATCCTGCTCATTGTTTCTGCATGATGGTAGTGTAGACGCCAATTATAGCTTCTGGCACTAGCATATTTAATGAATATTTGAGTACTTGTCTTTCATCAGTTACTATGAACGTTCTTATTTTCACACGCAGTATCTGTTTTGCTCGTTTGGTTGAGGCCACAGGAATGTGATGTAAAACGGGATTAATGGAGGAAAGAGTGAAAGGGCAGTTGTTCGATCAGTTGAGCTGCCCAGCCTTAATAACCTTTAGTCTCCGATAGCTAGTTGTGCTTCTCCAATGCTGACCTGCATAGACCTCTCCATTGTCATCGCACTATTTTTATTAATCCCCTTTGTTTGTTTATTACAGTTTCGTCGAAGAGTATGACCCAACAATTGGTGAGTTGTCTCATCATTTATTCTCGCAGACTCATGATTTACTTCTAGTCTTGTTGCGTGTCTGGATTCAATTGACACTGGGATATCAGAGGCTTGTTTATGTGATACTATTAACACCTCTGTCTGATGCGCCTTTGTCCTTGATTGTTACCAGATGCTTCAGTGTGCAGATTAGTGTTTAGCCTAAGGGAGTGGTGAGAGTCGCATTTGGTGAGACTGATTACGAACCCAACCTTATTTTAATCCAGTCGTATTCTAACAGGCATGTCGATAATTAAAGAATACAGATTATTGATATTGCTTATCAATTATTTACCACGTTATATTCGACTATCAGCAAGCCAGTGATGCTAGCTATTTCTATCATTTTTGATAAGACAGTCATCGAGTTGGTGCTTGAGAGGCTTTGGAACCAAATACTATTAGCGACCTGGCTGAAGTCGGAGAGTATCGCGTGTGAAGATTGGATGTAATTGGCTTAAAATTTTGGATGCGTTTATGCTAACTAACAAGCACACACAACTACAACATGTCGCAATTACTGCAGTGTTTTAGTAGAGGAATTCTTGAGACCATCCTGCTGTGTACTCACTGTTATCAAACAACAATGCTGAGGAATTCAAGTCTATCATGTATCTCTTTTTAGTAACATTTATCACTCCAGATTTGTGTTGTTTATATCAAACTTACTAGAATATTATGAAAATGTAGTCTACGAAATTTTCCATTTATCTGCACATAAATTGAAGAGTATCCCAAATTTTTCCTTGTCGAAACAATTGTACAAATACATGGACAACAATGTAACATTGATACAATAGTACATAGATGCATACATAGATAGTTGAATGTACAGTAAAGTAAAGACAATGTAAAGTAAAGTAAATGTAAAGTAAAGTAAATGTAAAGTAAAGTAAATGTAAAGTAAAAGACAATAAAAACAAATCCAATACCAATTTTGCCATTAATCAAAACATGAAACTGTTCCAGATGTCAATTTGACAGTAGCTACTACCGTACTACTGCAGCAAGAAAAGGATTTTCATTTTTCTTTCATCTCTTGAACCCAACTATTGGTTGTTATCTCTGTTTGCCGTAGCTAAGTGAGTTGATAAGCTAAAGCGTTATTTTGCAGAGGATTCCTACAGGAAGCAGGTTGTAATTGATGGAGAAACATGCTTACTAGACATACTAGATACTGCAGGACAGGAGGAATATAGGTAGGCCATCATTCCCTTATGCGCTGCCAATGCTGTTGTTTGACTATCTTCATTCTATCTCCATCTATGGTTCATCCTTGACCTTGATCAAGCCTGAGTCAATTCCTAGTTTGTATGGCTGCTAATGCCCAGACACAGCCTATTTGGTTAATCACTAGTGTTTTATACACAGAGGGATTCTATGGATTTCTATAGGTTCTTGTGTTAGTTAGCAAAAACAACAGACGCTCTCATAGCTGCCACTTCTAGTCAAGTGTCTCTGAGAATTCAATGCCCTCTGGTGTTATTAGGTTTTATAATTACACACACATACAATGACTGTCGCATGAGCGTATGTCTTAGCAAGGGGAGCAGCATGTCTTAGCAAGGGGAGCAGCTTGTCTTAGCAAGGGGAGCGGCGTGTCTTAGCAAGGGGAGCGGCGTGTCTTAGCAAGGGGAGCGGCTTGTCTTAGCAAGGGGAGCGGCGTGTCTTAGCAAGGGGAGCGGCGTGTCTTAGCAAGGGGAGCGCGTGTCTTAGCAAGGGGAGGTGGGGAAACGGAGTGAATGCCCAGTAGGCTGACCCCCTCACTTCTATCTCTTCAGGCCGTTCACCTGCTACATAACCATGCAAGCCATTTAGCAACCAAGCAGGCAGTGCCAATGCAGGTCAATTTAGCTGCTACTGATTCCCTCTCCCTATTGGCCAAGCTAACAGCACTTGTCTCCATCATTCCTTTGAACCACACGTTTCATTCGTGCTTCCCTTTGACAATTTTTATATATCTCTGTAGGCCAGGGGTCAGGAACCTTTCTGACAGAGAGCCACAAAACCCACATGTTTCAAAATTTATTTCTAGGAGGGCTATCTGTATATTTTAAATTTGGAAAAGATAAAATGGAAAAGGAAGACCAACAAATTGAGTATGTTTGGGCAATTTTAGAGTATAAGAAAACGGTATTTATTTTGAACAATAACGATATAATAAGGGTATTTATGAAAAGTATTTCTTACCGTTAATCCGACTTCTGATACTGCGTGCTTTTGCTGATAGCTTTGTAGTCCGGTTAATACGTGGTGAGGTTCAGCTTTATGCAGGTTTATAGGCTTCCATCTGTTAAACGGGGCCGCGGGTTTGTTTAATACTCTTCGTGTGTGAGGATGACTGCTCGCATGCATATGTAGAGCCAAACATGGTCAAAATGTACAGCGGAGTACAGAAAGCACTAGAAACTGTTTGCTGCGGGCGCTTCATCAAAAAGTTGTAAATGAAAATATATCTTCATTAAATTGACGATATTTTTTATTTTGTTTATTGTTACTGTAATTTCAGCGTTATTTTTATTATGCTAATTAAATTAGCAGCAAAATTATGATTATTTTTTCCACTGATTTATCAAAGAGCCAGATGAAATCATCAAAAAAGCCACATATGGCTCGAGAGTCATAGGTTCCCTACCTCTGCTGTGGGCTCTTTATGCAGCTGTTCTACGCTGCCCTATAATATAGAAGAGGAAATACATAGATGTATGTATTTTAGCAGTTGGTCCTCTTAAGCCGTGATAAAGTCATGTTATGGATAGATATATTCCTATAAATTAAAATTTGCATCTAATTCAATGTTGGTTAATCATGTCTTGTATTCATGTGATAGGAGGCCAGTCTTTTGCTCTGTCTCTTGCAATCAGTGTAAAGCTCTAACCTTAAAAATGTATCTTCTTTTGTCATAAATAAATTAACTATTCCCATCACAAGGTTTACTGATTGATACAGATCATAACAACTGGTCTAGTAAACTACTGGAACCTGTACAATAGTTGAATTTGTTGCTTTTCAAGAAAAATATTTTATGTGAACAACTAGTGAGAATTTTGGTAGCCAACTAGTTTGGAGATTGTATGAAAATACAGCTTGCAGGTACACCCTCCGAACTATAACTACAACCAGAGCAATGTAGTTGCCTGCAGCGTATTCCCCATGAGTATGTGTTTTACTCTTATCTGTCAAAAACAGTCAATTCGTATTATGCGCTGAAGTCGCGGTGCAGCTACATAACATATGTGAGCTCACAATACAACTAGTTGGTAGTAACTCAATTTTCTTAGACTTATTTCTCCAAATAACTCCTTCACGTGTTATTGGAGTCGTCTTACTGCGTGGTACTATAGCTTCTTTCTTTCTCTCACTAGCCATTCATCTCTACCTGCTCGTCCTAGCTCTCCCTCATCCGTGCAGTGTAATCCTGCTTATCGGAGTATTATTTACTACTGGCTGCTCTGACCTTGACTTCATCTAAAGATATAAACCAATGATGGAGTTCTAGATTTTGTTCTGTAGTAATGTATATCAGCGCATTAACTTTATTTATGGTCGACTTATGAACGCAGAGATATCACTAAACCTGAGCGTAAAATAGACATGCTTTACTGACTGACCGCTGGCAAAGTTTTTACTTTCTCCTGTGCGCTATATATATATATATTATATATCAAACATCACACCTCTATCGCTTTGTTCAAATTGACCTACAAGATCTTTTAGAGTCTAAAATTCTAAATCATTTGAAACGCCCATTATTCGTAGTGTAGATAGATCAGTCAACACCATATGGCTAAAGACCAATGTATATGCCAGCCTACTGGGGATACCTCAAACAATAGCTGCACGGGTTTAACAAGGTCTAACACAGGCTGGACAAAGGAGTGATCTGCTTTAGAACCTTATCTTGAGATTGCTGTAGATATTACAGCCAACACATTAGTGAAAGTTTTGAAAGTTACAAGAGTTATCTCCTTTCTGTTTGACTGTTTAATAAAATATAATCATAGTAAATAATGAGTTAGTTATTCATGCAAATGACCAAAACAGATGCACTCTGTGCGCTGTGTGGGAATGCTCAGCGCAATTCTAAATATCTGTTCCTTAAAAGAAATAACCTTTTCTGGTATTGTTATGGTTGGGATTTGTGGAACACTACCATGTTTTTTACCTCTTAATAAAGTTTTACAGTAAGTTATGCATTTAGGTTTGGTTTCTATGACGACAGTACACAACAATTATGATGAGCATGAACAGATGTTTCATGATATCATGCTGATAAACCAGTGGGCCATGTGAAGATTTATGTCTACCGTAAGTCCTCATGCTCAAGCCGCGCGGCTTGTGCTCAAAACCAGATGATTCACGAAAGAAAAAATAATCCTCCAACAAGCCGCGTATGCCCACAGACCGCGGCTAATGACCGAGGTTTTGTCGTCCTAGACCCCCTTCAGGAGCGAGAGTGTTGAGAAGGATTTCGTGATACCCAGTACTCTTGAATAAGAAAACAGGCTACATCAGTACATGTGAAAAGAATTTTCTTTTACTTCCAAGTTCGAATTAAAATTTCTAAACCCTTGCATCAACAACTTTTTGTCATGTCTCAGCTAAATTTTTATTGCGCTGTTAGTGAGCTTCACGTTTATGGAAATATGCGGTCAGGAATGAAACGGTTCTAATGACCTACGACTGTGGTGAGTTAAACATTAGCAATAAATTCTTCGCTAGTCTAAAGTATTCCATAAACATGACCCTGAAAATAAACGAGTAGGTCGCCAAAACCCCGTACATAAAATTGTATCATGACTGCGGTTCTATGGTTATAGCGCGGAACTGAGCAAAGACCGCATTTATCGAGAAGCCGCCCTAAGCCTTACGTAAGTTTTAAAAACTTGGATTTAGCCGCGGCTTATTACCTTGAACCAGAAGCCGCGCTCAACGACAAGCCGCGCGGCTTGAGCATGAGGACTTACGGTAGTTCACAAAAAGTAGGAATCTCCTACAACACCTAGGGCGGAAGGAAACATCAGTTTCATCTGGACTGTCACCTTTGTCGCCAAAGATTTTTGCATTTGTCTTACGACCCATCAACTCAGCCAATGATAATGCAAGCTACGCTCTACATAAGCCTGAACATCATTACTTTCGACCAGGATTCAACCAATAGCATTGCTTGCATTCCTTGTTCGTGACTAAAGCCTTCACAAATTCGTCTTTGTGGCTCAAACACATTTTGTTACATAGTTTTGTCTTGGTTTCCTATCCGAATTGTCCTCATGTTAACTAGATGTCATTGCTGCATAGCGATGAGATGGACATATATGGTTTCTTCCACAAACTTTTCTTCCAGTTGCTATTTGCTCTTGTTGTTAGCAGTCATGTATGTCTCAGCTCTAATTGCCTCCTAATCACCTGTTACCAATGGTCATGACAACTGCTCAATTCTTTCTTTCCTCCCAGCCAAAGAGATAATGACCTGTTGATGTATTTAATCAAGTGATTTGGGTTTTGATTTTAAAATCAAATGATCCTTTTGGTATGAGATGGAGTGAAACATGTTAGCTACGGCTAACCAAGTGTTTGAAATATTCAGACTCGACCATTGAAGTCTTTGAAGCATCGTAACAGTTAATTAACTTTATTACATTAACGGAAACCCTCCCAAGCTCTGCTGATTGAAGCTCTTTTATCGATTGCCTTGCACTGTTGTGGCAAGAAAGGAAAGAATGAAATACTTTGGCGATGGATGAAGTCATCTTCTACCCCCTTCCTAGTCTACTGCCCACCCAAGGGTAGAACTGTTTGGTCACCCATTACTTTTTTTACAGTGCGATGAGAGATCAGTATATGCGGACCGGAGAGGGTTTTCTTTGCGTCTTCGCTGTCAACAATGTCAAGTCATATAGCGACATCAATCTGTACAGAGAACAGGTGAGGTCTATTTGTATCTGGAAGTCGAACATATGTACCTGTATTCAGGCAGCGGTGTAAGTAGCTGCTATACATGCTGCTTTGTGGCCGAGCGCTACAGGTCAGTTTAATTATTCAGCGTGGGCTGTACAAAATGGTGTGTGGACTGTACAGAAGGGTGTGTGGAGTGTACAGAAGGGTGTGTGGACTGTACAGAAGTGTACGTGGACTGTACAGAAGGGTGCGTGGACTGTACAGAAGGATGCATGGACTGTACAAAACGTTGGGTGGGGAATGCTGTACAGAAGACTTCGTGGACTGGTAGCTAGATTTGCAGACTATGTAGCAGAAGGAATAGCTAGCGCTCTAAGTGAAACCACAGCTGCTAGAAAGTAGCCATGCTCAGTGAGGGAGATGTATATCACTTTTTGATGATTCATCGCTCTGTTGTCACCGTTTGGCCTGTAATTAATTAATCGCTTTCCCTCTGGCGGCTGCGATGATGTTCTTTGTCTTCCTACCTCGCCTGTGGCATCAACTGACTAATACTAAATCATCTTTGCCAGGATTCGCAGTGGCGATCACTGACCTCGGCCCCTCCACGAAACATTAACTGTTGTTGATAAGGCATGCCATCCGTGTCAGTTTATGTCGAACCCATCCTTCATTACGCTAAACTAACTTGTTGTATTTGATTGATTTGGGGCACCTTTTCGTTGAGTGATGAATCTGTAGGAAGCAGCACTAAAATCACTTGTTTCTGTCACAGCTTGACATTTCTCTACTCAAAATTTGCAAGTCTCGTAATTAATAGCTTTTTACTACATACTATATTTACATCTCAATTTACAAAGTTATCTCTCCTGATTGGCTGCTGTGATTGAGCTAAACATTCCTACAAAGCTACCTGTCGTTATCCTGTTGGTATGGGTCTTAATCTAGGAAACACCCAGCAACCATAAATCTGTGTATGGGGTGCGGTTAATTTATGTTTCATACGCTGACATCATATGCTGACATCATTGGCTCTTAGCTTTATCTAAAGTGTTATCAATTCATTTCGTGACGGGAGTTGACTGCCCTGGGGTTATCTCTGACTATTTATAACTTTTGGGGAACCAGCTTGTCTTCCTCACTGCAATGTAGTGCGATTGCAATACGGTATCACTTGCTTACTATATGAAGCCCTCCAGTTGTTATATGTTGGACAAGTGTTGTTAGATGCCTGAGAACTAGTCAATAGTTGTTAAAGAACATGGTTGAGGGTGTCTGGGCCCTCGCTATACCGTGTGTCTGATACACGCCGCGGTATTTATGGCTGGATGATGCGGTATGTCTGACTGATGCCACATGAGGTTTGGTACAATGTCTAAATGAATTTGTCTTAGGTGAAGAGCATTTGCCACCTGCTCCATTCAGCATCACTAGTCACATATGTGTTGTAGATTAAAAGAGTTAAAGACGCGGAGGAAGTACCCATGGTCTGTGAGTAGTCATTTATGATCTTACCTATCTAGTATTTGCTCCCTTTAACAAAGGAAGACTGTTATCTATTCTAACCACCGCATGGCATTGAGCTTCCAATTATCTCTAGTTGATTCAAGCTATTAGTTTATAATTGGGTTCAGGTATCTCACTCTTTATACCAGAACAGGAAACACGGGGCTGTAGGGTTTGGGGTTAACAGAGAAGATGCTAATTATGATAGACCAGTGATGTGTGTCACTCGTTCAGAGTTATCTTCTCCATGAACTCTGTCTAGTCATCCATCTGTTTTATTTCATTATTATTATCACGTGCTGGAACATCAGCACTTGTGGACTATTTTGAACTACTATATGGCGTCTGCTCACGAGTGACAGGTCTATTTTGGATGCATCCTATCCTGTTTGCAGGCATGATTTCTCATGATGAAGATATGATAGTAAGCGACTGCCTCGACTTATTCTTAATTGTTATCGCTTGCTTGTTCTCTGCCAGCTAGAGTTGGCTAATTTCTCATTGGTAAATCCGCTCAAGTTTTGCACCAGTAACTGATGAATTATTATTCCTTGACTGCATGGGAGTCGTTTATCCTTTTCAGTGGTAGGCAACAAAGTGGACTTACCTGCTAGGACTGTTGACTCAAAAGATGCTAACAATTTTGCCTCTAGTGTTTCCATTCCATATGTGGAAACTTCAGCTAAGACTAGGCAAGGAGTCGATGATGCTTTTTATGATCTCGTTAGAGAAATTCGCAAATATGTAAGTATATTATGACATCTGGGTATGCATATTTCAATGTTTTCCTTTTTTTGGTGTTAATCTCTCGTGTTAATATAAATCAATTACAGTTGTCTACCGGGTTAAATAGAAGATAATTCACAACATGTTATGATCGATTATTAAATATCGGTTGTCTGGGGTTGTCTATGCTGAAACATACAAGAATATGCATATAGCTCAAAAGTACAGGGCTTACAGTAGTTGGGATGTATGACATGTGAATTAGTAGGTGTGGCATGGGAATTAGGAGGTGTGACATGAGAATTACTAAGAGGACATGGGAATTAGTAGGTGTGACATTGAAATTAGTAGGTGTGACATGGGAATTAGTAGGAGGTGTGACATTGGAATTAGTAGAAGGTGTGATATGGGGATTAGTAGGTGTGACATGGGAATTAGTAGGAGTCATGTGTAAAATTTGCCAGCTTCACATGCACATAACTCCGAGATTTTAATTCATATTGTAAACCATTTAGATTTGCTTCCCTTTGTCTGCTCTCTATTCAATAGTGTATCTATCTTTAAATGCTGACAACATTGTATTTTCACTGTTGCCAACACAGCTTTTCATATAAACATCAGCAGAAAATATTTCTAAAATTAGGTATAATAACGATTCGTCCAGAACTGACTTGTTAGTAGTATTTGTGATGAATTTCCACAAAATGCTCAGAGAAAACATAATGGCACATTGCTCATATCATTATGTTACTTCAGTAGAATGAGTGGAGAGTTGGTTGCCCAGCTATAACAACAATAATTCACTGTTGTAAAATGGTTCGAGAAAATAACTCCGAAATGAAATAAAGTCATCTATCCCATGAGTTTCGTAAAATGTTTAGACTATGCCGCTGTCGCGCCTTTGACCTAAATTTGAAGCCATTCCTTTGCTACAATTTGTTTTATGCTACTGCATTTGTCAAGCTAACATAGTTATTTATGCATAGATGTACTAAACGTGCAGGTGATTATTGTATATAGCTGACAGCTACTGACAGGTTTATGACAAGTGTCAATTCTCTGGCTATAACCTATCGCATCCTTCAGTATTCATCGCTCTAATATCTGTAGAGCTCTTTTGTACTAGTGACACAGGCTATAGATTGAGATGTATTTCTAGTTATACATATACACGTGAGCGGATGTACACGTAGAAAGAATGCAGTTTTGAGTACTGCGCGGTAAATGTATTCATTACAATATTTTACATTTTTATATGCTCTTTTGCACATGAACAATTTTTCACACGAAGTGTGTATGTTGAGATGTAATCTGGCAATCTTACTATATATAAACTTGATGGCAATACAGCAATAAGAGATGACAAGTTGTATCGATAAGAGGTGACAGTTACGATGCACTCACTTTGTGCTAGCAAACTGATAAATGGAACTGACAATGTTAACTAGGTCAAGGTTGACCGTACAATGTGTATTGAGCAAGTAGAAGTCCAATGTTCAGAGTGAAATCATCTCAGTTGAATAATAACTTTCAGCCATACATTGTGGCATGAAGTGGAAGTTTTCCGCCCAAATTTTCTGTTGAAAAATAAACCTTAGAAACATCCTTGTATGTATTTAGATAGATCGAAATAGCATGCGGATTTCTAACTACTACAGCGAGTAAATCATGTCTCATGTATTTCATTACTGTGTTGCTATCAAAATCAGCTTTACTTTGCGTCTGTCATTTTAAGGCACCAACTAACCTATTGATCGATTAAATAATTTATGATAGGTATAGTGAACCGCCCCGTGTGTCATCGGAGAGGTCCTTGTGAAGAACCTGAGACTTGATTTTTCAAATAACCCAGATAAATTTAGTCAATAGCACTAGCCAGTAGAATACAAATCAACATATATTACCTACTGGTCCTCGCTGCCATAAATACAACATACTGCCCATCTCCAATCAACTACAAGTGTAAACATTTCATGCCTAGTCTGACGCTGAAATGCATGTTGATGCGTTTCTCAAGTATTAAGCAAAGTTATCAAATTGGGTTTCTAAGAAATTTCTCAATTTTATCCTTTGTACTACACACCAATTTGTATATCTGACTCAGACTTAAATGTGCTTATAGTTTGGCAGTGAAAACTGGGTCTTGATTGTTTCTCAAGAGAGAATTGATTTGAATTGAGCCTTTTAGAATAGTTATTTGATTGCTGTACACTCTCTTTTATTTGATTGCTGCACACTCTGTTTTAAAGCCTTCTAATGTTTTGTGCCAGTTCAACGGCACAATTTATGTCAAATGCTGCCTGTTCTAAAAGGTTTATGTTATGCTAGCTCATTGTTTTCAACAACTCAGTAAACTATGACAAATGCAATAGTCATTCATTATTTAGTTTTTCGCCGAGGTTTGGTGTGTCATATTTTTTTTAAACTTTAAAATGTGAAATTTGTAGCTGAATAGAATAGCCAGTTGGAAAGAGCTCTTCACTTGTATGCTATTAGCAACCTCTGTCTTATAGACTAAAGAACAGTATTATCCATAGAGCTGCGTGGAGCGCTCGAAGCTGGGTTGCCCCAGTTGGTCCATGCGATGACCGATTATAGTTCAAGATCAAACAATGTGGAGTGATTTTAAACTCATGCACCTCTTGCATCCGCACAAAAATTCAATTTATAGCATGCCGCAGAGTGCTTGTTTTATAAAGCAAGCACTCAGGATGGCTTAAATACACTGAAATAGTTACAAAGATCTTGGGCCATGTCTTTCGCGAACATATTGCCCCGCATGTGCTCACACACCATCAATGTAATAACAATCAAAGTTCTCCGAAAATGTGATTTGACCGCGTCAGATGTACCCAATTATGTACACCCTACAATTAGGGAAGGGCAAAGTGCCCTTACCCTTAGTGGACTGCTGTCGGTTGCTGTGAAGACGAGTGAGTTGTGACTCACCGAGTGAGTTGTGTCTCCCCCAGTGAGTTGTGTCTCCCCGAGTGAGTTGTGACTCACCGAGTGAGTGGTCTCACCCAGTGAGTTGTGTCTCCCCGAGTGAGTGGTGTCTCACCGGTTATTTTGTTGGTTTTGTAGAAAGAGCGAAGGGGGACCCACAAGAAGAAGAGTAAGTCAGGTAAAAGGAAGTGCGCTATACTCTAATCGCTAGATTTTCCCTCTTCGTTATTCTTAATTACTTTCTTGTTTATTTTTATATTATTCTCATAGAAATATTATGAAAGGTGATGTGAGCTACACTATCATGCCGCTTGTTCTCATTAAACTGTTTTTAATTTTCTTCTGCCAGTCTCGGCATCTTTCGCACTAAATGTTACTTTTACAAGTCACTGGACACACAGTACGACTCGTGTCCTCGTCTCACTCGTTTGTCGTAATGACAGCGAATTATTTTGATATAATTTTGGATTAGATTTTTATACGAGTCAATATGCTTTATTGCTGTCACTTATTGTGTTAAACCATATTTATATTGTAATTATTCTTTCTCATTCGAATGTTCTACAATTGTATAAAAATCTCAACGCTGAGACTAAAAAAGTTCATTTCAAGGAAATGGATCAAGGCAGGAAGAATGTCTGATCATTGCAATAAAGTAGAATTTTACCGTGAACTGATAACTGATTTATTCTACATACAATGCATAGGGAGATGACTAGAAGAACAACAATACAAGATATGACGACATCTCGACAGTCGTACAAGATTTTTAGCGCAAAAGGCAGTGCTATGAAGTAAAAGGCAAATGTTGTAAATATAGGACTGGTATAGGTCCAAGCATGCAAAATTGACAATAAATAGTGAATACAGCTGTCTAAAAAGATCAAGAGTCTTTTATCACGCATATGGTAATATCACTAGTGTTAGGGATGCTCATAAATACGCAGATATGTAAGAAAACATATAACAATTAAAGAATAGATATTGGTGCAGTTATAGCTAGTGCTGCCAGTGTGGCAGGAAGAGAATAACCCCTTAACCTTGTCTAATAAATGAGTGGACATGGAAGTGAAAATACACAAGACAAACATAAAACCAACCCCGATGTTATAATACTTAGCAACACAGAATCCTTGTCAAACAGCTGAAAATATATAGTAGAAATTTAAACAGCCTTTGGAATTAAAAGCGTGAATGGTTAATGGAGGTCAGAGGCGGCGTTAGATATGTATAGAGATTTCCATGAAACCCTGAGGAGGTGGGATGGTGAACTGGACTAAGGAGCAGAACGTTATAAGTGGCAAGTTTTTGTGAGATGAGCGTTAGAGAGAGCGCACTGACACAATCAGACCTGCATCTGAAGATGCTCATTGTCCCAGCAAGGCCCGAGATGTGCATCAAGCATGCACTGCCTGCTTGGTTTCAATGGCTCATTATCTATGAATAGATAAAGGTGTGTTCAATTTAATATCTGAATTAGAAAATATAGCGACAGCAGTTTTTGAGATTCGTGTAAGCATGCAGAGCGCTGAGTTTTGGTTTTAAAGCTGACCTATCAGATCAGCCAATTCAACAGATCCTAACAGAATTCCTATCAGATTCAACACCATATGAGAAACTTGTGAGTAGAAAGAATGAAGATCTACCATGATCAGGAAGCGTATGTTTAGAAAAATAAAACACACGAAGACTACACGGGCATCGTGTGAAAGCGGAAGAGACAAGTTGTGTTTAGTGAGTCGGTTGGTAATTAGTGAGATCTTTGCTCATCTGTGCAGAAAAAAGGATATCATCACAATAAAACAATGGAAATGGTGTATGTATCGTTCCTATTTTATAGAAATAATTTAAACAGATGTAGTAAGCTTTTACGCACATCCATCATTGGGTACGTCCACTTTCTTGCCAACAGAGTCAGGATCCTGGAGTGGATCAAGGTCAGCAAATAGGTCAAACCATCCAGACATAGACTATAAAAGACAGGAAAATATTGTTGAAAAAATCAGATGAAATCTAGGGAGATGATTATGAAAGCTGTTTAACACTTGTATTCGAATAAACTAGCCTTCTATGGTACATCTTGGTAACGTGATAACATCACAAAAGCTAGCTAGCTTCAGAATAAGAGAGAAGTCATGATACTTGTCCTTGCACCTACTAGAGCTTCCAACAACTACACTTGCCTGGCACCGCTGCCTCGACTATAATAGTACAAGGTCACAGCTCATGTTGAGCACCCGTTACTTAATTTAACTCGACATCTCTGACTATGAGACTAGTTTGACTAGCTTATAAAAGATAATACAAATGGTTCATATCAGCTGCATATGCTTTATAAGACCTAATCGTTATTATATAATGCAATTCCTAAAGCCCTCACAGAATCACAAACAGCTGTGCTTTCACTCAAGGTGTCTCATCTCTTACATGTTTATGTCATTAAGTTTTAGTGCTTGCAATTACCTTCAAGAGCCATCTCTTCCCTTAATACACTCTGTTCCACCTCAGACTTCATAGTTAACATATATTTTTATACATAGAGCATTATCTATAACACAGTCCCCCTGTATCTATAACACAGTCCCCCTGTATCTATAACACAGTCCCCCCTGATTGTATAACTTAGTCATCCTGTATCTATAACTTAGTCCTCCTGTATCTATAACTAAGTCATCCTGTATCTATAACTTAGTCATCCTATATTTATAAATTAGTCACCCTGTATCTATAACTTAGTCATCCTGTATCTATAACTTAGTCATCCTATATCTATAACTTAGTCATCCTATATCTATAACTTAGTCATCCTGTATTTACATGTATAATTTAATCATCCCATATCTATAACTGTGGACCCTATGCATCTAGATCTATAAATTTAGCCATCTTGTATTTATATCCATAATTATGGCCAACTTGTATTTATCAATTTCAAGGTATAGCAAAAGTGTTAGCCAAATTCATTGAATCGTTAAATCTCAAAGTGTCAGAAAAAACCAATATGGGAGAAGACAACTCTCATTTAGTAATCTTCCAATACAAGACAAACAACGGGCAGTGTCTACTGATTCATTACAAGGGATATATAACAAACCGTTAACTACTCAGGAAGACACAACAACAAATGCGGTAAGTTCTGGATTCTGGTTAAAGAAATGACGAAGACTACAAGAATATGCAACAGAATCTTCTAGAAAAAAAACACTTGAAAATTAATCATAGCCTCCTCATTCACCGTAGACACGCCCTCATTCACCGTAGACACGTGAGGCTAGTTAGATATATACATGTAGTATTGTATTATACCTGAGAGGCTTTGTTGGCACTTGTAACCTGTCCTCTTGCGTTGCCAGCAACAAGAGGAGAGTGAGTCTGGTTGGAGTTTAAAGAGAGCAGATCTGAAGACGGTACCGATGATGTGTTCCCTAAAATGTTATGACAACTGGCGTTTACATAAAATATTATATATAGTAAATTTATAAAAGAGAGAGAGCAAATATTCAGGGCAGAACAACCTTCTTTATCTTGCATAAGATAAATGGTATAAAACAAGTTATATTATATTGGGTTGAGCAACTGACACAGGTTGACAAGTGAGAGTTGAGCAACTGATGCAGGTTGACAAGTGAGAGTTGAGCAACTGACACAGGTTGACAAGTGAGAGCTGAACAACTGATGCAGGTTGTCAAATGAGAGTTGAGCAACTGACGCAGGTTGACAAGTGAGAGTTGAGCAACTGACACAGGTTGACAAGTGAGAGTTGAGCAACTGACACAGGTTGACAAGTGAGAGCTGAACAACTGATGCAGGTTGCCAAACGAGAGTTGAACAACGTGAAAGGGACTTGAAACATTCTTACCAAGCTCAGCTAGATATTTTATTTGATCGCGTTTATAATAACTTAACGGTTTATATTTTTCTATTTTTTGACAAAACAAATAATTACAGTAGATATGCCTATTAAAATATTTGTGTGCCGCGTTGGCTAAACTGTGCTCGTAATGAAGAAGTTGCATTACATCTTCTGTAGTTGACTAGCTATACAAATGACACTTCAATTACCTACCTACCACAAGTCGACTATATAATAACACGTAGAAGCCTTACAAAGCAGATAAACAATGACTTGAGCTTCGTAAAGCTCTTAAAAGTAAGAAACGATAATATTCATTAAAATAACACAGCGATGAAGATACTACCGGGCAGAACCATAGCGAGAGATCAGAGGAAGTTTTTCAGCTAAATCAAGGTGGCTGCAGAGTTTGATCAACTAGGAAACAGATTAAAATGGAGCAAATCATGCTTAAAAGGAAACCTTCATCAGCAGTTGAATGAACAGTCATGCATCTATGAACAGTCATGCATCTATGAATAAAGCTAATATTTTATCCAAACTAAATCTAAATGAGTCACATCTAAGGCGCAACCAAATCATACCACACCTTGCACCTGTAGATCGGAGAGATCAGAATTGCTAAGAAAGTCAGTCGGCTGAAAACCACAAGGAAGAGAAGCCATAGCACCACCAGTAGGGTCTTGAGAAGAATGGAGGAGAGGCTGCTCTGGTCCAAATATGTCATCCAACAGATCGTCTCCTCCCTCTCGTAAAGCGCTGTATTTATCTGAATGAGTTGTCACACCATGTATGTTATAACAATATAGTTTACCCTTGCTAGGCGGCTGATCAGTTTAACTAGTGATATGAAAACTGAGCAAAAGGTGTGCCAAGCCATAAAGTATTTCCACTTTTGATTTAGAGAAATTGTGTAATGTATTTATTAATTTATTATATAAATATATTAAATTAGTTGAGTAAGGAAAAATGTTACGCTAAAGCTGACTGGCTATTGATAAACAAACTGAAAATGGTAGAGTGAAAGATAATGTCAGACTATGACCATATTAGTGAGCTGGAAAATTAAAAACATTAAACTTTTACAGAATGAAATATAATCTAGAGCTCATTCTGTATCGATTACACACATTTTAAGCTGTGGCGCCTTCTCACAATATATATTCTCAAATATATATTTCAAATATCTCAAATATACTTCTCAAATGTATATTTAGTTATTAAAACATGTGAGAGTGATGTGATAAATGCATTTGCGTTTGGACTGAGTGAACAAAAATATTTGGAGCATTTAGAAATATTAATAGGGCGAGCCACCTGATCAAAGATTATAATTGAAAACTACTATGAAGGAACTTAACAGCATCTAATGTATTTGATGGCTGTTTTACTTCATCTAATGTGCCATGTGAAATATCGACAGACAACATTTTACATGGTGCCTTAGGATTCAATTTGTCAGACAGCCTTAAAAAGCACTTTATTATAAATAACACCGCAATAATAATATTGTATTTCTGCATACTCTTCATAACCTATCAGCTGGTCCTTTATGGCAATAAAATAACGTTTAAACAAAACAGCACCTGCCCGCATCCAACCATTTATTGATACTAAGGCTACACCACTCACTCCCAATGGCTATCCCATGTTTACAGATGTACTCACAGATCATGGCTACTGACCTGAAAGTCCATCTCCAACTAGCTCAAACTCCTTAGTCTCCTTGTCAATGGCAGCCTGAAACTCACCAAACTGTTCGTTCACTTTTACCTCTTCTACAAGAGAATTCTATTCCATTACACTAGCCGCAAACACCCATCCTGATAGCATATTGTAACCCAAAGTAATCGCTATGACCTTCCTAGATCAGTTATCTTCTCTTGCACCAACTGACTAGTAACTCAATACAAACACAGATTATTCAAAGTACCGACCTGAGTCAAGCTCGCTGTCTTCTAGATCGATCAGCCTACAAATAAAGTTTGCTGTCAATGACTAGTTAGGAGCAAAGGCTATTAGTAACTGGATTGAAGCTAAGGAAATAAAATTGTCACCTTAAAAGAGACAAGGGCCGACAGTTTAAAATTAGGTATTTTAATTCAAAAAGTTCCTATTTAAATTCGAAAGGAACAAAGTCTTTGGAAAGAAGTTTTAGCGAACTATCATGGCACCACTTGACAAGTAGGAGAGGGTGCCAGTAAGCAATCATGGCACCACTTGACAAGTAGGAGAGGGTCCCAGTAAGCAATGCATAGATATATCTATATTTATGCATGCGATATACATGAAATTATGCAAGGTATCAGTAGACTAAGTGTGTTTAATGTATTTAATTTGATTAGCGCATATAAAAACAGAGGAAATAACTCCAAAGTTTAAAGCTGACAAGTTGGTCTCCCTAAGAAGCCTTCCTTTTTAAATACACATCGAGATGCAGTGCTCTTACATGTAGGACTGTATGTAACACGCCTCCTCATGATATATTCTTCTTACCCATGGAGCTGCCTGATTACGTTTCTTAGCACACTATAAATCTGTTAGTCATCAAGAATAACTCGAGTATTTTAGAAGCAGATTATCTGGTGAATCAGGCTCAGCAGTCTTGATTTGCCAGAAAATCCTTATTGCAGCTAAACAAAGCTTTAACAATGACTAGTTGCAGTTGGACCCTCAGACATGACTGTCAAGTTCAAGTAGAGTTCATTTGGAGACATTTCAGAGCTCCTCGGTTTTCTGGCAGCTCTTGTCTTTGCCTATTTAGACTAGACTATTCTGTCTAGCGATTGGCAACCTTAGACTTGCGTACTAACGTAATCACTCATAAAGGTCTGTACAAACTTAACGCTTCAGTCATAAGATGTGACAACGCACGGCATGAGCAAGCAATGGTAAAACCATGCAAAGATGTGAAGTACTGGAGGACCATCTCATGGGAGATCACTCTACCTCTAAAAAGCTGTCGTCAGTCATGAAGATTTCCTTGTTATGAGGCTCGGAGACACCTGACCAAGTTTATACAAGTTCGCAGTACAATGCAGCCCTTGTTACTTATAGCTTGAAGTAAGTGAACATAATCAAAAGTAGAGACATTGCAAACAGAAACGCATCCACATAGATACTCTCAAACCAATTTAGAATGAAACAATTTCATGCCAATTCATTTTCATCATGACACAACAATATTGGTAATCACACTGCACAGTGTATCACTCTAATTACCATCAATAGAATTTCCAGCTAGTATAAATGTGTGTTAAATTGGCCAACTATTACAGATCGCCCTGAAAAGGTGTTATATGAATTTTCATTGCAGGAATACCAAATACGTACATGCTGTCAAGCCTGTAAGCATTTAAATACTGTTTGCAAGGTCATGTGAGGTCACGACTCTGGATTTATAACCATATCAACTGATATTTTATGCATGCCTCGAGATTAGGCTAATCATGACATAAAACAAGAAAGGTGGAGGAAAACTCACAAGAACATTCCAAGCAAAACAGAATACTATGTAGCTACAAACCAGCTGGAGAGCTCATAATAACCTCTCAACTTCCATAGAAACACGTAAAGAAAATGGGACCATGAACCCAGCCACCAGTAGAACTACTGATATAACCAACAACTTGGCAGCCTACCTACCATTCAGCACTCGCTGTGGAGAGACCACCCGTAAGACTAAAGAGATAAGATTAATGGTTAAGATGGTGCCTATCACTGACGGTAGCAAGCTTTCTAACATGAAAAGCTGGTAAAAATGTAAAAGTTAATAAAGATATGTAAATGCAATTAATTCCAACAACACCTAGTGCAGTCGCTCCACAGAACCGCAATGTTGCAGGACCTAAACTTCTGCTCACAAGTTTTTATGGTAAAGTAACAATAAAAAAAACAGTTTACTTATTATTTTTTCATCAATATTGTTTTTGCATAAAAATTAGGTTTTTATATTTAAAATGTTCCAGTCTTATAAAATGCATTTGTTTTTATAATATACGTATTTAGTTAAAATATTTAACATGTTTTACTGGGCTTTGGAACCAATCGAACAAATAGAATGTATTCTTATAAGAACCTTTACTTCGACATGATCGGTTCAACATACAAAGCAAACATATGAAATAACTAACTTTGTATGTAGAGGTCTGACTGTTCTCGAAATACTAACTATTCACCTTACAAAGAGAAGAGTACTAGCTCTAATAAACTCGTTCACTCAGGGAGTCATGAATTACAGCTGACAACCAAATATATGTACCCAGTAGTAGAGTCAGATGATATCCTACGATCTTCCAATTTTCTCGCTGCTTTCTTTTGCGCAGTGTTAGAGTCTGGCTTTATCAGAGTGTCTTGGGTAGTCTTGTGTTGGTCTCGCAGGGACATGATGATGTCATAGATAAGCTTGTCTTCCTCGCTGCCAATAAATAAATTATGTTGTACAAGTGTCCTTCAAATAAGAAAGCACATGTGATCAGTTTTGCAAAGATTAGCAAAGAGGTGTAAAAATGCAATGATAAATGTTTGTATTTAACTGTGGCCTTTAGCATTGATATCAAGAAGGTGCAGAGTCTAATGTCATGTATCTCTGTGATAATTGATATCAAGAAGGTGCGAAGAGATAAAATTAAACTTTAAATTAAAATACTATTAGGTCAATATTGTTGAGTGAGAGTAATCATACCTGACATATATTAAATTGTCATAGAATTCTTTCCTTCAATGATGATAATAATAATATAATAAAAAGCCGGGTATTCACCTAGTATTATGATAAAAAGCATACTTGTATAATTTTAGGGGTTACTATTCAGTTGAATCAAAAGGACATAAGTTGATATGAGTTGAAAAGTTGATACTTATCAATAACTCATTGATAAGTATCTATGAGTTGATACATATCAATAACTCATTGATAAGTATCAATAAGTTGATACTTATCAATAACTCATTGATAAGTATCTATGAGTTGATACTTAACAATAACTCATTGATAAGTATCTATGAGTTGATACTTATCAATAACTCATTGATAATTATCAATAAGTTGATACTTATCAATAACTCACTGATAATTATCAATAAGTTGATGCATCAAAAGCTGGTACATCAGTCATTTGAGTAAAATGGAAATCATCTTTTAATCTTCTACGAGCTGAACATGCTGAATATATCTGACTCATCAAAACCGGAAACGTGATTTCCTTAGAAATGCAAAACAACATTTAAACACTAAAATCCCCTTCATTTCTTTTACATATTATAAGATAAGGTTACATATTATAAGATAAGGTTACATATTATAAGATAAGGTTACATATTATAAGATAAGGTTACATATTATAAGATAAGGTTTACCAGAATTACACTAAAATAAAAAAGTACTTTAAGAATTCGGAGCACATGAGTGTAGGCGAGGTCGGTCCATCCTTTTCATGGTGAGAGTTCTGAAATGTGGTATCCCAAGCAAATGTACAAATTTAACAAATATTCCTGTCGATTATTTAAGAGGCTGTCACATGGCTAAGACTTACTTTAAAAGGTATTATTGTAATGGATGACTTTATTATTGAGAGTTCTTTGTTTACTAAAACGCTTAATCCAAAATGTTTGACCACAATGCAAGCTAAGATGGTATGAGATGAAATCCATAACTTGACACAAAAGTATTTCAAGTCAATTGAAACCAGAGTTTAACTGCCATAACTAAACTAAATGTCCAAGTTAGTGCATAGCTTGAGGCCCTACCAGCGTACAAGTATAGCTGCGGTGCTCAAATTCATAAACCATAATGATGAGCTGGCAGTTAAAAATAATAAAGATAAAATATATGTTCTACATAATGTATTACCCACAGTATAATCTACAAGATCAGCCATAATTAACACTAGAGTGGCTGGCATCAACTCTTACATAAGCAATGACCAGAGCAAATACTGGCTGTAATAGCTGCTGATATTGCTGCCATTGGGTGTCAGCGGATGAAATCTCACGAGATTCTTTTATTCACCTGATAGCAGTGTTCAATACCACCAACACTAATAACGACTGGTGCAAACCACTTTTCTAGTATTACACGGCTCAAACCCACTGGTATATGTTATTACATCATAGGGTTGTCCTTCCTATCACACACTATCACACTACATGGTTGTTCACCCCTGTCACAAACCGGTACCTTGTAGGGTTGCTACACACTCTACTCAATCAGGTTTTCGGCCCGTTACACCCTAGTACCTGTAAGATTGTTTCCCCAATCACACTAGTACCTGGTAGGAATGTCTCCCGCTCATGTGACAACCCGGTATGATTGCCCGCTGACACGCAGAAGCACCTGGTGTGATTGCCCCCCTGACACGCACAAGTACCTGGTGTGATTGCCCCCCTGACACGCACAAGTACCTGGTGTGATTGCCCCCCTGACACGCACAAGTACCTGGTGTGATTGCCCCCCTGGCATGGACAAGTACCTGGTGTAATTGCCCCCCTGGCATGGACAAGTACCTGGTGTAATTGCCCCTCCTGACACACACACGCACGCGCGCACGCACACACACTATTACCTGGTAGGATTCTCCCCGGTGTCATGCAAAAGGGACTGCAGAAGCTCTGACACCCTAGCTGATGATGTGTCCTTCGCTAATTCCTTGGTCGTCACATCCAGCTCACTCTATCAGAAACCAGAATCATATTGATCTCCAGAGTATAAATACCAGATGAGCTAAATTAATAAATACTTTCCAATACACCTTCTAGCAAACAGGTCAAAATGCTGTCGCTAAAGAGCAATAGAATCATGTGCTAAATCAAAACGGTTGATTAATATATAATATATATTATGTAATACATATCATACATATTATTTATACATCACATATTATATAATATATATACTGTATATAAATATTATATATTATATTTATACATTATATACATTATATACATTTATATAACATAAATATTATATAATATATATACATGTATTATATAATATATATACTGTATATAAATAATATATATTATATTTATATACATTTATATGTAATATATATTATATAATACATATACTATATACATTATATATAAATAATATATATTATATTTATATATTATAAACATTTATATATTATATATATGATATAATATGTATACTATATATAAATAATATATATTATATTTATACATTATATACATTTATATATAATATATAAATCGGATATCGGCATACGTGAAGCCAACCTTGAGCACGTTAAACTCGTAATATTGAAAGCCTTGAAAGGTCTCAGAGACAGCAGTCATAATCCTTGACATCTTCTGCCAAAAGGAAAGTAAAGAGTTCTGATAAGCAGCGAGGGCATGTGAGAACATGTTGCTCCGACTCGCTGCCAGCAAGTCTACCTTCTGCAGTACATCAAGTTTGTGCTTGTCAAATTGTTCCTTAGCCTTGCGCACCTCAGTCTGAACCTGCAATATGGAGAGACTTGTATACCTACACCTCTACTAGCCTGCATTTTGACCTTGCACACTCTATTAGAAATCTAAAATGGTGTAAAATGTAGTTGATAAACACGATAGATGCTGATGAGTTTCTACAGATTACACAAGTAAGTATCTCGTAGTAAACATTGCTGGTTGTACATTGGTGCTACCTTTTAAAAATGCGAGTCCCATCCATTTCAGCAAGAGGCGTTTGAACATGACAGAAAATAAATGATTCCTGACTATTTTAAGAACATCCATTACAGGAGACTGTAACCTCAGCTGCAGATCAACCTTGAGTTGAATAAAGTGGAGATCAAATCTATCACCAAAAATTCTAGTTGGTCGGCTTTAGAACTTTGATGCTTTGAGCTCCTCTACTTAGCAATATATTCACACATTATTTACAGTGATCGTATTTACACAGACACGTGTGGGCACACCTCAACATTATTTACAGTGATCATATTCACACAGATACGTGTGGGCACACATCAACATTATTTACAGTGATCATATTCACACAGATACGTGTGGGCACACATCAACATTATTTACAGTGATCGTATTCACACAGATACGTGTGGGCACACCTCAACATTATTTACAGTGATCATATTCACACAGATACGTGTGGGCACACCTCAACATTATTTACAGTGATCGTATTCACACAGATACGTGTGGGCACACCTCAACATTATTTACAGTGATCGTATTCACAAAGATACGTGTGGGCACACCTCAACCTTATTTACAGTGATCGTATTCACACAGATACGTGTGGGCACACCTCAACCTTATTTACAGTGATCGTATTCACACAGATACGTGTGGGCACACCTCAACCTTATTTACAGTGATCGTATTCACACAGATACGTGTGGGCACACCTCAACATTATTTACAGTGATCAGTGCCGAGAAGCTCTTAAAATCAACAAATTTCAATGTTTAAACATTCTTTTAAAAGCATGTCCACGCAATGCATCCTGGGTAAGGCATAGGGCAAGGGAATGACCGGATTGAGCCATAGAAAGGGTTCCTTCAGTTTATCAGTCCTTCAACAGGAAATAAAAAGACTGACCTTTCTAAACTTATCAAGCTTATTGAAGGCCTCAGGATCTAGTCTCGCAGACACATCCTTCATCCACAGGAGAGCACCTCGGTATTCTGTCCTTGCTTCCTCCATTTTAGCTACGGTCATTTGTGTGTCAGCAACAGCTCTTGCTCTGAAAGTCTCTACTTCCTGGAACAACCTGTAGAGTGGGTGCCTCATCTGTATCCTGTATGAGCAGACATAGCCTTCGATCACAATGAAGATAAAAATAAGGTTAGGGAGAAATGTCTTGTACAAAGATAGAATATACAGGAGACTCGCGAAGGAAATGAGACAGCAAAACAACCTGGGATGTCAAGAAAAAAACAAAAGAGTGGCAAAGTAAGAGACTACACCAACATACAAGTTGTGAGAATGAAATACAGAAAATAGAGCGAATAGAGCATATTCCATTATTATTACTAGTAAATATATGTAGTGCATATTCCATTATTATTACTAGTATATATATGTAGTGCATATTCCATTATTATTATTACCAGTAGATATATGTAGTGCATATTCCATTATTATTACCAGTAGATATATGTAGTGCATATTCCATTATTATTATCAGTAGATATATGTAGTGCATATTCCATTATTATTACTAGTAGATATATGTAGTGCATATTCCATGATTATTACCAGTAGATATATGTAGTGCATATTCCCTTATTATTACCAGTAGGTATATGTAGTGCATATTCCATTATTATTACCAGTAGATATATGTAGTGCATACTCCCTTATTATTACCAGTAGATATATGTAGTGCATATTCCATTATTATTACCAGTAGATATATGTAGTGCATATTCCATTATTATTACCAGTAGATATATGTAGTGCATACTCCCTTATTATCACCAGTAGATATATGTAGTGCATACTCCTTTATTATTACCAGTAGATATATGTAGTGCATATTCCATTATTATTACCAGTAGATATATGTAGTGCATATTCCATTATTATTACCAGTAGATATATGTAGTGCGTACTCCCTTATTATTACCAGTAGATATATGTAGTGCATATTCCATTATTATTATCAGTAGATATATGTAGTGCATATTCCATTATTATTACCAGTAGATATATATAGTGCATACTCCATTATTATTACCAGTAGATATATGTAGTGCATATTCCATTATTATTACCAGTAGACATATGTAGTGCATACTCCCTTATTATTACCAGTAGACATATGTAGTGCATACTCCCTTATTATTACCAGTAGATGTATGTAGTGCATATTCCATTATTATTACCAGTAGATATATGTAGTGCATATTCCATTATTATTACCAGTAGATATATGTAGTGCATACTCCATTATTATTACCAGTAGATATATGTAGTGCATATTCCATTATTATTTCCAGTAGATGTATGTAGCGTTGTCTTTCTACTAGTTATTAAGCCAACAATTACCTTCTCAATGCGATTAGCAAGTCATATTAATGTAGAAGTTTTTAAAAAAATTCAAACTGAAGTAAGAATTTTGTGTATGTTTGGGATATAAAATTTGTTGATAGCTAGTGCTCATCTGTCTGGAAACTACATTTTCCCCTACGGCCTAAACAATCTTTGTACTATTCCTGCCATGCATAATGCAAATGGCTGCTGCAGCAGGTGATCTCCTGACAACAGCTATTAACTCACTAATATCACAAATGGAAAGCGTTATCACTCGAATGTAGCTAATCCTTTGGAGTGACTAGCTATTATTTGAAGTTAACATGATTTTTAGGTCAGGAAGCATCACAATTTTTCATAGGAAACACATATACTTGTCTTGCTATAGATCTCTAGCATTTTTTTGCCAGAAAGCTGATTGCAAGAGCCAAACCTTCATGTGAAACATTTGAGGTACGTCAAAGACATAGACATGTAACACATAGACAAGTACAGCGCATAGACATGTAGTACTTGGGCACATAGTACATAGACATGGAATACACCAACATGGAGCAGATAGAGATATAATACATAGACATAAAGTGCATAGACATGAACAAACCTATGCTGAGCAGAGAAAGTCTGTGACCTGCCCACAGCAGACATCATTTTACCAGCCTGTGTGTTATCTAGCTCACTCTGACTCTTCAGGAACTTGCCCATGGAATTCTCCTCCTTGGCCAGCGCTATAAGATAAGATAGCTAACACTATACTCTGAACATATAACATAGCTAGTACTAAACTCTGAACATATAACATAGCTAGTACTATACTCTGAACATGTAACATAGCTAGCACTATACTCTGAACATATAACATAGCTAGTACTATACTCTGAACATATAACACAGCTAGTACTATACTCTGAACATATAACATAGCTAGTACTATACTCTGAACATATAACATAGTTAGCACTATACTCTGAACATATAACATAGATAATACTATACTCTGAACAGATAACATAGATAATACTATACTCTGAACAGATAACATAGCTAGTATTATACTCTGAACATATAAAATGGTAAGCAGACGTCAGCAAGGGTCGTGTCTAGAAGAGCTGACTTGTACAAAAGTATCTCATGAGTCATAAATAGAGAATGTATATTTTATGTAGTTAGTAATGCTGAGCTTGTCCTACTAGCAATAATGACTTACAAGGAATGTGGAACACAAACACTACAACAAACTTAAGCAAAAACTTAGTTTGCTCGCTATTTTTTGAATAAGACAAACTTAATTTCTTTAAATATTATACAATATTATCAACACAATGTAGAAACTACAAAACAAAACCTGTTGAACAACTTGGCTAAAGAGAACAGATGAAGTGGAGGAGGGGTAACCGGTGGTAACTGAAATGATTAATAACATAGCGCCATACTCAATGCCACCAACTACTCACTATTCAAGCTTGCTTACAGAAGATAAGACATGTTTTGACATTTGTTAGTCAAGGCAAAAACTCTTGATGAATTTAACCCATTTTTACTTAAGTTAACTCTGCTAAACACTTAGCAATGACAAGAAAGATGACACCTCCAAACACTTGGGTATAGTTGCACTGAAGCAACTGAGAAGGTAATGTGTACTCACTGACGAGTCTCTTCTGATATGCTAATATGACGCGCAGTAGCTCTATGCATGAGATCTTTATCTGTTTAAAGAGCTGCAATAGAAGTACATCTTGCTAAGTAGACACCCAATCACTATCACACAAAAGAGAAATAGACATGTGAACTGATATACTATGAGGTGTGCCAAACAATCTATTACATAGAAGCAGGTTTTGTTCTGAGATTTTGTGGCACATTCAATACTAAGTAATGCACACTAACGGCACAATGCATTGTGAACACCATACTAGAATTTGCTTTATTGTAGTTGTCTTCTCGAAATGAAAGCGCAAAGATAAGAGGTATAAACAGAATTGTACACTAAAAATCGATTCGAGCCGATGAAATAAGAAAGTTTGGTAACTTCTGCAAAAGATTAAATATATATGTGAGACAAGAAGATACATAGAGAGCGATTCTGCATCAAATTGTAAATCACATCTGACCTTCACTAGCGTAAAGAGCTTTATTAGTAAACGAGCAATCAATAAAACTGCTGCTACTACTGGAATAAAGTACCATCTACAGTTGGCAGCAAAAGTAAGATTACTATCATGGAGTTATCTTCCCAATCATGACATAAATCCGAATAAAGGCTTTGTACAGCTCATTGGAATAAAGCATTATTTATCTAAGATTAACAGCAACAGAAGTAAGATTACGATAATGGAGTTATCTTCTCAATGACGACATAAATCCAAATAAAGGTTAGGCATGAGTCACTAATACCTCTAGTTTAGCATCCAAGTCCGCATCAGAGGCCGTGACGTGTTCATCTTCTTTCTTGCCCATAGTTTTCCTTATTTGATGCTGTGTCACCCAGTAGGCTTTCTTCAACTGTGTCAATACTGACTGGTCTTCTTTCTCCAAATCAGCCCTCATCAGGTTCTTGCTGTGCGTAGAATATCCCCTGACAGCGCATGACATAAGACGAAATTATATCAGCACGTAAATGAACTAGTTGGAATGTTCCCGCAATCAGGTGCAAATAACAGATAAAGAACAAAAGCTGTATGAAGCCAAAACTCACCAGCGGATAGGAAGGAACCTACAGATACAGGTGACAAGTCAAAAAGGCACTTATAAGAGACTAATACAAGGATCTAATTTATAGATTCGGGGTGACAAAAATGACATTTTGTCAGAAGTATTTTAAAATTGGTTGAACTCAATTTATATCAGTTGATTCCCAATAGACTAAGCTGTAGCCAATAATGCATTTTCAACACTTTAACCATTAAATGCTATCGGTTTCTGGTAATTTTTTAACCAAACGTGTGTAGAAATTTATTGCTTTGGTGGGCAGAACTGCCTACCATCGCCGAATGGCAACTTCATAATGTCAGAATAATATATACACTTATACTATTGCTAATACTTTTACTGACAGCGTATACATTGTAATAATATGCTTCTCCAAATGAATCATCAATAGATTTATTTTAAAACCTAATAATACAGTTCATTAGAACATAGATATATTTCTGGTTGCTAGAAAGTCGAGGAATAGATTGTATTTAACCGGTATAGATCATCAACACATATGTCCATATGTGTTGATATGATACATATGATGCTTTCCATATGTCTATGGAAAGCATCATATGTATAAAAGGTAAAACATCATCTAGACTGTGAGTATTAAACACAACAAAGCTAGCCTAAACTAAACATCTGAGACACTTGACAATGTTAGAGCACAGACTACACCGCCAAGCTAAACCTAGCTACAAAAGCTGTTAGCCAAAAGTCAGCATTTTTGTTAAACACATGCAAGTATTCCTAATGACAATCACTGACACAGACCCGTGTGACTCTACTACTATACAAGTCAGTTTTAGTTTGTTATTTGAAAGAATTCTTAAGAGCTAACACGAGGCTGCAGCGAGTGACATATATAATCTAGGTGTAATAAAACTTTAAGACCACGTTATCACTATCATTTTATGTAGAAGATGGTCGAAACATAAAATGTATTAAACTTGCACCAACTCGAACTGGTCATTTGTATGATGATGGTGACGGAAGCAACAAATGGTTGACTTATCTTCCCACATATAAAGCTGAAGACAAAGAGAATGCATCAAACTATGGATAGAATTGGCTTCAGTTCTTTAGCAAAATGTCTTTTAGCTAGACGTAACTCTCACCATCCCATGCATTCGAATGAACATAAAGTGATAGACCTTTTCATCTCATGTACCTGCCATCTCAGTTTATGTGTCCAATTTTGTTCACATATGTGATACTGAAGGTTAACCTTTTCTATTTTACAACTGTTTCACTTTATTTTTCGTAACCACTAGTCCAAGGAGCCGTGAGAGATTATCAGATGTAATAAGTATGTGTACAATCATTCCACAATACCGCAAGGTGGTTGAGAGGGGCAGGTGGTTGAGAGGGGCAGGTGGTTGAGAGGGGCAGGTGGTTGAGAGGGGCAGGTGGTAGTGAGTCAAGCTGCTAAACCTAATATATCAGTTTGATTCTTGTGCAAGATACATGTATCTCAACCTTTAGCCGAGTCTTCAGATAAACACCACTCTTATTATAGTAAAGATTTAATCACTCGGAGTAATAGTAAACTTGGGAGTTATCTCTCTTAGCTTGATAACACGCTCAAACACTGATGATTACGGCTATTTAAGCAATATAAACATTTCTAATAAGCTTACATACAGACTGGTTTAAAGTACTTGTCAGCTTTCAGCATACTCAAACACATTCAACTGAAAATGAAAAAACTGAGCAATATTGTTATAACATAGGTTACGTTGATCGTGGCTGGTGCACTAGTCTTGAAATCATTCGAAAAACCAAAATTTTAGTCTTATTAAAACACGCACTACTCGTCAGCTGATCAGTAACCATGTTTATTACTAGTAGTAACTACATGTATGTACTACTAATAACTAGTTACTAGTAGTAACTACACGGTACGACCATTATACACAATGGCACAGAATGTTAGCTACAGGTGCTACCCGCGGTAATTAAAAAGTTTTTACACAGAAAATTTTTTATTTAATGTATACAACATTTACCATTCTATTAAACTTCACATTCTGAGTAAAGTGTTATGTGCAGTTCAAATGAATTTAGAGAAAAAATAAAACAAATATAAAGGTGTTTACATGTGATATAATTAGCAAGTAATGACTCGATACTCTGTTCTATTAAAATGACAAATGATTTGATACCGATACAATATGAACTGGAGAAATAAAATAACAATCACGAATATGCTAAATACAACGTAATAATACAATCATTTTAAGTACAATGATTCTGGTACCTCTCGATACTGGTACAAACGTGAAAGAGAGATATCAATTTTTAGTGTTTATAGGAAGAACCAAAAATTGAAGCGTGTAAGAGCACATTTGAAATTGAAACGGCCCATTTGAAAATGACAAATTAAAAAATGGTTTTGGTTATAAGGCTTTTAAAACTCAAAATAAAAATGAACGCAAAAGGTAATATTAATTAATAATAAAATTACATACTTAGCTTGTGACCTGCAATTGTTGTTAAAAGTAAAAGTGGTAAGACAACTCCGATATGCCAAACCGATATTTTGCGAAGCAACTTTTTTTGTTGCTAGATTTGAATTGCTAGACACTAGACACACGAATGACAAATAAACACTGATATTTATGCATATATACATGTAGATGAATTAGTTTAGTTCCTACCTTTCCATGTTAGAGTATTACGAGGTCACGCGTAAGTATTATAAGTGTGTTCTATGGTCCAAAAGTAGAGTTCAAGTCTGAAGATACTGACTACCCTCAGAAGTTAATCTTATCTGAAATATTAGTCAAAGATTGCACTAGTCATCTACACTCTATCTTATAACATGCCTAATGCACCAAAGTCAAACGTATAAATGCCTAATGACTTGATAATATATACAGTCTACACTCTTATAACGTATACCTCCTATAATTTAAACTCCCCAAGTAAAACATCTATGTAGTTTTTGCTTCGCACTACGTAAGAAACTCTATTTAGCATCAAGTGTGAAGTTGGGGCGAGTTCTCCAATTCGATTTGAATAACATGCATCTTGTGGTTAGCCTTAAAAATATCGTTTTCTCTCTTGCTGCAGTTAGGAGAAAAAATGATATATAGGGGTATCTCTATTATACATAGTAGTATCCAGGTGCAGTGCACCCCAGGGTTACAGCGTAACTGTTTTCGGGCTTTTCCGCCTTACGATGTGGAACACGATGTTTTTACGACACCAACAAAAATGTCTCTTGAAATTCATATTTGACAGTCGGTGTGCTGAATACGTCGAAATCCCGAAGATGCCAATATGCTACTCACCGAAAGCCCTCCCACAATGCCTGAAAGAGATACTGTACAATGCTCACTTTCTTTTAGTTCAGTATTTTTTGTGTTTTGTAAATGCTTGCCATTGCATGTGTGCAACGAAAATTGGTGGAAAGTAAACACAAGTGAAAACTTATTGTGCATTTTAGCGTTAAATTATAATACTAGATGAATGCCCGGCGTTGCACTGGTAATAAAATAATTACTCAATCAGTTTGAGTAACTTACATTGTAAGCTCGCAGTCTAAATCTTTACTAAAATAACAAGTGTTTGTGACCAGCGTAACAATCATTACGCATAACAATCAACTGTGCTAATCCTTCGTTTTTTCGTGACGTCATTCTATCGTTGCCTGCCATCTTTATGAACAACTTTTATCGTTAAAACATGAAGCTTCTGCAATTAATTATTGCAAACAATAATTAAGTTTGCAAATTTTATTTTGCAAATATTTTAGCATCAAAACAACACCACTAAATACTAAAAATCAAGAGAATGACGATCGTTTTCTACAAAGATGGCGGCTTTTTCGAGGACGAGCGCATGTGCAGACAGGGTGATGACGTACAAAATAAAGATAGATTAATACCTCTAAGCGCTTTAGGTGTGAGTATTTCAACCCATATAGTGTCATCACAATCACCATTTGAACGATCGTAGTTTAGTGGTTTACATCACTGGTCTTCAAACCTGGAGGTTCCGAGATTAATTCCTCTGCGAAACGGATTTTTCAACACTAGATTTTAATCATTATAACTACGTACAAGACAAGAAAACAAAAGAAAAACACTGAGATATATATTACACGCATGTAAAAGCCGAGTGCGTAACACCACATGACATAACCTCCATTCAGCAAACGCGCCGCGACTGACATCGACAAATAATTCTTAAGAATCATAAAAGAAGAATTTCCCAAGAACTATCCAATGCACACCATTTTAAACAAGAACACATTGAAAGTCAGCTATAGTTGTACGAGAAATGTGAAAAACAACCAAAAACTCTTGAATGGTGAAAAACATCAAGCAACCGAAAAAGAAACATCAGCAAAATCCTGTAACTGCCGTTTAAAAGCCAACTGCTCACTATAAGAAAAATTTTTGCAGTCTGTCGTAATTTATCAAGCTACTGTCACATACCAAAATGGTGAAAAAAACTATATTGGCCTTACAAAAGCTGCATTTAAAACTTGCTCTGTCAACCATAAAGCATTGTTAGTATAATTACACAAAAGAACTGCCACCGAGCTCAGCAAATACACATGGCGATTAAAAGACTCCACCACCAACTATTCCATCAACTGGAGCAGTCCATCTCTCACTCACTAATGGATCTAAAAACTGTGCCTTATGGATAAAAGGGAAGTTTTACATCATATACAGGCCACATCTAGCATCATTATACAGATGTGATGAACGTGCCAGTGTCCGCGGGCCCGCTAGCAAATTCTTGTTGTCAAATTTTAAAACCTGATGCTTCTATGAAGCCTTAAGCGACCATAATAATCTGTCTACAAAGTTTTAGTAAATTTAATACTTAGTTTAGAGCTATCTATAAAATAACCAAAACTAATATAAGCATTTTATCTGAAAATTGCTCTCAGCAAGCATGAAACTATTAATAATAAAGTGTTTTATCCAAGGTAATAGTTTGTTTTACAAATTTTAACTTGCTTTTATTTTATCATTGAGCACTCTGATCAGATTTTACGTCTTTATTCATGAATTTTTTTTTCGGAGACTAAATAAGAGATCATATAGCAAATTGTTGATAGCCTAATGTATTGTCAAATGAAAGGTTGTGGATTATATGCTAAGAGATGACATTAGAATCATATAAAGCAAACTTTTATTTTATTGCGAAAATAAATTTCTATTCTGTTTAATCCACAAGCTATAAATGGATAAACAATTAAACCAAGGGTTTTTATTAAAAAAAAACATATTAGTCGTTTCTCCAGCTTGGTTTAATCCTATTTCTTTCAGCAGATTGAACTGCTTTAAAGAAATTCTTTGAAATTCAAGCTGCAAGCATAAAGCCCTCCACAACCATTTTTTGGTTCGGTTTGTGTATGAATCAAGTTAATAAATTAACAACCATATGTAACTATCACGCGATAGTTTTATACAGCTGATATTCTATGTTTCGCTTTAGCAGGTGACCATATTTATTGACGAAATTAGCAAATTATTTTTTGAAAGCTGTTTTATAAAATACTTTTTAAAGACTTTCTAAAAAAAGCTAGTGTTTGTAGATTACTTCTAGAGATCTCTTTCAGTATATAACCAAACAACCCTGAGCTTATCCCAGCCATCTCGAACGCTCCATATCACTATTTCGTCCAAGCATAGTCAGACAATGACTAAATTTAAGATATGCAAAAAGACCGATTATTTGGTACTGATTCGGTTTGATACTCCTTGCTAGGGTGAGTCTTTCACGGTACAACGACAGTTCATTAAACTATGTACAGATGAATAACTTGTTCACAGTCAAATTAATTTTTCGTAACTAAAATATAATTTGTCTAACACATTACTTCAATTGTTCCTAAATATAACAAACTTTGCACGGAGTGCTACATGTATGCTTGAGTAATCGACTCAAACCATTTCGTGGGAAATTAACACATGTCTAGGTCTACAATGCGCTCGAGTTAAAAATCTGTGAAGTTGGGACAGAAAAACGTCATGATGAAATATATAATTATTTATATGTATATATTACAGCCATACATGAATCTTTCGGCATTCATTGTTAGATAACCTATCGTTTTTCTTTAAAGACTACGCAGAGAGTATTATCTTCTGACTGCCAGTTTTACATTTTCGATGTCTTCTCGCGAGTCCGTTTCTGACTTTTTAAAATGATAATTCGTAGCCTGTGAAATGACTCGAATAGCTATAAAACACGAAGATAATTGAGGATAGTCTTAGATGGGTAGTCTATTGGCAATTCAGAGAGTTCATCACATGAGGTAGGGCGTGATCTGTTTCCTACGATAAATTAAAATAACAACTTAATTTTAGATTATTTGTTTCAACTATAATAGTTATCATATGTAGCATCACTTTGAATAAATGTGTTTTACATGCATTATACTATTTAAATGAGAGTTCAATTGTTTCAATGTTTATTTACAGATGAAGGTTAAAATTTGATGAAAACAATCAGACTTTTTGGTGAAATACCCCTGAAATATCACCATCTCAATTGTACAAAATCTGTTTTGAAGTGGCTCAAAGATTTTCAAACTGTTAAAAAATAATGCATATAGAGTGCAATCATTTTTCTGTTTAAAAACTAAAGTTGTTCTTCTTTGTGTTTAGATAAATTCTGTATTTTGTTACTTACTTTATGCCTGACTAGTCTCTTTTAGTCTTTTACCTTAACGTTCTATAGAGCTATATTGAGAGGCAGTTTCACACATATAAGGTTTGCTTTGTTAATCCAGCTGTATATTGTAAAGGTTTGTTAAATATGAATGGTCAAAGTTAGCTTTAAAATAGTTAACTTGCATCTTGAACAAGTTGACTATTTTAACTTGTTCAAGACTCAAGTTGAAACAGTTAACTTGTTCAAGACTGTTTTAACTGGTTAACTGGTCTTGAACATGTAAAAATATGGTTGCAAAATGGACGGTTAATTTAACGAGAATCTTCTCAAAGATATAACAAACAAACAATAACTCAATTTAATTTTTAGATTAAATCAGGCTGGATAACACTGCTATTATTACCTAAATTTCAACAGCGCTTTCATTATAACTAGGTCGTGGAGCAACCCATTAGTCATAGCTTTTACCGCAGACTTCAGCGAGTAGTCATTCACCATATCTAGCTTCTACAGATATTTTGGTTATAAAGAGAAATCACACTAACAATCTAAGTTGTGTACTTTTGCTAGATAGGCCTACTTTTTGCTCATCAGCTGATGAAACTGTTCAACCTTTCTACATAACACGTCAAAAATGGCTTATAGAAGCAGTTAGCTCTTATGCATCCGTGTGAAGTAAACTCTACTAGGCAAGATTAGGCAACTCCCAACTCAAGAGCTAGCCAACACAGCCTCGATAGTGAGTCAATAAGCAGACTTGAGGGTGAGCCGATAAACAGCCTTGAGGGTGAGTCGATAAACAGACTTGAGGGAGCCGATAAGCGGACTCGAGGACGAGCCGATAAACACACTCGAGGGTGAGCCGATAAACAGACTCGTTGGTAAGCTGATAAACAGACTTGCTGGTGAGCCGATAAACGGACTCAATGGTGAGCCGATAAACAGACTTGATGGTGAGCCGATAACAGACTCGATGGTGAGCCGATAAACGAACTCGATGGTGAGCCGATAAACAGACTCGAGGGCGAGCCAATAAACAGACTCGTTGGTAAGCTGGTAAACAGACTCGATAGTGAGCCGATAAACAGACTCGGTGGTGAGCCAATAACAGACTCGATGGTGAGCCGATAAACGGACTCGATGGTGAGCTGATAAACAGACTCGGAGGTGAGCCGATAAACAGACTCATGGATGCCTTTTCACAACTTTTACACCCTAGTAAGCCAATTGCAATAATTCTTGGTGTTCGGCCAATAGCACTTATAGTGAAGGCAGCTATGATACGCTGGCTGATATCACAATGCTAAAGTCAGAAACAGTGACAAGAATTTTATACTCCATTTGTCTTGGAAACTCAAGCGGAGCTATTGTTGAAGAACGCAGTATCTTTATTGGTGTTATATCTCTCAGCGCAAAACAGTAACACAACAGCAATGACAAAACTGAAGGGTTATATAGTAAACCAAGGGAAAAATCCACAGTTGATTGGCTGCACAATAATTAGGTCAACTGTTGCCACACTAAAATATTTCGAATGCAAAAGTGCCAAAAACAGTGATGTTCGTCACTAACTAATCACGCAATACAGGTATTAATAATTTTCTGAATGTTTATATAGTAAAATACAAATCTTACAACAATACGGTAATAAATGGTTAACATAAAATAATTGCTAGTATAACACATACATATACACTACATCGGACAGGTGTTAAGCGAGTGCCTTACAAATGACTATTCAAATTTGACTAAACCACGATAAATCACATAGAACATACTTTTTCCGACTTGTGCTGCAGGTAAATCTGACAAGTATTGTGTAGTTACATTAAGTCTCGGATAACCAGCCTTAGTCATTCATTTTACGTGTAAAGCTCGCTGGTGTGACAGATATTGGGTTATAACGTTTAGACCAAGTTATATGCTAACAATAGTATAACTGAGCGCCTAACAAAAGACAATCATAAGTGCTCAATATCAACTCGTACTAATATATGCTGTGTAGATGAGTGCTGACAGGGTGCTATACGTCACAGCAGATGATTTTGGCTACTGTCCGCAGAGAAATCATGGAATTATTGACTGTTTCAAGGAAAATGGTATAACAGATACAAGTCTGTTGGTCAACACCTCCTATGCTAAACACGCTGTAGACTTAGGACTTCATCATGGTCTTCCCATGGGTTAGTACGTGCTAAAACCAGCCGCTTTCATCTTCAGAGTCTTGTGTCCAGTATTTTCAGCTTCAGCATCTTAAAAAGCATATAGCAATTTCTAGATATGATGTTTGCATTTGCAAAGTATCGAGTGGTAAAAGGTTACCATACACAGTTTTATTAATTACAATTTAGGGCTACACTTCAATGTTAGTGAGGGCCATCCATTGAGTGAGGCGAAGGACATAGAGTCCCTCCTCGACAAGGATGGGTGTTTCCTTGACAAGGACCAAATGCTACTCGCTGGAGAAGAACGAAGATTATGTGTCAATCAGGTATGCGATTAAACATCAACCCTGAATAGGCAGGGAAAGGAATACCTTTGCTTTGAGCCTATCAGTATGATCGGTGACTTATCAAACGAAATTGATCTACTCTCATAGACATAGCGTTTCACAGATTCGGAGTAGTCTGTGGCATAACAAAGCTTTAGCTGTGTAACAGCATGTATTCAGCGTGTCATAACATTGTGGAGTTGTGTATGTCTGACTTGCATTCATTATTCACATTTACTAGCCTAGCAATCCTACAATATCACGTCTTTGTTCTCTGATGAACAACTAATACATTGTAGTTAATCAGTTGGAACATAGCGAATAGATCATGGATAATCAATAATTATATAGCGGCTGCTGGCTAGTGTTTGTGAGCAACTTCAACTGCTGCCAGCTAATGTTGGTGGTTAACTAATATATCACCTGATATTGACTGATATTGATGTTTCAGATAAAGACAGAGCTGAAGGCCCAGTTGGAAAAGTTTAAAGTCCTAACAGGTTCATACCCAAAGAGAGTTGACGGTCACCAACATGTTCATGTATTTCCTACAATCCGAGAAGCATTTGCACAGGTTTGTCGCAACCCATGAAAATTTGTGAAAGAGTATTGCTGCTATCTGTCTGCAGAGCAGAGCACAGGCTATTGCTAGGTGATGAAAACATTGACAGCCCTGGTTTTATATGTTTTTCTCGTGTACTATAATCTCGGCACATGATTTTTTACCTTCATTTATGTAGGGTTGAAAAAAAACTTAAGGCTAAAAATCAAATTGATTGTCATATATATTTTCATTTTCTTAATATCTGAAATAGCTTTTTGTCACTTTTGTTATCATGCATATGGAGTTGTCCTATACAAAAAACTTTGATACGCATCTGACCCTGCCGACTCTTACAAAAATCACGCTTTTGCACAACAGTACTATGTAATGAATGCTTAGCTATGATAAATTTGCTACAGTCACGAAGATTTGACACCAGAACTTTCCAAGATACGTTGCATATAAAATAGTTTTCAAAGTTTCCTGTAGTATTGGAGTTTTTGAAGTGAAAAGGCCGGGGAAAGTTGAAGATAAAAATAAAAAATATACGAACTACATTTTTGTTAACTTTATCTAGTTTAACTGAGAGCGAGTCAAGTTGTGCATTTCTGTCCTTGTTTTAACACATTCTCACATGAACATGTCGTTCACTTTTACTTTACCGGGGAGAGTAATAATTTACCGAAAATAATATTTTATTGAATATTATTGTTTTATTAATTTACTTTTGTGCATACTATTTAAATTTGAAGCTTTTGCTTTTCACATATCTTTATGTTATGCATTTGTCTTAATATAAAATAATTTATATATAATTATGTGAAGCATTTATAGTTACGTTCTTGGGCTGTGGACTGAACTAAACGAAATGAATTGTAATCTTATTACAATTAGTTACTTTAACGCATGTCGGTGCTGGCACACGAAACAAATTAACTATTCATGGAAAGGTTGAACTGAACTCGCTAAGAGTCAGTCTGAGTTGTCTCGCATCGCTAGAGTAATGATTTCTCACGCTGTTGTAATTAGACATGAAACTTGCAGGTGTTGAATGAATATAATATAGCACTGACTAGGATTCCTCTTGATAAAAGTCTGCCTCAAGCTGATTGGATGGTACCTGAACTGAAGCAGTTTCTGGAGGAAGTAAACGAGTGCGCTAAACAAACTCGAGAGTTGTTCACCGCTCATGGCATCAAGTAAGAGTATTGTTGGAGTTATCATATCACTAAGATGTTCTTTAACAAAAATTTCTGTTTTAATTTAATCTATGCAGTTTGTCATTTGCATCCATGAAGGTGGCTGTTTTACAGATTTGATAAATAGTTGACCTGTTTTAAAGATTTGTGGTTGTTTAGCTTGAGTCTATGATTGTATAACCTAAGTCTATGGTTGCTTAGCATAAATTTATGGTTGTGTAGCCTGGGTTACAAAAATGCTTTAATGATTTTTATCATACCTATATAAGTTGCGACACATGATATCTACCAGTAAAGATAATCTCTCAACTTGAAGTTCTGAGCTGTGGAGTAGTAAAGATGCTATGCGAGAAAGCCAGCGCGTTTACATATTTCTTTGACAAAATTGAGTTCATTCTGTGCAACTAAAAGAAATAAACAAAAAATAGAAAATAGAAAATAATCCAACAATTATACTCGTATCTCAGCTTTTTCATAGCTATCAGCTATGAAAAAGCTGAAATACGGAGGTTGGAAGTTGTCCTTTCATGAGAGGTTTTGATGGCTCCTTAAAATCATCCAACGTTTTTGTCAGTCAGAGAGATATGTCAACCTTTCTTGTTAAAACTAGTCAATGACTAGTTTTATATAGCGTATGAGAAAACTGCCTGTTAGGAACAGCTTTCAGCTCCCTGTGCTGTAGTTTGATGCAGTTTTTAAGGAACTACATCAGAGTTTCCCATTTGCACTCTTTGACTTATCCTTTGCTAGCATCTACTACTGCTAAAGATCCCAAGGCTGACTGTAGGTCAAGTGATGCCTTTCTAGGCTGCTCGCTGATGAACTTTGAGTCAACGGCCAACTTAACTCTGGAAAACTTGAGATCCGTTATGACATCAGTGCCTACAGGAACAATTTCCCTAGAACTAATGGTTCATCCAGGCTATGCCAGTACCACTGAGAATGGGGGCTGTGGACAAGGCCCCGATGACTTCGCTAAAGATATATCTAGAAATTGGGAACTGAACTTTCTCACTAGCAAAGAACTTCAAGAATATTGGAACGCTGAGGGATGGAACAAGGCATCCTGGGAAAATTTGTAAAGTGTCACATGACTGCGTGTTGTCTGTCTGACCTAGTTTTCACTGTTCATGTGTATTGCATGAGTATTAGGGTACAGCTTGCTGGCTATAAATCACACAACTACAATTTATCTTAATATTGCATAGTTCATTTCAAGTAGTATTTTACAGTTTTGATGAAAGTAAATCAAGATAAAATGTAACACAACCTGCAATACAGTTTATATTCTTGTATTTATGTTTATAATATAAAACAGCTATTTACTTATGTATACATAGTCTGTGTGTTTTTGAAAAACTAAATCAACCTGACTAACCATGAGATCACACGTCCCTCTATGAAGATCCTAATAGGAAAGTTTAACATGTATATGTTACGGAGAGTTGTCTACACACAGTAAATGACAACAAGAAAAGACAACTCAACGAATGAAAAGAAGAGTTGCACTTGCAACTTATGCCAGCACTTCAATAGCCAAAAGGACTGGTAGCATTTAATCAACATGAGGCTTTACATTCTCAGAGCTGCTCTGTAGGAGATCAGTGCGTTCTTTGAGCTCTTCATCTGAGATGCCCGATTCTTCACTGCAACTTCTAACATCTCTTTCAACCTGTAGTAACACGACAGCTATTTATAACACATTTATATGTTCTTTTTGATCATTTGCAAGTCAGAATCTAACTTTATATCAAGTATTATCGTGACAGTCGGTATAGACTGTGGTACACATTGTTATACTGTATAGCTTAGGGAAACTAGGCTTTACCCTCTTCTAGAAAAAAAGTGTAACAATGTTAACATTTTTAGTTAACTATTTGCGGAAAACTCTTTATCTGTATCAGTACGACATGTTTTAACCAACATATCTACAGCATTTGGCTGGTTAGTTAGTACTGCATTGATCACTAGCTCAGACAGCTAGCCTAAGATCTTGAACTAGTAATAAACTTGGGGAGTTATAGTATAATAGTTTGAGAAGTCTATGATTGATAGGCATAAAGTTTATGGTTAGTAGAGGTTAACTACCTAGCTGCAGTTTTTGATTGACTGAAATAGCCTTGGTTCCTACTGCTGGCTCATCAATGATTGATGTAATTAGGTTGATAGCCCAAACTTGCCTCAGCTCTTCACACCAAGTTAATCGGTTAAACTGAGGCTAAGTCAGTCTTACCTGTCCAACAATGACTGCCTTGTAGGCAGCGCTAAAGATGATGTAGAACCATATAACATGGAGGATCTGGAGAACCCAGAGAAGGGCATTGAAAAAGTAGTAGAACCCGGCCTCACCAAAAATCTTACTTGCATCAACCGATGTTGTGTAGAGAATGCTGTAACAGAATAGACATGAATAACAATGCTAAACTGAAAAGTGTGTTGGTCTCTGGCAGCTATCGGCAGCTGCTGACAGAGATCGATAACTGCTGACAGAGATCGGCAGCTGCTGACAGAGATTGGCAGCTGCTGACAGAGATCGGCAGCTGCTGACAGAGATTGATAACTGCTGACAAAAATCGGCAGCTGCTGACAGAGATCGATAACTGCTGACAGAGATCGGCAGCTGCTGACAGAGATTGGCAGCTGCTGACAGAGATCGGCAGCTGCTGACAGAGATTGATAACTGCTGACAAAAATCGGTAGCTACTGACAGAGATTGACAGCTACTGATAGCTACTGGCAGCTATCATGATCAATATGCAAGTTGTTGCGAATGCTGTAGGTGGAATAATCCATTAAAGGTTGACTTGCAACAAAAATCCACATTATAGTTATTTGGTATCAAAAGGTTCACCATGTCTCACTCTGCTATGTTGTAGGTGTTCACGCATTCATCAAAACCATATCTATTGTCCTTTTTGCATCTATTTCACATCATTGTAATGCTGTCACTTTGAGCACTGATATCTCAAAACCTAGCCTAAAAATTAATTTATTTTTTTGACCTTAGCTCGAAAGAGTGCATATCATTCTCCGATAAACATGAGGAGCCTGTTGGTCACCTGTGATAGTCGAAAAATGCTGCAGAAATTGTTCGCACCATTTGGCAAGATGTATGGATCACATGATCAGATTGCGACTAGATGATTACATCAAGCTGGAATGAAACTGTAAAGTAGCAAGCATCTATATTTGATACTGGCTTTCTGGTAGAACCCAAAGTGTTTGTCATAAACTAGTGCTACGAGATGTTTTATATTGAGCCTTTTATTGGCCTTTCAATTCACGTGATAACATCACGTGTCGAAACAATAACCACGTCGAGTTGAGTACGTCATCGAAATAAAGGTATTCCAACCTATGGTGTTTTCATGATGGCTGCAATTAACTTCGTTTTTGAGCTTTCAAGAGCTTGTAATCACATTTCCAAATATTTTGCACCTAAAACACATCAGAGTAAGACATAGTGAATCTTTTGATACCAAATAACTGTAGTGTGAATTTTGTTGCAAGTCAACTTTCAAAGTCATGACAAGGCGCCAACTAGCAAGTATTAGACTGAGATACTAGTTGAGAAATTCACAAGAAGTGAGCTGCTATTCAAAACTTATGTGAGGACATATAAAAACAGATACTGTAATCTGATTGTAATTATTACGCTTTGCAGACGAATATGCCTTGCGATGTTTCTTATAACAGTAACTTAGCACCGATACTTTTTAATAAGTATAATTATAAAAATGAAATTATTAAAATATTCGAAATTATCAAAATGGAATAGGGCTGTCAACAAAACTGCTGCAGAAAATAAAGAGCAATAGTGTGCACCATTTACTTTTTTAACGCCGTCGACTAGCGGTGCATCTTCCTGGAGTAGCTTGATGGTCGATTAATTCAAAAGTAACTAAACGTGTCTTTCTCATATGACTCCCTCAGTGGTACCAATTCGGCTTACATGTGAGCAGGCTGTGTGAATATTCGCTGTTCTGCTGTCTTCATATAGGTGCTTTGCTTGAGGCAAGCCATGGCACGCATAATGCTGTGATGAAACGCTATCAATGATGTTGGAACTAGGTCTGAATTAGGGCAAAGTGTGTTTACATCGATTTAGGTAATTTGACTAGAAATGAGCACATTTTTGTGTTCTAATAAATTATTATATATTATAAATCCAACTATATAAACTGCACTGTTTGTTGTTTGCCTAGCTGTTTTAGCGATAAAGATTTAACACTGAAAATGCACTTTGTATTGGATTTGAACTCGAGACCTCCTATTTTAGAGGTGCCAAACTCACCCATTAAGCCGCATACTCTACTTGAGTTGCCCTGGATTAATCGTGTTCATATTCACTACATCAGTTAAAATACTCATGTTTAAAGCACTTATGTTAATTAGCATGCTTCTTTCTTACGCGAAAAGTAATTATTATTAACATAACTTTACATGTAGTTTTGATTCTAGTCAAGACTTTTAAGTTACAAGCTTACCAGGTAAGTTACTCAAGCTCATTGGGTAATTATTTTATTACCCTGCAACGCCGTGCATTCATTTAGCTGTTACTATAATAATATAATATAATAATATAATCTTTAATGTAATAAAAATCGTGTCCGACTGTCTGAAGCAGTGCATCATGCACCGGAAAACCTCGAATCTAGGCATAATGTAATACGTTCAGATTTGAGGTAATTGCTAAGCGATTTGAAATCCTTAGATTTTTACCGCTATTTTGCAAAAGTCACACTCAAATAGTTATAAAACCTTTAGTCATCACTGAATTCTTCTCACTTGAAAAATAATAAAAATGACTAACAACATTAGACTAACAACATCTAGACCATGCGTAACAAAATACCTCAAATAGACAAAGACTTTATTATGCCAAGGTCTGACGATTCCTGACAAGATATACTGGTCTGAAGCCACGTTTTGATTTTAGGGAAAAGATTGCCTCACATAAGGTTTGAACTCATGATGGTCTGCTTCATCGATCCACATTTTAGCACCTGCACCATTCCATCACCTTGCCAGATTGTGGAATAATTGTGCAGATAAGTAGGTAATAGACCTGATGATGTCTCACAGCACAAGAGATAAGTAAGTGTAAGGGTAAGTGTAGACAATAAAAATGGCAAAAGACGGCTGGAATGTGTATCCTTGTTAGCTAATGTTTCATCAGTGCAAATAATGGATTAGACAACGCGTTTAGCTTGAAGCCCTTTAGTGAACCTCAGTTTATTAAAACATCAGCCAAAATACCGTAAAACTTCTATTTGAGTTCTACCTTTATTTGAGTGTCACTTTTAATAGAATGCCACGAAAGAAGGGTTGAAAATACAACACCATAGCGCGCAAATGGAGGTTTTACAGTAGCCATCCCGCCAGAGAAAAAGGAGAGGATAACTTACAAGTATGGAAACATGACTAGTCGAGTTATGAACCAGCTGATAGTGAACAACCCAAACAGGAAGTCGCAAAGTCGTGTGTTGTTAAGATATCTGTTAAGTTTGGCAAACTCTAACATCCAATCAACCATATCGTGTATGCAGAGCACAAGGGAGCCGACTCGAGTGAAGTTACACATCCATGAGAATGTCATCAAGAATATTGTAGTCAGATGGTGAATAAATTGTTCCCAGAAGTCCTAAAATGCACCAACAAAAATTTTCTTCAATTCTCTTTGTAGACTTGTGACACTGGAAAAAAGTACTTGAAAATATCATAAATGCATGAAACTTATCAGACTTCAACGGGAGACCAAAATCCTGTGAGGTTCTGTCACGATTCCAGTAGTCTGCATACTTAACTTGGTATCTGAAAAACTTCTCCTCTTTTAAATAATAAGCTTAAAATATTTATTTGCTGTGCAAAGTTCAATAACAATTTAGAACAAACAGAAAAATTAAAAGCCCTTTATTTACCAATAATCATTTCATCGGTATTTAGACACACAAGGAGCACCCATCATGGAGTTTGAAAGCCTTCATTAGCTAGACTTTATGAGATACATACATAACATACAATTTATGGTTTCAGTAGATAGTTATATTCTTTTTAATTGCTGTTATAACTTTGAGAACAATCATTTATTTGGCTCCAGACTTAGGCTAGATAACATTTTTATTGCATTGGAAAGTTTTTAAAAATAAATTAGTTAAATAAACGTTGGTGTTTTTGAGCTTTATGGCTTAAAGGTTGACTTGCAACAAAATTCAGATTACAGTTATTTGGTATCAAAAGATTCACCATGTTTTACTCTGCTGTGTTGCAGGTGCAAAATATGTGGAAACGTGATTACAAGCTCTTAAAAGTTCAAAAACGAACAGTTAATCGCCGTCATCACGAAACTGCCGTAGATTGGAATCAGTTTATTTCTCTGACGTAGTCAATCTATTTGGTTATTGTTTTAACACGTGATGTTATCATGTGAATTGAAAGGCCAATTAAAGGCTCAATATAAAACGTTTTGTAACACTAGTTTATGACAAACACTTCAGGCTTTACCAAAGAGCCCTTACCAAATATAGATGCTCGCTAGGTTACAACTTCGTTTCAGCTTGGTCTAATCGTCTAGTCGTAACCTGATCATGTGACCCATACTTCCTGCCAAACAGCGCGAATAATTCCTGCAGCGTTTTTCGACTATCACAGGTGACCAACAGACTCGTCATGTTTATCAGAGGATGACATGCACTCCTTCGAGCTAAGGTTAAAAAATTAAATGAATTTTCACGGTAGGTTTTGAGATATCAGGGCTCAAAGTGACAGCATTACAATGATGATGAAACAGATGCGTGAAGACAATAGACATGGTTTTATCGAATTCGTGAAGTATATTTGTGAAAATATTTCGACAAATGAGGTTGCATGAAAGTGTAAACAGAAGCCATCTTGTTCAACTCCGTCCTATTTGAGCCGTTTTGGAAAGAGATTCTAATCTACGGCTGTTTCATGATGGCAGCGATTAACTGTTTGTTTTTGAGCTTTTAAGAGCTTGTAATCACATTTCCAGATATTTCGTACCTAAAACACAGCCGAGTAAAGCATGGTGAACCTTTTGATACCAAACAACTGTAATGTCAATGTTGTTGCAAGTCAATCTTTAAGAAAGAGAGCGTGATTATCCAAAAGGCTGTTGTCCTGCTGGAAGAACTGTCTTTCGATGGGCAATTGTCAGGACACAGCTGTTGCGGGGATAGTTATACTGAGGGTAACTTTACTGGAGGCAGTTGATCTAAAACTGCTTGACTTCAAGAAATTACACAAATACCTAATAAAATTTATAATCATTATGATAATATATTTTGTATAGAGTTTCATATTCTAAAACGTTCCATGATTGTGTTTTACTGTTTTCTTTTCCTTCATCGAAAATTCCCATAGTAGAACCTGGGTATAAGCTACAGACTAGCAAATACAATTAAAAAGAGATCTTTACCTTTCTTTTGACGTCTACAAACTGGGAGAAGAGAAGAGTGAGGTAGAAGCCAAGAGAGATCATATAGTACCAGAATATGGAGTCCGGCGTGTGCTAAAAATAGATGCAATTGCGAGGTGGGCTATAAATAGATGCAAATGCAAGGTGTGTGCTATAAATAGATGTAAATACAAGGCATGTGCTATAAATAGATGCACATGCAAGGTGGGCTATATATAGAAGCAAATACGAGGTATGTGCTATAAATAGATACAAATACATTCAAACATGGATAACTCAAACTTCATGGGACCGAGCGAAAGTGTTCGAGTTATCAGAGCATTCAAGTTATCGGAGCACTGTCACAAGTCCATGTATTTATTTATTTATTAGTACATACATGTACATATACAAAATGTAATATAAATCACAAGCATAAATAGCTTGTTTCAAATTAAATGCTTTTAATATAAAGTTTAAAAATATTTTTTATCAAAAAGTATAGAGATTTTTCTATCACTTGAGATTGGTTTGTTGTTTGAGGTGATGTTATTGCCAGAACGTTTTTTAGATTAAAATTGGCAAAACCTGATCGCTGTTGAAATGCTCAGAAGAAAATACATCTTTTTCTTTTGAGCCTTTTAACCAAGATCAATTTTACCAATTTTTCTTGAAGTTTATGTGAAGGTTACCTCACTTTTCCTTGCGTCCGAAGGGCCATCGCTAAGCGGATGTTTGGTAAAAATCAAATTTCGCCAAACCTTTAGAAAAGTCGTTGACAAAAATATTTCGCTGATGATGGTAATAACGACGCCTATGAAGTACGAAAAGTTGAGGTTTACCTCTATGACTTGGAATAAAGTGATTTTTTAAAGCGATAACAACAGTTTCGGTAGCCATTGGGCAAAAACTGTTCGAGTTAACAAAGTTGAGGTCGAGTTATCTAAAGCAATTTACCATTACCTGGGAACGGACAAAAAAACCGTCCAAGTTAACCATGTGTTCGAGCTATCCGAGGGCGAGTTATCCATGTTTGACTGTACAAAGTGTGTGATATAAAAAGCTACAAATACAAGGTGTGTGCTATAAATAGATGCAATACAAGGTGTGTACTATAAATAGATACAAATACAAGATGTATGCTATAAATAGATACAAATACAAGGTGTGTGCTATAAATAGATGCAAATACAAGGTGAGTGCTCATTTTCATCTCCTTTTGCAAAAATTGGTAGTAAGATTAAAATTCAACCAAAAAAGTCCTGCTCCTGCTCATGACCTGACTGAAAAGCGATTGACATACTCGATAACTATTTGATTTTATTTGACACAAATGCGAAGGCCTCACTATAGTTTTACAAACTCACCTGCCGAGGAAAATTGTCCAGCCAGCATTGTTTGGGCTCCTTAAACCATGGCTTGTCCCAAAGCACAACAAGTCCATAGATCAGTATAGCTAAATAGTAAGTACCTCTCCAACTAAAAGCAAACTTAATACTTCAGGCCAATGTTCCTCATCTATAATGGTCAAGTTGTCTCCTCAGTGAAAAGCCAACTCTGAAATAGTGTTCAATTGCATCAAACCGTCATAGCAAAATCCTTACGCTGTCTCCGTAAATTTGGCCATGGCTGTTGGTCGAGATTGATTTCGTCGTCGTCGCAGCCATCTTTGTATAGATCGAACAGGAATGTTTGTTTCTCTATTAAATGTCTGCAACAGAATTGTACCTACTCTATGCTGCGCTATTCTCTACTTATCAAATTATCAAATGGTCTGAATACGGAAAAAACAACAGTCTTGGAGCTCATCATGTCTGGTTCAAAAAATGTTAATACTGTACATGCATAAGAACCTAATTGTCTTGACCATCTCGACAAAAGAGACTGCTCAAATAAATTCTACATATAAAAGAGAAACTACGATAGAAGGTTCTTCTAATTATAAAGGAGAAACCACTCAAGTAGGTTCTATGTACAAAAGAGAAACTGCTAAATTAGATTCTATATATAAAAGAGAAACTATTCAAGTACGTTCTATGTATAAAAGAGAACTGCTAAATCAGATTACATATATAAAAGAGAAACTACTAAAGTGTGTTCTATGTATAAAAGAGAAACTGCTAAATTGGATTCTATATATAAAAGAGAAACTACTCAAGTAGGTTCTATGTATGAAAGAGAAACTGCTAAATTAGATTCCATATATATAAGGGAAACTATTCAAGTACGTTCTATGTATAAAAGAGAACTGCTAAATCAGATTCCATATATAAAAGAGAAACTACTAAAGTGTGTTCTATGTATAAAAGAGAAACTGCTAAATTGGATTCTATATATAAAAGAGAAACTACTAAAGTGTGTTCTATGTATAAAAGAGAAACTGCTAAATTGGATTCTATATATAAAAGAGAAACTACTCAAGTAGGTTCTATGTATGAAAGAGAAACTGCTAAATTAGATTCCATATATATAAGGGAAACTATTCAAGTACGTTCTATGTATAAAAGAGAACTGCTAAATGAGATTACATATATAAAAGAGAAACTACTAAAGTGTGTTCTATGTATAAAAGAGAAACTGCTAAATTGGATTCTATATATAAAAGAGAAACTACTCAAGTAGGTTCTATGTATGAAAGAGAAACTGCTAAATTAGATTCCATATATATAAGGGAAACTATTCAAGTACGTTCTATGTATAAAAGAGAACTGCTAAATCAGATTCCATATATAGAAGAGAAACTACTCAAGTAGGTTCTATGTATAAAAGAGAAACTGCTAAATTAGATTCCATATATAAAATATAATCTACTCAAGTAGTATGTTCTATGTATAAAAGGAAACTGCTAAATTGGATTCTATAAAAGAGAAACTACTCAAATAAATTTCATATATAGAAGAGAGACTATTAAAGAATATTTTAAATATAAAAGTTGAATTTAGTGAAGCTACTGAAGAAGTAAGAAGGTAGTTTAAAAACACAGCAAAGATCTTTTGAGATGCTCTCATTATAGATTGTACATGCAGATAATACGCAAAGTTATAAAATATGTAAATGAAAGTCTTCTCAGGTCGTAAAAGTGTTACAACTCAAGAAGATGGGAGAATATGATGATGAAGAGAGAGTTCAATAAAAGTAAGGACCAACTACAACGGAGCGGGTGAGCTGCCAGTCTAGCTGACTTTGGCAGCAGGTCATATGAACTCAGGATGTCCAGACAGCAACTGATCATCTCATTAAGAGAATATGAATGAGAGAGTTCTTTGATGTTGTTGTAACAAAACACATATATGATTAAAATACAATTACGAGACTAAGAGAACTACCCATAAAAAGACAATATCCCCTTGACCATGGAATATTGTTATTTGATGAAAGAAGTTAGGAGTGCTGAGCTATTGTCTCATTGAGTCTTGCATGCTTGTTTGGGATGTCTATTGTAGTTCATGAGTATCCCTATTGTTATTAATCTATGTTACCATGGTAATAGATACCTCTATTGTAGCTACTCTATGTTACCACAGTGATAGATACCTCTATTGTAGCTACTCTATGTTACTATAGTGTTGGGTATTTCTATTGCAGTTTTTCTAAATTGGGTCATGTTCTCAGAAACCATGGTTAAGTCGGGTGTGTGAAATTTGGAGTATTTTACGCTAGCAGAAAAAAGTTCTCACAGTTATTTGGCAAAAGGAATTTTGATTCTTGCTTAATTACAGCAGATTTTATGGTCAATAAACCGAATGCACGTTCACCATTAGTGCGAAAACATAGTTCTGAGGAAACTGGTGTTAAAGTTTGAGAAACGAAAACCAATGCACAATTTTTTTTACATTTCAAAACATCATAGCAACCAATATCAAAAAGTTGTGATATTTATTTAGATTTCTGTATTTATATACAAAAAATTATGCTGAATTTAAAAATCTAAAAATATTTTAGCTGGCTGTCATCGAAATAGCTGTATATCTATCAGAAAATGTATTACTTATTCTTAATTTCGTACATATTAAAATCGGCTTGGTAGTATCGCGATTTTGGGCACAGCCGTAGTATCACCAACAAAATCTTTTGCAAAAATAATAACACTGGCACACCATCGGACACTATATACGCCGTTCTTGTAAATTTGAATAACTATTCATATAATTAAATCTTATAGTAATCTTATAAAAATTGCTAGGAAAATACTATCGTCATTCCCTTTACTTTCAACAGCAGTTGGAATACTAGAGTACTCATTAAGTGTCTAAAATGTCCGAGTTATCTTTAAAATCGGCAAAAAAGAATCGATTACTTTTATTGGACGCCATTTTTCAGTACTTCCTGTTTAGCATAGAAACGGTTTTAAAGATGTGGTTGCATCAAATTTGAGTTGATTTTAAAAGAAAGTATTTTTCTTTGTCTATCAGTTGATATGTTGTTTGTTGTGTTGGGTGATTTCATTGTCAAGATATTTGAAGATTGAAATCTAAAAAATCTGATCGCGGTAAAAACGCTCAGGCCAAAAAAACATGCCCAGACTTGTCCAAAATGATGTAACGCGTGATACAACCTGTCTCCATCTCTCGTATTCATATAGGCTATTGCGATAAAATTCTAGTCCTACGCGGCTCTATTGGCATATTTTATTTTGTATTTGCTCATGTTGGCTAGAATAAAATTTTAAATCCAGCAACAAATACATTATTACCAAATGTCTCAAAAGCCTCAAACAAGGGAAATTAAAAACTTGTCATATTGGCTTCCTCCAAATGCTGTGTAAACATCTGAGTACCGACTACCAATTCTATCGGTCTACGGTAATTATGTCAAGCAAACTATGTAGAACAAGGTCTTCGTATCGGCACAGTTCCATCGCTACCCACACCGAAAACTAGTTTCTTACTAAGTAAAATAAGCAAGCTGCGTCTTTGAAAAGAATATGTGGCGAAACCAACTACATCCCTAAAAGTAATGTACACTGTAGTCAACTGTCAATGTTATCGAGTCATTATTGTATCGATTTGTAAAAAAAAATTCACTGGTCACATTTGATTTGTTGATTCAAGTACTAAACAAATGGTCAAGCTATGCAGAAGTACCTGTCCATACAACTCTGATTACACTTCATAAATCCATCTATCAAACAAGATTTCAGCACAGGTGTCTACCGGGCTATAATGTATTCAATGTTCTGCAAATCATGTTTTGCATTATCTTCAACAATATTATTCTATTATATAATCTTTAAAAGCAAAAAGATTTTTATCTCGGCATAAAGCTTTTATTAAAAATATCCTTCCAAGTCGTGGCCACTCACATAGTTTCAGCTCAGACAATAAGACAAATTCATCTACTGTCGCAAACTCAAACAAAACATCATGTTTTACGCAGCACACATTCAAGTCTTTCTTTTCCCATTTATGGCAGTTTCCACACTGACAAAGCTGCTTTGGCTGGTGGAACCACATAAACATTCTGTAATCAATAAAACAAATGCAATAAATATATGCCATTCATAGATATGTCATTCTAACGCGTATCTACTGAAAGCTTTCAAATTGGAAGTTAGATAGATTGCAAGAGTAATTTTAAAAATGAATAAATGTTTAACAAAAGCATAAGTATACGCCAGGCCAACGATTCGAGGCTTTAGTTCTGGAAGTTAAAGATGTGCATTGATCAATCAATTTTTTCACATACTACAGGTGAGAAGTGAAGATCTTAAGTCTAGTCATAAATCTAATTTACTAGCTAAAACTGCCACAGAAAATTTGAAGGAATATAGCTAGGTTAAACGATAAAAAATTATAAAACGATTATTGGTGGTAACAAAAAGTTATAATTCTATTAATTAGTACTAAAATTATTACCTTTAGTATATTCATCAACCTAAGCCATTGTATTGCTAGATGCTATGGATTAAAAAGAAGCCGTCATTAAATTATAGCCTCAAACAGGGAAATATAACCTGAATGTCAACACAGCAGTACATCTATAAGAGACTCGAAGTAAAAGATAAATTTACCTCCATTCTCCTATCTTCCTCTGTAGCATAACGCTGCTGACGCCTGTCAGCTCTAACTATAAGCTGTCTGTCCCAAAATTTAACCACCTGATGCTCAAAAAACTCAGAGTCATCTTCGCAGTAGCTGGAAGCATTTTTACAATTCTGTTGTTCGTCAATAAAATGTGTCGATCGAGTACTTCATTGAAGTAACGATGTTAATTAATTTAGTATATATCGATGTCGATGCGATCTAATAATAGAGTGAAATCCCTAAATTTGAGATCACTGACAATGCGTTTTACGAGTGACAACATTTATTATGACCTATATAAAATTTCGTGCTGATGATTGGCTAATGAAGCGATCTTATATTTATTGCTCGCGAACTCTTTTCAGATGTATCACTCGTTACGTCACGGATGAAGCACCCACTGGAATCTGAGCTTTTTAAAAGATGGCCTCATTCAAACGCTTATCTCTCTGGACAGGGTTAGTCTACAAAGACAAACATGACATCTTGTAGCTGATGTTTTAGCCTTTTATTGGTCTTAATTTCATTAAATCGACTTTTTTGACGCAACCACATTTTCAAAGGGGCTTTCCGAAGGTTGTAGACTTCTATTGGCTAAACTGATTTCAGATTCTGAAAGATCACTCTTTGATTGGTCTGGATGCACGTGTTGCAAAAATCGTTACCAATATTATAAATTCAGTTGATGCAGCTTCAAAGTCGGATAACTCAACTTCGTGATTTGCGACTTAACCATGGCTTCTGAGATCGCGACCCAATTACTACAGTAATCAATATTTTGTTATATTTGAAAACATTTTTTGTTACGAAGCATGCATTTTGGCTGTACTGGCATTCATAGCAGATTTTCTGAACCTGCCCTGCATGTATAACAGTCTCAACTGCATCAGAATGACTCGAAACCTTCATGCTAACATGAAGAATGCGTGGTTCACCATGCTGCACTTTTTCCTTCTTTATAGCTGTCTCAACATTTTCAAAGAATCTATTTGTATAGGCCTAACTCAAATAAAGTATATCTACATGTATGTATTAAATGAATCTGTGATTCTGTCAATATTTTAAGTGTTTCTATGGTCTAGCCGTTTAAGAATAACTGGTCTGGACTGTCTAGGAATAGTTACGCTTTTTACAGACATGTATCACTCTCACAGTGTAAAGTTGGCTGCAAAATCAGCTAATCAATGATTGTCTTACATTCTGACCAGACATAGACTGTGTCCCATCAAAAAGCAAACCTTACTCAAATGACAATATTATCCTTTGACCAGACATAGATTGTGTTTCATCTAAAAGCAAACCTTACTCAAATGACAATATTATCCTCTGACCAGACATACACTATGTTTCCATGATGCGCAGTACTTCGGAGTTGCGCTATCTCCGAATCATGGAAACGGCGTCTTTGCACTGAAATCACTGCGCACTGATCAGTGCGAAGCCAGTGCAAATTCGCAGCAAGGAAACAACGACTGCGCAGTGGCTGCGCATAGCTGTCATGCCGTGGAGACGGATTCTTCGAGGGCCATAAACTAGTACAAAGGTTGTCCTGCTAATCTTGTTTTTTCTATTCTTCCGATCTTCTTTCACCTAAATTTAATTATGGTCTGCATTCACGAGGATGATGAGGTGATTACTTTCCTGGACTTTGTTATCGATGCCAACACTTTTCGAAAAATAGGTGGCAAGTCATAAATTAACGTTTAAGTAATATATTACTTAAAAATACTTATTAAAAATATATTACTTTGCAAAGAGTGTGTTAAGGTTTGTAAAAACTTGTGAATGTGTATTGTAAATAAAAGTATAATGACGACAGAATCATAAAAAAGACCGTTTTGACATTCGGTATCCGTGATCGATTCTATTTTTCCATCAGGCGATTCGATTTATACAATTTCTCTTCTCTGGCTAATTTGCTGAAAACCACTGCGCAGCATGGAAACGTACACTCCCCTCGACTTCGGAGGGGGCTGCTTCGCAGTACTGCGCACTATGGAAACATAGTGATAGACTGTGTCCCATCTAAAAGAAAACCTCAATCAAATGACAATATTATCCTCTGACCAGACATAGACTGTGTCCCATCTAAAAGGAAACCTTCCTCAAATGACAATATTATCCTCTGACCAGACATGGACTGTGTCCCATCAAAAAGCAAACCTTACTCAAATGACAATATTATCCTCTGACCAGACATAGACTGTGTCCCATCTAAAAAGAAACCTTACTCAAATGACAATATTATCCTCTGACCACTCATAGACTGTGTTCCATCTAAAAGCAGGTCCTACATAATGACAGTCTTACGCTCTGACCAGCCATAAACTGTGTTTCATTTAGAAGCAGGTACCATACTAAAGTTAATCTTGTACTCACATTAAGTTGAGCCTCTGTAGGATTGGGGTGCCTCTTGTAGAGGGACTCTAACTGAGCATTTGGGGTACATCTATGTACTTTTGTTGAGATATTTCTATATAGTCCATACGGATACGCTATAAACCTGTAACATATAGTACTTCTTTGTTGTAACATAAGCAAAAAAGGTAGGTAAAGAGTTTGTATGGTTTGTACATATTTTGTCATAGTTTGTCATATTTGACTGCTATATTCGACTTTCCCTTCATGAAAATAATATATAAACAATGGAGAACACAAAGCATCACATAGAGACAAAGACTTGAGGCTGGTTCACACTATATCGCCGTTTGTCAGCGTTTTCCTTTTGGCATTCATCGTCGATTATGTGAGCCGATGGCATCGACGAAGCAACGTGGACACGTCGGGAAAGTTTGCAGCTGTCAAACATTCCTGATATTTCGCCGAGCATCGGCGACCACCTTTACATTGTGAACCACTTCGGCCATAGTAATTCGCAGTCACGAACAGCATGATTTATTCTATCCGTTTATGATAGTCGCTGCGGGACTAGCATTTAATTACGGCACGCGAAAACAAAGAGGTTTCTTCGTGAAAATTCAAAAAGAAAAATGGGAAAACTACATCATGGAGTATTTCCTGATGCAAACGGGATAGGTTTGTCATAGTGTGAACATCGTTATCATCGACGATCACCGAAGTATTGTGGCATCAACGCCGAGATACGGCGATATAGTGTGAGCCAGCCTTTAGAAAGCTGTCGAATATGTTCCTGAATCAACTCAGAAAACTTGTGATTCAAACACAGAAAACTTTTCCAAGAACAAGAATCAGAAAGTTTAGTAGATGGTAGAGATGTCAGCAAGCAAAGTTAAACATATGCGACTCGGTCCTGTCTTATAAAAAATCATGGAACAGGCATCGTTATCTTTTTAACTTGTCTTAATATATGGTTAAAAAATTCAAATGTTCAACTAAATGGTGCAGTTTTAAAACCACTGCTTTTCTGAAAGCAGGGGTTTTAAAATAGAAAACAGGTTTCTAAAGCAGAAACTTCTAGACCATGTGGTACTCATAAACAGTTAATCAGATACCATTGCAATTAGCCCAAACTGTAATGTAAAGGCTGAACAAGCTTGCTCAATGTAGTGGCTTTTATATAACCTTGCAAAATATAGAAATAATGGCATTCCAGGAATGTTATCATTATAAATAGATATATGCTGTCTCTAACCCAGCAGACCAATCGGTTGTTGAGTGATTGTCTAATCGGCAGCATGGTAAAAATTTTGAAAAGATAAAATTTGTGAAAGTTTATACTTGTGGTTCCCAGTTATGTTTAAAATGTGATCATAAAATATTTATTGCATATAGCATTTCTAGTAGGGCCAAATCACAAGTAAGACAACCTCACCATGCTCTGCTCTGGTATGTAGATAACACAACTAGCTCAAATGATAAGGATAATCATTCATAATTGCCAGCTTGCGTTTGCAACTTATGCAAACTGATAGCATATTTTAACAATTGTAAGAAAATCAGGTGTTGATTGACTAAAAAACACATGGCTAGGTCCAAATTTATAGTACCAACTATATAGAGCTTCCAAGTATCTCAGCACCCCATCCATCTACCTACTTACTTCAGTTCTCACCCTTGCTGCCATTGTTTACCTTGCAAAGTGACTCAACCTATGCGGCTCATGTGCCCTCTTCAGATAACTTGTTAACTGTTGTCACTGTCTAGAAGACAACTGGCTAATGCTCGCAGTACACAAAGAACGAGATAACCTTCTACTAACCTTTCAAATAATTTCCTGACAACGAATACAACTATAGCTGTTGGAATACAGTAGAGTAGGTCCTTAGTTTGAGGAATATATATACCATCCTCTGCGTTATTCTCATAATCTTTCCACGTGAACCCTTTTGGAATCCAGAAGGATTCGGAAAAGAACATCTCCATCGCAAGCCCCTTGAGTCTTGAGCCTCTGAATGGCCACTACTGTGAGAGCTGCAAGTAAGACTTTATTGTACAATTCCTTTGTTTGCATTCGATTCGCGGCATTGTATTTACGTCGCTGAGAGTTTTGCTGACACTTTGAATAAGCTACTGCTTACAACATAGTTTGTCTTGCCTGCCGTTGTGATTTGCTTCACAGGCACTTATGTCTATTGCGTTACTCACCTGCAAAAATATGATTGCATGCGTTTCCATATTCACTCACACGCCTGACACTAACAAAACACCAGCCTTCATACTACAGTTCATAGGTTATGCTACTGTCTTCCTATAATCACCGCTGTTGCTGTTTGTTTTAAATTTTAAGACGACAGGAAGGCCTGCCTCATGGCTCCAAAAACGTTTGCGTTCATTCTAACATTTCCCGATGTTGGGGATATTTTAACTCTAAAACTCTTAACTTGATAATTATGTAAATAACCTGAAATTTTGCACAGTGTTTGAGAAGGTTGGTTCGAGGTATGTACCAGCCGTAATTTGTTGAGATTTAGATCCAAGCTTTATCAGACAGTAGCAAGTTTCCTAACTTGTTATCAAACTGTTAGAAGGTAAACAGCGATGCTTGCTAGCTAGAGACATTAAAGAGGTCAAATGATTGCTGATCCTCTGCAGAACCATTATATGGCACCTTGTGAAAATCAACCAACGAACTAGTATTGTGTGTCTTTTATAATTTAAACATTAACTGTTGCCAAGCAAACGTCTTTCCGCAGACAATACTCTCAAATGACAGGGTGAAAGATATCTCTGTATTCTGAAGGGTGAGGAACCCGTTCAGCTCTCATATGTTGTACGAAAATAACCAGTTAGGCAGTTTATACTTGCTAGAAGTCTTTGTGAGTGCAGATTGAATAGACTGCACAATCCTTCCACTCTATTACGCAGCAATGGTGTTAATATTGATTCCTGACTAGCCTGCGCGGAGAGTTGGCCCGGAGCACATCTCCTTACAAGCTTATTTCACCTTGTAATAAGCAAGCTTGTTGCTAAGGGCAACATTGTTTAGACTCGAGCTCTTTATGAGTCTCTGGTTTCTATGTCTCGTCGATTGGTGCCTGTATAGGAGAGTTCATGTGTAACAAATCGTATTTTGCTGCCTCTTTTTTTGCATTCTTTTACATTTGTCTTGATCTTTTTACAACAAGAATGTATTTATAATTGAACTATTACATCTACTGTAGCCTCATCATTACGGTTAGAATTAAACCTTTTCTCCACGAGACATCTATGTTAAATCAACGTTACAAACCAAATTGCCATTTCTTTCAACCAGACATCCGTGTTGAATCAGTATCAGCTTTAGAGGAAAAGCCTTTTTTAAGATTGACTATTTGAGGAAAAGCAACTTCTCATAAAGCAGAACTGTGTCAACTTTGGGACGAATCAAACAATTCAATCGTATTATGCTTTAGAACTCCCTCAATTTGTGCTCTTTTTACAATTGTAGTTATAAAACCAGTTGCGGAAAGTTATGGAAGCTTCTAGAAGTAGTTGTACAACTCGACCCTTCAGTTTGAGTCAACAATTATTGTACAGCAATGAATGTACAATTCAAACCTTTTAGTTCCCAGTCTTTACCTCCACTAGCATTTAATGATCATCCAATGAGCATTGACTTGATTAACGATGGCCTGAAATCTATGTGGGCTGAAATTTTAAATTCTGTAAAATGGCTTATGGAGGTTTACAACTGTATATAGAATGCAACGACTAAATAACTTTCCACTTAGTCGCTGAGTTTCTACTAACCTTCAATGTTCGCTACTTTCTTCAAACTGTTAATCCACGTGAGAGATAGAAAGTTATAGTACTTTAAAGTTAAAGCGGAAAGCTAAGAAATTCTACCTGAGTGGCTCTACTTTTGCTGCTGAGAGCGTGTTTGGTAAGCCGTTTAGCATTGACACATAGCCGATATTCTTTCAGTATACTGTTTAGAAAATTGGCTGTCATGAATGCATTCATTATGCTTAGATGTTGACCTGAGCATGTTCAGTTGCAATTACCTTTTGTTTTGCTAGCTTGTCGAGTTCAATATGACACAGACCACATGTTCATAAGTACTAACAATACATACAGTACGGAATAAGTCCCCTGATGTTTTTGTAACAAAGAAAGCATCTAGTTAAACGCAGCATAGAATTATTTATGGATCATTCCGTGTGTTTATGGAAGACATTTTTAACAATTCCAAGTTCCAGGTGCTCAAAGCTTGTTTTAGAAAATAGCTAGAGTAGCAGAAAACAATTATATTTTCCCTAAAATAATAATTTGTTCTAAATGCAACTGGCAAAATTGTCTTCTCCAAGCTTTTAGTCTGAAAACTAGCTTATATTAGTTGTCAATCAAGGAGAAAGCTGACAAAAATTTAATGAAACATGTCTGTGAACATTGACAACAAAATGTGTATGATACAAATGGAAATGTTGGGTTTAGTTAAACTTTTGCTTTGTTTTATTAATGTGAACTTTGACCCCAATGTGGGTAATGTTACTATGTTTCCTCGACAAGCCAGGCTTAATAAACACTGTCAGGGAGTATAAGCCTAACTGCATGTGATGCACACTGGAACACTTGCGTCGACCTATCATAACATCTCAGTAACACTCTTTAACCAGTGAAATCACTGACACCAATATTAATAAACCAGCTTTGACTAGCGATTCTCTCCGTCCGCCCTCTTTAGCTCTCCTCATGTATCTAGTGTAAGAACAGCTGCATGTTTTTGACAATCGTAGAGCGAAGCAAACATTCTAGCAAGGCCAGACCTCTGCAGCCTGTTGGACCTATTAGCCTGAGCTACCAGTTTGAGATTTACAGAGCCTTGGAGAAAGCAAACTAACATACACATTCAAAAGTTGTAAACTCACCAGTTACTAGCTCCCTGACAGTCTTTAGACAGCCACAGCGACTCGCCTCACCCTTACAATTGCAGCAACCGGCTCTGGAAAGCAAGCATTGATCACAATGGATTTTCCCTGCTATGTTTGCTCTGTCAACAATCATAGCTTTTTGTTGAGTTAATCATGTCCAGCCGTGCAGTTGCGCTTATTTGTTTTGAACAGATGAATACAACAGTGTTTTTTTCTGTTGTAATATTACAAACCAAGTTTTTACTTGGTTGGCTGTATCAGATTCTATTGTTAAATACTTCTGGAGAAGAAAACAAATGCAACCACTACAGCCTTCTTTATAAATATCTTTGGTGAAGTCGGGAATCTCCTCTTAAAAGACATCTTTCTATTTCTTTGTTAGGAAAACTGAGAAGACAAAAACCTAAACTTTCAACACTGTTTTGAACACTCAGTAGCAACAGAGAAGGTATCTTCAAGGCATTTCATCATAGACAAGGAGACAAGCCCATAACTACATGCAACACATAGATGAGACTTTATCTAAACTTTCGACATTGTTTTCATTTAGAGACTAGATAAAAGGTATTTCCAGAAAGCTCTGCATGACAATAAAGAGTATACAAATAAATATTATATAGCGATTTTCTTCTTTAGTAGCTTGACGGGTTTTGGTTAAAGATATTTACCATAAATAGATAGATATAAAAGTAGATAAATAAATATATAAGTAAATAGATATATAAATAAATACATAGATATATAAGTAAATAAATAGATATATAAGTAGATAGATGTATAAGTAAATAGATAGATATATAAGTAGATAGATATAAAAGTAAATAAATAGATATATATAAGTAAATAGACAGATATATAGGTAAATACATAGATATATAAGTAAATAAATAGATATATAAGTAAATAAGTAGACATATATGTAAATAGATAGATATATAAGTAGATAAATATAAAAGTAAATAAATAGATATATAAGTAAATAGATAGATATATAAGTAGATAGATATAAAAGTAAATAAATAGATATATAAGTAACTAGATAGATAAGAACTTCACTATCAGCAGTCGATGCTGTTCAAAGTAAGTTATACCAGGTGACACCAGAGATCAAGAGACACAAAATAATAAAGAATAAAGTAAAATGATGTGTATTGGGACAGAAAGTTCTCTTTGTATAAAATTGTTTTATAATGTGGATTAGCAAGGTGTTGGTATCTGGTATAAAGTATAGAGGTATTTTCTGGAAGATTAGGAATGAAATAGATGCTGAGGCAATGCAAAGATGCGATTTGAGTATATTAAGCAGAGAATGGCGAAGAACACAGTTAGGTCAATAGCATTCAGGGCATTTAGATGCAGGTCGATATCAAGTAGCATTACCTGAAAATATAATTAATTGAAGCGTTCAAATGTTTTTTCACACTTTGATACAAACAGAAATAATTTCAAATCAGCATATGACAGAATGGGCAATATATGATTTTAGTAAAAAGATGATCGGTTACTCATACTTATAGACAAAATGTGTTTTACTTACGGTTAAACACGCGCTAGTAAAGGAACAGTGTTCGAAATAAGATTACCGTGCCTTTTTAGTACATGTATTAGAAGCTGTCTGATCTTACACCCTCTAATATATAAAGAGTTAACGAAGGTGGCTCTTGAGTAATTCTATTAACGAAAGCTTTCGATTATTTGCTAAAGCTTTGAAATATTGTAAAAATAAGGATAGAGGTAAAAGAAGCGTAAGGAATGTAGTAGGATTTTAAGCTAATTTTAAAGAGATAGCAGTATACGTCACTAATTAACATTAACTGCAAGTACCATACTTCACCATATTCAAGTAGTTTTATGTATGACTGTGATTTGTTTGTTTTTCTTATTTGTTGATACGATTATTGTTCGATTCGCTGTGTAAATTACCTATAAAGAATCAGAACTTTGTGCAATGGTTGATGATTAGTTTTCAAATCATGTTTTTATTGGTACAACTTCTCCAACCAGATACAGCAAATCTATGTATAAAAACAATATAGACAGCCTTATGTGGTGCACCAAACTGTTAGACTCAAACTCATGCCACGATACTTAGCTTATCTGTTTGATTATAAGCCTATGTGTATACATACTATTAGATATATATTAATGATGATGTTTAACTAATGGTTTGTCAATAGAGACATTTCAGTTTATCTATAGATATAAATCTCAATGTTTGTCTTTTTGTTAAACCGTGTGTCCAGTTACCGTGTGTCCAGTTACCGTGTGTCCAGTTACAGCAACTAAAATCTAACAACACAAATCCACACGGCGCTGGATTTGATTATGAGACCTCTAGATCTAAAGGCGGCGAACAGCTAGGAATAAGCTACACAGAATTAATAGGTTTATTAGTCAAATAGTCATTACATTGGTTAGAATCCTCATGCTTGAAGCTCTTACTTAGGGTTAATAACTAGCGCTGTTGACCGTTACGCGGAACGTTTATTATTAGGCAGGCCAAAAATGTGATTATTGTTTTAGTACATGTACATGTATTTACGTGTTTTACATGTATGTACAGGTATGTAAATGCATGTACGTGTATGTTTGTGTATGTTTGTGTATGTGCATGTATCTATGTGTATGTACGTGTGTGTACTTGTATGTTTGAGCATGTTTGTGTATGTATGTGCATGTATCTATGTGTATGTACGTATGTGCACATGTATGTATGTGTTTGTATGTGTATGTACCCGTATGTGTGCATATGTACATGTACATAGATATCTGAGTAGGTACGTGTATGTACAGCTTCAACAGATTTTAGTAAAGATCTTGCTTTCCATGTGAGTTAGTCAAATACATTAGATAATTATGCTATAACCCGTGCAACACCGAGCATTTGACTAGTAGAACTATGTACATGTAGATTAACCTCATTAGAAGGGAAGTACTGCTAAGATTTACGTTAGAATGTACAAAATCTGTTAAATTTTGGGAATGATTTTTAGTTAGAATTATTTAGTTTTAGAAGAAGTTTAGTTTAGATGGAAGTTAGCAAATGTTTGCTAACTTCCAAAAGTTGATGAAATATTTGATTTTCAACAATAAACCTTTAAGTTGGATTACTAACAGATAGTCTGGAATCTCTGCTTGCTGCTGATTGACAGGTTCTTAGGCTATAGCTGTTAAAAGGGTGCAATAGATGCTGATCTATACTGATATAGATAAATTCGACTAAAAGCTTAATTCACTCTGATTAAGTTATAGAAATGTTATTGAGCATGAGTAAATTACAGGTCGTATGAAAAATTGTAATAAATACTTAATTACACAACTCCTCTACTCTCACATTGTTCATCTGCAATCTCGACCAAAGTCTGCAGCTGGGTAATATCATTAGAATGTTTCAATCAAGTAATAACGCAGTATTAAATATGTATATAAATGTATATACATGTTTGTCCCTTTGCATCCAAAAAGTAAAAAATACTAGCAGAAACAATTGTAAAATGTAAAATGTTTGAAATTGTTGCATCAGGTTTTATGATGAAAGGAAAACTCCAAGGAAGTCCATAGTATATGTTTGCTGGAGTAGTTACAAGATTGTTAGAGCAGCAAACAAGGTGATTCAATGACATGGTTTGACTTTTATAGTGAGTCCAGACACACTGTACGCAAAGCATGCAATGGCACAAACAGCACACGGTGGTAGACAACACAGAGTAGTATTCATATCATATATATTATGGTAGACAACACAGAGTAGTATTCATATCATATATATTATGGTAGACAACTGAGAGTAGTACTCATATTATATATATTATGGTAGGCAACTCAGAGTAGTACTCATATCATATATATTATGGTAGAACACACAGAGTAGTATTCATATCATATATATTATGGTAGACAACTCACAGTAGTACTCATGTCATATATATTATGGTAGACAACCCAGAGTAGTATTCATATCATATATATTATGGTAGACAACTGAGAGTAGTACTCATATTATATATATTATGGTAGACAACTCAGAGTAGTACTCATATCATGTATATTATGGTAGACAGCTCAGAGTAGTATTCATATCATATATATTATGGTAGACAACTCAGAGTAGTATTCATATCATATATATTATGGTAGACAACTCAAAGTAGTATTCATATCATATATATTATGGTAGACAACTCAGAATAGTACTCATATCATATATATTATGGTAGACAACCCAGAGTAGTACTCATATCATATATATTATGGTAGACAACCCAGAGTAGTACTCATATCATATATATTATGGTAGACAACTCAGAGTAGTATTCATATCATATATATTATGGTAGACAACTCAGAGTAGTATTCATATCATATATATTACGGTAGACAACTCAGAGTAGTATTCATATCATATATATTATGGTAGACACCTCAAAGTAGTATTCATACCATATATATTATGGTAGACAACTCAGAGTAGTATTCATATCATATATATTATGGTAGACAGTTCATCGTATTACATGCTTTTACATTGCTTGTTCTTTGCTGAGAAGTTCTCCATTTTTGACATTTGGTTAAACCACTACTTGTTGTCTTATAGGTTGATGGAAAAATCCAAGAATACCATTGACTTTCTCCAATTTTTTGAATTCAAAGGCAAAACAATTGAAAGCTCAAACCAAAGCGCTATCAGTAAACGCAATAAGAGAGCAATTATCAATTGGCTGATGGCAAACAGCAAAGTTACTCATAGAAATTTGCTTTTAGCTACAAAAAACACCAATTTTTGAACACACGCATTTCCTTGCGTTTACTTATGCTTGTATATATTGTCACATGGGCAGCAGCAAAGATATGTAGCTAGCAACGTGTTAACCAACTACCCTTTAAATACTACAACTGGTTTTAGTTTGTTTAGATCATCATATTCACCATATAGAGAAGCTGCTAATCTATTAAGTATGAAGTCACATCCTTTAAGTACAACTGTACTCATTATTGAATGTGATTGATTATATAGTTGTCTGTCAACTCTAACTGACATTGGAAGAAGTAAAAAACGGAATTCTTTCCAACATGCCTGGTGAACCACCTGCACTGGCCCACCAACACGCCTCGGAGACCACCTGCACCAGCCCACCAACAACATCCATTAACCGAAATATTTATGTCAAAACACGGCAAAGGACCTATGAGGTAATATCGTAGGTAACTCAACCGTGCTATTTCATCAGATCTATTAACTTAATTGTTTAGAGTATAATGTCAGTAGTTTTTGCGTCATCTGATTGATTGAATGTCAACAAGGATATTGCTTTGGCTTCTCGTGATTGGTCAAACATTGGACATGACTGAGAAAAAAGTGTCTGGACTGAACTCAGCGCTTTAAAGCAATTATTATTATTACTGCATGTATTATTATTACATTTATCACCATGATAATTACACAGTTATTAGTCCTGACATACTAGCCATCACTTTCCTTATGACATTTGACAGATCGAGTCTACCACTATAGTAGGTTCTCTTTAGATGTTTCTGGTCAATGAGTAGCTCCCCCACGCCCACCCAGTTACACAACTGATAGTTAGTACAGCGAAACCTCGGTTCTCGAACACAATCCGTTACAGAAGGTTGGTCCAAAATCGAGTTGTTCGAGATCCAAAACAAGTTTCCCCATTAGAACGAATGTATGTAAGTTTTAATCTGTTCCAAGTCGATTTAACAACTTCAGTAAAGTATTTTTTAACATTTTACACCATAAACTGTACTGTATACTACATACTATAAATAAAAACGGGTAGATATAGATCATGTTTACTTTTAATAAAATATTTTTGATCTATGACGATGAAAAAAAGAAAGCAAAAGTAAACATTTCGAATGCTTTGCTCTTAAAACATCGAAAACATTAAAGGTTACGATCAGTTACATCAGAAATCGTGTGAAAAAGAAAATAGAAACAGCAATGGCACGTTTACTTCACATTTTTGAGGAAGAATCTTCCTCCACAACAATTTAGAGTAACTCGACTGGAAGAGTTGTGTCCCTAGAAAATCTCTTCGGTAGAGGCGACGTCCTCCTAGATGGCTCCTTCTTTTTGTAAAGAATTTATGACGTGAAACTTCTCCCTTTGTTAGAGAACCTTCCGGAAGTGGCTCATAACAACGTTGTTAAACGTATTAACATGCTGTTTCCGGAGCTGTGCCGAATGTTTAATTCCAATGCGCATGCTCCAGTTTGGTCGAAAACCGAATTTATGGTCGAGATCCGAAACGAACAAATCTCAAATTCTTTGGTCGAAAACCGAGGTGGTCAAGACCCGAAGCCTTTGAGAACCGAGGTTCCTCTGTATATCAGGTGGAATCTCCACCACCATCCTTATTAATAGTGACAAAAACATTGTTCAGTAAGTGACACAGTCTGAAGGTGCTTGATGTAGAAAATACCAACATTGAGACATCTATTTTAATATTGTCATAGACCCAAGGCTACAATACCTTTTTGTATTCTTACTCGTGCATAATTTCATTTATAAATTTCAATAAAACATTTTCGTTAACATGTTTGATAAAAATAACTAACATAAATTCGAGCTTTTTTTGGCAGCACTGTTGTTTCTCCATGAAGATGTACGATGTATGTTTATATTAGTGTCAGTGTCGGCAGACACGCCCACCATCCTAAAAAGTTCAATGAACATTTAATCGTCTAGAAAACGTCAGCAGCCCTAAAGTCGGCTAGCTATGCACAAAACCTTTGAATGTGTTTAATCAGTGGAGTACCGCATAGATGGCATGAGTTCTCATGATGTCGTCTCTTTACCGCTGCTCGTCTGTAGCTCTGCTAATCGATGGAATACTATTATCATTAGTATTATCGTTTCCAGATTCATGAACAAACATTATATTTTAAATATTTTGCTGGCACGGCAGGCAGTGGCAAGGGTGTAAACACGTTGAGATATGCACATTTTTGGATAGACTCCTGTACTTTGAATCTAGAAGGCTGATAACCATCAGAATATTTTGGATTAGTAATGGGGTGTAACACATTTGTCTTCACAGCAGTTTTGCCTTGTGCCAATATCTTTATATGATTACTGTGGCGTAATTTGGGAGTATACTCGCCGTGTGAGCGCTTGCTGCGTATACACTTACTGTATGTACATCAGCAAGGTGTAGACTTTCTAATGTTCATACATTAGAAAGTGTACACTTTCTAATGTATGTCATTTGCTGTGCATACACTAGCTGTATATCACTTGCTGTGTGTACACTTGCTGTATGTCAATTGCTGTGTGTACACTTACTGTATGTCATTTGCTGTGTGTACACTTGCTGTATACCACTTGCTGTGTGTACACTAGCTGTATGTCACTTGCTGTGTAAACACTAGCTGTATGTATGCTAGCTGATAGCTTTTTATTAGCTTTTTGGTGATTTTTTACTGCCTACATCACTGTCAATAGTTATTACTCATAATTTATATTGGTTATTAGCCCTGTTAGCTTGTTTCACGTGATGAAATGATGGAATTGTACAGATTGACCAACTGTTCGAAACACTTTCAGTCAATCTTTTGGAACTTATCTACGATCAAAAATTTGGCAAAATCTTTTCAATTGTCAGCACATGTACACACAGCCGATTTACACACAGCAAGTGACATACAGCAAGTGTACACACAGCAAGTGACATACAGCAAGTGTACACACAGCAAGTGACATACAACAAATGTACACACTAAGTGACATACAGCAAGTGACATACAGCAAGTGACATACAGCAAGTGTACGCACAGCAAGTGATATACAGCTAGTGTACACCAGCAAATGACATACATTAGAAAGTGTACACACAGCAAGTGACATACAACAAGTGTACAAACAGCAAGTGTACACACAGCCCTGTTTCACAGTCTAATCAACTTTTCAAATTACGTTAGGAAAAATAGTTCATATTTTTAACACAGCTTAAGTGTGCTTTTGAGTGTTCAAAACTACCGTATATGTCGTCTGCCAGTTGACCGAATTAAGGCAAGGTGTAGAGATAGACCGTTTTATATACATATTGATCAAGGGGAGACGATTCAGCTCTCAAAGCTATCCAAATAAGCGGGTGTAAAACTGATGAACAAAAATAGCCAAATTTTTATAGGTAATTTCTGCAGAAACGCTCACTTGAAGAAGCTGGTATTTACAGACAACGCCGTCCACTTCCCGATTGCAACAGATGATTACGCAAGCAAGTATTTGAGAAGTTGCTAGCGAATGACGTAAGTGGACCATACACTGAGTCTTCAATTTAAATTTAATGATTGCATGTGCAAGAAAGAGGCAATGACTAGCATAAATACTACGTCTGCAATCGCATTACCATTCATGTGGTTATTCGTCATGCCTCCACCTTATGCTTCAATAACTCGGTCAATTGACATCTCACATACTTTGTCATGGTTCGGCTTGTTGATGGCTCAACAAATAAAAATGTTTTTTTTACTTGCCTGTGCGCTGCGTGCCAACGTGTCGCATAACATTCTATAACAAAATCTTGAGCTATTTCTCTCTTTATTGACTCTTAGGCTATCAAAAGATATCTTACCAACTTTGGCATGTTTAACCCTCACCAAAATTATAAAACAAATTTTATAAACGGCAAACTTTGCAATATTTTTATGTCCAACAACTCCCGAATCCTGTTGGATTAAAATGAATCAGCATAGATTAGCATAAGCCATCCGATCATAACAATAATCTAGCTTCATATCTTAATAGATAATGGATTTACTTATTTAAAAGCCGCAAAGACTACAATGTACACTCGTCTATAAATTGAGGTAACTTCTCGTGATTGACTACATAACTAATTGCACCATATTAGGGCATAGACTAGTACAAAGAGGAGACAAGTGGATCAGCTGTCTGAGACTCTAAACAGCTAGCCCTCTTCGTGTATTATTAACAGAGCTTATACTATTTGAATTTGGAATTATTCCAAAAACAGAATAGACATTTACTGCATTTAAAAGAGTGACTTTTGAAGGTTACGTCTGAAAGTAATCAATGAATCCTAGATATTTATGATCAAGTTTTAGTCTAACGCAACATTCAAACAATAGCTTTAAGATCTGAACATCTTGAGACGGCAGTATGATTGAAGGCTTCTTTCACAAAACATACCATTTCTTTGGCGTCTGTTCAAGGATAATTGATATTCAAATATGGGTGTGCTAAGTACATCGCTACGCAAATCATGTGTAACCAATGTATTAAACTTATCTGGAATTATTATGCATACAACTGCAAACAAATGAACTTTGGATGTGTCATCATTCATGTCTTTCAAGGTCATGCAAGTTTCACATAACTGATTATAAAAAATTCTATGTGTGTGGCCTCTATTGCGTCAGATAGATGTTCTCCAAAATCATGTGCTGAGTTCTGACAAAAGCCTGTGTTCTCTAAAATTCTAGGTACTTTCTTTGCCATCAACCTTTATTCCAACACAGTCTTCCAACACAGCCTTCTAATATCTTTGCTTCTTTACCAAGTGTACTTTGCATAATCGTACGTGTTATTTAATATGAAATACTAAATATTCAATTGAGCTCGATGAAAACTTATTTCCATGACTGTTTTGTCAAAAACCTTTGATACGGTAATAACACAGCTCATACATCACGTAAAATAGCTGCATTTTTCTGAACTGCCCTTAGCGGTGTTTCTGTTTGCCAAAAAGCTGTGAGGCATTATGGGATAGCTAGAATGCCTGATGATGAATAACACCAGATTATCACACAATCCCCCTAAACAACTATTGCATCTCATAATGAGCTGGGTGTGTAATATTCCACATGCATTCGTTAACATCTCAAGTTGCTTAGCTCGGTATGTAGCATGTGATTTTATTTCACAATGGCTTATTGTGCTATTCGTATGATAAACATCTTCCCTGAAACTAACATAGTCACAACTCCTCTAAAACCTGTTAACAAATCATTCAGAATCATGTGTTACTTGGTCAGTACTGGTCGTTCTGACAATCTCAAAAGCTTCAAATGCGCTGCCAGCGTCAGGGGTACTAGTGGCATTGGCAGCATCAACATACATGTACAACAGGTATTCCAGAAACTTCCTGAGCTACAAAATAACATTTTAAGCAAGCCTCATGATATATAGTTTGGCCAATATTAGACATCATATTTTGACTAATTGTTAATAATTTATATTTCAAACCCATTATTATCATCATTATTAATATTATCATTATTATTTTGTGTCCGTTTAGAGCCTTTTCTTTATTGTCAATTGTTTGTGTACTCTGCCACATTCCAATGCTTTCAAAAATTTAAGGATACGTGAATCACTGCTGTAATTTTTGAAAATCTCTCAGTTGCTGCTGAGATCTCTCATGTATAGCTAGGTTAGACAATCACTAGCGCTCACACGCGTGAACTCACAAGAATTGTGTGTGTTCTTTAATGCGTTTCGAACACGCTACCAACGCCTGTCATGACTGCCTCTAAACCGGCTTCAGTAGATGATAACGAATAAAATTTGATGCTGAATTTTTTTGTCTCACCTAACTTTGAGCGTTTATTACAAAAACCTTCTATAAAGAAAACAGGAAATTAAAAATATATTAATATAAAAATGCTATTCTAAAATGAAGGTACAGCGTATATATAATATTATATATATATTATATACAATATATTAGTGGTTAAAATACTGAATATAAAGAAGAAGACTTACGAGTCCAAATGTGTAACTTACTACGAATGTGCTGGCTTTCATGCAGCGGCTACTTTTCTTTCTCAACCCAAAGGCTATTCGTTTAAGAACGATCAGAGCTCCAATTATAACCCCCAAAAGACATGTAACAAAAATAACTAAGATAATTAAAATATCAACTTTTATAAAATGCACCCAGTGTTTAGTTGAGTCGGGGCGAGTCTGAAACGAGGATGTCCCTAAGGCTATTTTGACAGAACTCATCACGCGTTCATCAGCTGTTCCTTCCCCGCAATTTCTCATTGTTCTTGATGCTTCCTGTGCCTTCTCTTTAAATTGTGAGTCATTTAACACACGCTGTATGACACGCTTAAAACTGATAGAATCAAGACTACCTGGGTTCATGTTGACACCCATCTTTAGAATTTTGGTAAGCTTCACAGCATTTTTCTGCTGGTCAGCGTAGAAAGGAATAGTAATAACTGGTACGGCATGATAGATAGCCTCAGTGGTGGAGCCTATTCCTGCATGCGTCACAAACAGTCTACAGTTTTTATGGGCTAGTAGGCTGTTTTGCGGAACTGACTGAGCTAGGTACACATTTGATGGTATTGACTCTGACATGGTCTGGAGTTCCCTTACGCTGCTGCTGCTGCCGACAGACATTATAAATGTAAACGGCAGCGCTCCAAAGCAGGTAATCAGATGTTGAAAAAACTGTAGGGAAAGTTTATGAGCACCTTTACCAAAAGCGACTAAGACAACTCCGTGATCGGCAGAGTCCATAACAGCCTGGTAGCTGCTGTCGAGTGTGGTGTTTGACAGCATAGCCGCGCCCACACGCGTGTAGGAGTCACTTAGGGGAGTATTGCAGTCTATGGCATCATTAGTATAGATTATAGAGTGAGCAGGAGTATTCGCTGCCAGCTGCCAGAACGATTGCTTCTCTTCAGAAGGAAACAAGCCATAGCTCTTAGCGATAGCCTCAGCTCCAGGATAAAAGTAGGAGAGACGAAGGTAATGGTCAAGCATATAGAAGACAAAGTTCTTAAATCTTTTCCTTAGCCCGATAAGGTCAGTATCTGATGATATTGTGTGTGGTACGGTGTCCATGAGCTCCAAACTAAGTGGATTATTAGGTCCTCCAAGACCACTGGTTATTACTTGCAAGCATGTTAGATTGAGATACTTACACAAGACCGGCATGCCATAGTCCATCGAGTTATACAGCATGCAGCTGAAATCGCTCGACTTCAGTTGATCAAGAAACTCTCGCTGGGAAAATAAAGACGTCATGCCCTCTTCAGTTTTCAACTTCACCTGTTTGACGATGCTAAACGCGGATTTGAAATTGTCCTTGACCTCCATTTTGATGTAACTCGTTCTGTTGCTTTTATAGACAAAATCTACATCCGCTAGTCTATAAATTTCTTTGTTTCTAACTGAGGCATCGCTGTCGGTCATGAAGGTCACATGATACTGTTTGGAGAGATGAAGAGCGAGCGATTCCATAAAATGAGAGTGGAACGAGTCAACGACATCATAAGAAGCGACGAGGAGCTTGTGAGCTTTCGCACCCGTAAATGCTATAATAAAAACATAGGCAATGATACCTTTTGCCATCTTATCAACCTTTTAGAAAGTCATATTATTATGCAGTCCTTAAATAGGATGTCACAATTGAAATATTAGGGCGGAGCTAAGATAATTACGATCTGATGGTTTTCACCTCACCAGTTTTCCACTAGGCGGAGTTTGTCATCTCATGGAGCTAGCCATGTATTCAGTCTTCTAATTTTATGCAATAAATAATACAGGATGAGTCAGCATGACTGAGTTTTTGCCTTAAAATTGTTTTGTTTATGCTGAAAGCTACATTGAGCTAGCCATCCAATTGAGCTGGCTGGTGGAGTTGTCTGCACAATGCAGGTGGACTGCTGTATATAACCATAGCTACTCAAATTACTGTTTTGTTTTATTTCTTCATTGCCCTTTGCTCGATCTGTTCTAACTATGCATGCATATTTGACATATATTTACTCTGTTTTCGGATAAGCTTGTTACGTGTCAATGGCGAAATCATTGAAAAATTAGAAAGTCTTTTGAACATTTCAGATTGCAAATAAATCAGAGTTGGAACGAAGAATTCCAAATTTTATTTCAGATGCTTTAGAATTCAAACAACTCATTCGACACTAACCCTTTCTAGGAAACAAGCTAGATCACTCTATGAAACTGCCCAGTTGCCAACTGCTCCTTTCTCCCCTTTCTCCTCTTCTTTTCTCTCCTCTTATCTTTCCCCTCTCGCCCTCTCGCCCTCTCGCCCTCTCGCCCTCTCGCCCTCTCGCCCTCTCGCCCTCTCATCCTCTCACCTTCTCTCTATCTCCCCTCTCACCCTCTCATCCTCTTACCCTTTCTTTCTCGCACCTCCTTTATCTCTTTCCCTATCTCGCTCTTTTATTTTCGCTCAGTCGTTTTTTCTCTGCCTTTTTTGCCTCTCTCCTTGTTTTCTCATTTCCTCTTTATTTCCTTCTCTCTATTTCCTTCTTTCTCTCGATTTCCTTCTTTATCTCCTTCTCTTTATCTCCTCTCTCTTGATGTAGAATTTCATAGGGATGTTTACACAAGCTATGTTACACTCTCCAGTCAGCCTACTCTATTAATAGAATATTCATGAGAGATCATACATTTTACATATTAAGGCCGTACAACCTTCTATTATACATGTACAATTTATCGTGTAGTGTCAAGTACTTTTAAAATAATCGTTTAGTTTTGAAATGAATTAAAAGCATTTTTATTACTTGTAATGGAAAAACTTATTTGAGAATTTTAACAATTTACATGTTAAACAATCTTCTGGTATACATAGTGATTAAGAAGCAAGACCGTGTTGTATTATGACGCTAATGACGCTCACAAAATATTTTTAAGTGAACTAGAATGAAATGACTTTGATATTTTCTTAGCAGGCTAGTGGCTTTAAATCATCAGTGTCCAGCCAAATCTCGGACACGCATGACGAGTATTTGCAGGTAGCTGAAAGAGGGTTAATTTGGATGAAGTGTTGGAGAGTGCAGCTATGCCAAACTTTTGTCAGCCTCATTTTATGCTCTAAACTGTAAGCAGTCGACAGACACCTTTGACCTTTGTCTTATGACCTTACATGACCTTGGAAAATTTAAGTTAGAAGTTCAAGAACATCTTGAAGAAGCACTTGAAAACACTCAAGAAGTGCAGGAAGTCAGGAGTCTTGGTAAAATGCCCTCCAACTCTCAGAGGCTATAGAGTGCTGCTAGAATATATATATATATATATATATATATATATATATATATATATATATATATATATATATATATATATATATATATATATATATATGCTGTATAGAATACCTGCTGCTGCCTGTAATACAGAATTATGTTATGAAGTGTGGTACCTGCTGCTGCCTCTGATACCAAAGGAGGTTATAGCCTGTGATACCTACAGCGGTCTGTTATACATGTCAATGTTACAGAATTTTATATTTACATGCAGTCTAGAGTATTTATGTATTTGCACCAGCAGAAGAGTAAATAACGTAAGGGAGCACGCCATGCGATACATCAAATTAAAATGTGTAGGTGGTTAGCGTCTGCTACCTAACCAGATGCTTTTGGTTATGCACAGTTTTAGAAGATTTTTGACATTCTCCTTCCTCTTCGTGGAGTTTTAGGCGTGTGATGTTCTTCAAATGGCATGCCAAACATTTATGTATGTCTGTAGCCAATGAACCTCACAGACTCCTCCAGAATAATACCGTAGTCCTTATGACAAACCTTGAATAGAACCTATGCCTCACTGCGCAATGCTTTGAACTTGTGCAGTGAATTTAGAGTACCCTGAGGCATGGGCAAAGATGCTGATGGAACACCCAAATTAAGGCATTGCATGCGTACATAACCTTGCTCAATTATTGTTCAATGAATGCCATGAGCTCTTTTCGGGTGGTCATAGCGGGTCACATTTTAAAAGCACATAGCAAGCAAACTTTGCCAATTAATTTGAGATGATACTTGCTGAAAACTATCATTCAGTATGGCTGCGTACTGCGAGGGTGTATCCAATGCTTTTATCTTTTTAACATGATCACATTAAAATTGAAAACCTGCCAAATTTTAGGAAGCACATGTGCCAGGTGACAACTCAGGAAGCGTATGGCCTACTGACAACCGCTGGGTGAGTGCTTGCCAAAATACATACTAAAAAGAAGATTATGGCTAGTATCTGACTTCTGCGAGTTGTACGGGTTGTATGGTAGTTCGACCCTAACTAAAGTGATAGTTCTGGCTTGATAGCAATGAATTCTGGACTTTGACTCAAGACAGAGTAATAAAATATAAACACACCAGAAATAACCTATATTAATTAAACCCATTTCATCATTGTGTCTGTCTGTTAGTCCGCATGAATGTTATACGTTTCCAAATTGTAATGAATTTTATTCAAACTTCACATGCATCTGCTCAGCGCCTTCCACCGGGTTGCTAAAATGTTTGGTCTCAAAATATTTTGGTCCATCTACGTTCCTGGGAACCAACATCTCAAACATCCATCGATATAAACCTGCTCTCATCAGGTGATAGTTTGAGAAAGATCTTTCTCAATTGTTCTTTATATTTTATTTTGTAGTATAATTCAGTTTACACTCAGTTTATTGAGTGCTCTTTTTTAAAGAACTAGTGTTTCTAGCGATAATATGTATATATCTGTATCTAGATATATACAGATATATATTATTACACACACACGCATCTCAGTGTTTGTTTGTCTTTTGTTTTCATCCCTGTGTCCAGCTGTAGCGATTAAAATCTAGCAAGTAAAAAATTCACTCAGCAAAGGATTTTGACCCGTGATATTCAAATGGTGAGCACACAAACATGCGCGCATAACCACTAGGCTAAGTCATTCTTATCATTACTAATGCTCATACGTATAGGTATATCCTTTTCGCGATTGCTCACGCTAAATATGCACTTTTTATTATTAGTTAATATTACCTTATACTATTGTTAACTATTAGAGATTTTTCAAAAGCCTTATTATCCCCATTACCTTTTAGGCTACCTACGTTTTTAATTTGTTGTTTTCAAATGTGCCGTTTTAATTTCAAATGTGCCGTTTCAATTTCAAATGTGCCGTTTCAATTTCAAACGTGCCATTTCAATTTCAAATGTGCCGTTTCAATTCCAAATGTGCCGTTACGCTCCTATTTTTGGTTTAGGCAAATCTGTAAAAGCTAAATACTTTTCATGTGGACAAATGTATTATCTGTAGTAGGAGTTGCCTCTACATTCTGGTAACATACTTTTATTACATATTGAAAATTTATTTTTATTAACTGTATAACAACAGTTACCATTCTAACTTTCAAATTTCATACCATGATAGAACTAAAACTGTAAGGGCTTTCCAACTTTTTCAAACAACCATAACTTTTGAATTTCATCCCATGAAAAAGTGTTTTGTGCAGTAAACATAGATTACGTGAAAACGTAAAACAAGCGTAAAGGTGTTTAAATGTGAAATAATTAGCAAGCCATAGTTAAATAAAGTCTGTTTTGCTGTGATTACATTGAAACATGATTTGGTACACAATTATATGATTGTAATTGGTTTCAGTGTTAGCATCAAAAAAGTTAAAATGTTGTTGAGAGTGGTATAGAAACCCATAGTTATTATCTAATGCAAACATTCCCTGGTAAAAATAATCAAAATTTTATATAAGTAGTGTAGATATTAAAAATTAGTAACAAAATAATATGTCAACCTCAGTAACTATAGTTACCTACAGTAACTTTAGTTACCTACAGTAACTTTAGTTACCTACAGTAACTATAGTTACCTACAGTAACTATAGTTACCTACAGTAACTTTAGTGTGTTTAGAGGTTATGATCTGCAATAAAATGTGCTATGCGCAGTACATAGCGTATGAGAGTTCTTACCTTGGAGACAGATGTATAACATAAACATTGAATTTAACTTAAATAAGTTTAGCTTACTAATCACATACTTGAAGATAAGTTTTAGTAGGTATTTTACTAAAATAAACTTCAACATTGTCATCGGCTAAAATTTACCAACCTACCTGTCTTCGGTTTCATCTTGTCTATAACTTATAGCGAATAACGCTGGACTGAGATAGAGAGCGAGCGAGCATCGTATCTCTTTCGAGTGTTAAAGAAATTTCAGTGTACACTATACCAGCATTTTCATTATTTCATCGTAATCAGTACACCTACTGCTAAATTGTAATTTCCAGTAAATTTTTTGTTGATATCGCGTGTCAGAAAAAAAGCACCACGTTCTACATGGTAAGGCGAAAAAGATCTTATAGCAGGTGCATCGTAGCCTGAGAGAATTATCGTAGCCTGAGAGAGCCATCATAGCCTGAGAGAGCCATCGTAGCCTGAGAGAGCACTGTATTAATTAATGATTTAGCGTGTGCAATCGTGAAAAGGATATACACTGAATGGTAACAACAATGGATATACACTGAATAGTAACAACAATGGATATACACTGAATGGTAACAACAAAGGATATACACTGAATGGTAACAACAATGGATATACACTGAATGGTAACAACAATGGATATACACTGAATGGTAACAACAATGGATATACACTGAATGGTAACAACAATGGATATACACTGAATGGTAACAACAATGGATATACACTGAATGGTAACAACAATGGATATGATGAGAATGGCTTATCCTTGTGGATACTTGTTAGTAAACTTGTTAGTATACTAGTGATTGGAATGACACAAGTTCAAATCTAGTACGAAGGTGACTTTTTATTGCTAAAACTTTATCGTTACAACTGAACAGACGAATGACAGACAAATAGACAAACATTGAAATATACGTATCTATATATATATATATATATATATATATATATATATATATATATATATATGTCGTCGTATATATATATATATTTATATGTCGTGTAATAATATATATATATGTCGTCATATGTATATATATATGTCGTGTAATAATATATACAGATATATATTGTGTGATATATACTCATGCTGTCTGTAGCATGAGTATATACTTGTATATACTCATGCTACAGACAGTACTGTTTCGGCTATTGAAGCCTTATCAGTGCAGCTCAGAGCTTAGGCAAGAGACACAAATCCCATTACCAATGAGAGTTGACTTCCTGCCATGAAACAACTAGGTTGCCTCACAGACGACAAGCATAAATATCTATCCATACATATATATGTATTTTTATAACTATATAGAAACATATATATCAACAAATAATATATATAAAAGTAACATTCGTAGGTGAAGAGCTCATGGTATGGTCAAATAACACAACAGAGTGTTTTAAAAAAAATTTGATGGAATAAATAATAGCTGGACTCAGGCCTGCCTCCAACAATTAAAATTCTCAGACCTCACCTAACCTCAATTTCAACTAACTTGCTAAATAGATTGTGCATTCATTTCCATGAATGTCTGATACATTATACTGACCTTTGTCCAGACTTACATAAGTTGGCATGCAGTATGCAGTGGAATGTGGAATGTGACTCTAGCAAGGTTATGGATGGTCTCGGTTGCTCAATGGGTTGTTTACATGATCCCATAGTCATTGTTAATAGCTTTTCTAGCTAATCGCTAATCTGCATCATAAACTCGGTTAACATTCGCATTGCAAAGCCGTGTTAGTTATGCGATAAAAAGAGGATGTTTTTCAAACAACAACCTTTCATATTTTCATGACCCCATTTCATTGAAGCCAGTGCTCTTGCTTGGTCTAGTGAATTTATACAATTAGGTCAATTCCTCAATTCACATCTGAAAAGTTGAACTGAGACTGATAAATATATATAGATTATTTCACTTTCAAAGGTTAAAGGTCAAAATGTCATGGATCTGCTGAACTATATCAAGTAAATACCCTTTCATTAAGCAGACAGCTTACGCTACATGCCTGCCTTTCCGATCATCCGGCATCATCTAATAAAATTTTTATGCAATCATATATTATATATGATATACTATAATATATTATGTATAGTATATTATATAATATCGAATATAAAGAGTATTTAACTGTTAATTAATTGTTAATGTTTAATTTGTTTTAAGTTGACACAAAATACATGTGGTACTTAATCGCAACAAATTTGTTTCAAGTAGATATACACTGGTTACATACCGACATACATTATCACCTGATAAGAGCAGACGTATATCTACTTGAAACAAACTTGTAGTGATTAGCTAAGTACTCTTTATTTTATTTATTATGCTGTAATTCACTCTGCACGCGGTGTATCATGTGCTTTTTCTATATTATTCTTTACGGAACTAGCTTTTCTAACAATAATAAATATAGTATGTATAAGTATATAACAAAAATTTGGTTAATAGGTATATTTCTGTTACAGGATTTCCTCAAATTTATGTCTGGCACTTTGGCATAAGAAACTCGGTTAATAGATGCTGATGATGGAGGGCTGGCACAGGTGGTCTTCTAGACACCTTTCAAGTCTCCGATGCCATTTATAATCTAGAGCCTACTATATAAGAAATCACTGTCATTGACCACCTGTCAGTGCCGTGAACATTTAACTGTTTGGGTATATCTCTGCTTCCAACTTGGTCAGACGAATGTTTTATCAGGTCGTCCACACAATTCATAGACAGCTCATTGTTGCACTTGACTATGAAACAGCAAACTTGTCAAAACTCTGCCAGTCAATAGACGATTTTTCAGTAAGTGCTTGCTAGTGCTTCAAGTGCTTCAGGAAGTGCAAGATACTAGCCAGATAATGCTACTTGCTTTTCTTACATTACCAACAATGCAAAATTTTTGGTGCCTATTAACGAATTAATTTTAAGATAATACTAGTTGGTGGTAGTCCGGTGCGCTTTGAGAAGTTAAAAAAATTAAAAAATTGTTTAAAAATTTCACTGAACAAATTCTGATAGTATAGCAGTTCTCTTTTCGTATTTTATAGCGATACTGACACCAGAGCCGGCAGCACTACCTGAAGTCCAAAAGCTTGTATTCTAGTGCCTTCAGTTGCTCTCGATTTAGTCCATTCAGGCGCAATATAGGCTCACAGTTGCTTGGACAATGTTAGGACTCACTCTATTACAATATAGGCTCACAGTTGCTTGGACAATGTTAGGACTCACTCTATTACAATATAGGCTCACAGTTGCTTGGACAATGTTAGGACTCACTCTATTACAATATAGGCTCACAGTTGCTTGGACAATGTTAGGACTCACTCTATTACAATATAGGCTCACAGTTGCTTGGACAATGTTAGCACTCACTCTATTACAATATAGGCTCACAGTTGCTTGGACAATGTTAGGACTCACTCTATTACAATATAGGCTCACAGTTGCTTGAACAATGTTAGGACTCACGCTATTACTATAAAAATAGTCAATTCAATCTTTATTCACACTCGAAAATAGAATCAAACAATAATCAGCAGGAATGATATTCATAAGTTCAGTTGAAACTTGGATTGTATCTATTGAGATATGCAAACTTGTGGTTTGGCCACTCGTTTAGTCTCTTCAGATAAAATATGTGTATGACTTTAAACATTTTACCATGTCATGTCGTAGCGACTGTGGTGGAAGTATTGCTAGCCGGATCAACCAAGGAATGTTGGACAGTTTTCAAGTTGCGCTAATCAGGTAAATTTTGCCAAAATCTGGATCAACCGGTATATATGGAAAAATTTCATGCTTGGCTGACAAAAATTTGCTGATAAAAGTGGTAAAATTTCAATTTAAGGTTGTTCAAGTTCAGTTTGTAGCAACCAATCATAGATGATCAAGTCGGCAGTTTCTCTATTACTTTCTCACTCAGAACAAATTTGGATTCACTTTACCAGAGTAAATATAAATTCTCTTATTATCTGTACTCATACACTGGCAGTCCCTGCACTGCGAGAATTGTGTCCATACATAATAACTATGGGCACAATTATTCTTTGATGCTACGAGGTGGTCTAGTGGTGCAGATAGTAGAGCGCTTGGTGTTGTATGAGAGTTTTTTTAGTCTGGAATATCTGTAATGCCTGGGTTCAATGCCAGTGTGCCACAATCTTTTTCCCAACACTCTTAGTATTACTTCAGACAGACAGACACGGCTCTTATTATAGTAAATATTGTGTGTTCTAGTATGGCTTGTGCTACCCTGTTTGTACAGAAACATTATGGTATATTTTGATATGTTCAAGGATCTTCTAACAAATACATTTTGATGCACCGAAGAACAAACGATTGAGCAAATGCAGTTATGGTTTCGCTAAAAGTGGCTTACATATATTCTGGAGTGTTCTAACCTGTAATAGCTCATTATGGTATTCTCTAGTCTACTTCAACACTTTGTTGTACATTCTGAAGTATTCTGAAATATTGCAATAAAATATATTATGTTCTGTTATAACTCACTAGTAGAACTATAACAATACTCTGTAACCATTTGGTTGGTGGATAGCTCTAGTTATAGTTTTCCTCTCTTATTGTACAGTCATCACAGTTGGGCTGCAAGTAGCAGTAAAAGAACAGCTATTGGATTCAGTGTAAAGTTATGAAGTTGCTAACCATTATAAAGTGAGGCAAAAAGCTATTTATTAAAAGTAACCCATGAACAGCTTGGAAAGTTCACGATGCAATACCAGATTTTGATCAGAATACTTCAGCGTACCATAATTCACATTTCACCTACTTTCTTAGTTTGCAGACTCAGAATTCTGGCTCAACTTGAGATTCTTTGCATAGTTAATAAATAATACAATTACTCGGGCTAGTTGTTTAGTGATACAAAAACACTAGAAACAGGTATTTACAAGCATTAATAGTAGGTAAGTATTTACAGGAGTTGTGTTCTTTTCCTTGGGACTCACGAATGTGAGAGCAACTACTAAAGCCTACTGTTACTCTGTTGAATGTTTGCAAACAATTTTTGAAGACGATTACAGTTGTGGTCTTTTCAGCATTGCTTTGATTTTCAGAGTAAACTTTCACCAATGAGGTGCTTTGCTAATGCTTTGTGATGAGGTAGTTCACAGGTTAGTTAACATAGGTAGTTAACATCCCTAAAACTGATTGGAGCAAAACAAAAGCACGAAAGACATGAAAACTAGCACGTGTAAATTTCATAATTTTGTAAGTTCTCTCCGACAATAAACTCACGGCTGCAGAAGTATGCTAACTATGTAAGTAGTTGTATCTTGTAAATAAAGGTGATAAAACATGGCTATTCAAAACTATGGCTAAAATGTGTGAGTTAAAGATTGTACAGCATAACCTATTGCTATTCAATTTTATTCCTGGTTTGGCAGTTTAATTTTGGAGTTTTAAGCTCCTTGACACTAGTCATTTTTACTTATCTATCTTTGATACACAATGCCTCAAATGTTTTTATGATTTGAGCAGTTTCCATGAAATTGAACTCAACATTTTGTGCAAAAAATAACTTTATTTATAAAGGAAATGTTAATGTGCAAAATACATTCTCATTAATATAAAATAATCATTTGATTTGTTGATAACTATTTGCGGTTAGCATTCATCTTCAGTGCTCTGAGCGTCTCTCCACAGATATCAGTAAAACTGCTGTGGTAAATTACAGTTGCTATAAAAATACTCACGATAATGAAACGTAAACCTGAAAATAAATATTCAATAAAAACACGTTATATTATAGTGTTACTGCGACGTGTTTTGTGGATGGACCATATGAAAAGCACATCAAGTAACACACTCAGTGATTCATAAACATTATTATACTTTAGAGGATACAAACACTTACTGATACATAAATAAAAGCAAACAACTCCAAAATATTAGTCTTTTGTAAGCGTATAGGTTATTGTGCAAATACGAATCAAAGATTTTAAAGAATTTCTAAGATAAAATTGCAGTTTTTGCCCAGGACAACAATTCAAAGCAAACATTTACTTTTAATAAGAATTGAGCTCATCTCATGACTTGATAAGTCTGAAAATGGAGGAGTTCTAGCAGGTGACTGGCATGCTGAAGATTGGTCCAACACTGTTGTTCATAGGAAAAGTTTTTCTCATGCCCATGCATGTCTTTTGATCAACATTCAGACTGTTCTCCTTGACAGCTGAAACAGAAATGAGTAGGTTAGAAGACACTTGTTGTAAGCTATCGGGGGACAAATGAACATCTGACAGAAGTCGGATCTACATTAATGATGTTCTACTTATAATCTCAATGTAATGCTCTCAGTTTCTTACAACTTGCTACAACTTGTCACAAAGTACCGCAACTTGTCATAAGTTATCACAAACACTGACAATCATACAAAACCTGTAACGGACACATCGGCAACTAAAACAATGTGTAGAAGTAGTGTGTCACTCACAGATATCATGCTGCAAGGTGTTTTTGGTGCGGTGCAGTCTACTAAGGGCCAGCTCAGCTTTTTTCAGCTTGTCCTTGAGATAGGCAATGCTCTGCTGCAGCTCTCTCACTTCTTCTTGCAATCTGCAATCATTAGTAAAAATGTCAATCAGTGTGTCATTAGAAAATAATGTTTTATCGGCGGCCATTTTTCGTTTCTCAGTTGGTTAGAAGTTCTCTCAATATTTGTCCATATTTCAAAAACTAACAGTCCAATTGAGCTGAAATTTTAAAATTGAACTGAAGCCTATCATGCACAAAGTGTCTAGAATTTTGTAACCTCACCTAAGCCAAAAGCACAGAATAAAAGCGAAACTATTCAGCCGAGTTTACTTGAGTGCTGGATCAAGTGGGAAGACAACTCCTTGAATTAGCTCATGTCCAAGTTTGCATGAGTTAAGTTACTCTTTGTATAATCTAGTATAATCTAACTAAAATAAAAAACCAATGGCCACTGTGAAGCTCTTGATATAAAACAACAAACGAGCTCAAATATGGACCAACAATAAACATACCCGGTCATCGCGGGGTCGTGGCAAAGCTCCATGTTTACTCTATGTGTTCTCTCTTCCAGTCGTGTCATGGCGACCTTGAGAGGAGCTTCCTTGTCAGCTATAGCCTTGCGCAGCAGTTCGATATTCTTCTCCATATCAAATATCTCAGCCATTGTCTACAAGTCAAGTAGAACCTGCCTTTTCACAATTTAGCCAAAATCACATGTCAGAAAAAGGGAGAGAGCGAGGAGAAAGGAAAAAGAGGAAAGAGATATAGAGGAGACAGATAACTAAGAAAACTGCACGTAAGTTTCGCCACAATAAGAGGAGTTCCATGTTAACTAAAGGGCGGGTTTACTTCATAAAACAACAACTAGAGAAAAAAATCTCAGACAGGCATACTCAGTTTCCTGTTATAAGTTTAGTAGACTCCTCTGATGTACCTTAGCAAGTTGGTCTTGAAGTTTGTTCCTGGCATCGACGGTCTCAGCAATGCGAGAGTTGAATGCATTGTTGCTGCCATTGAAGGCCGTCCACATTTCATTAGCACAGAACCTAAGGAGGGTATCAATATCTCCTCTGAGCTTCTCACTAGCTGCTCGCTCCCTCTGCGAGCGTCTGATGTTCTCTTGGGTAAACCTGACCCACGTCTCAGGCACAGAAATACTGTAATTCAAACGTAACAGCTTATTTAAAAGGATTTTTAAAAGGAGCCGCCAAATTGTCTATAATTGATTCATTCGACATGAAATAGCCTTGGATACAAACACTCTAAGCCCTATGATCAAACGCTGTTTTTGGTACCATTTTTGTTATATTTCTCCATCAAGATTGCTCAAATAAACTTATACAACTATATCTACTTACGTATTGTCAACGTTCTCAATGCCGGGGTAGTAGCCAAGACCCATCGACGTGTTCCTCAGCTGGTGGCACTTGTCATCGATTCCCTGGGCATGATGCTTGTCACCCGAGTCACACTCACAGGCATGTTGGGCAGCGCGATTTAGCCTATAATAGGAATGCCAGGGTGATTACTTGTAAACGGGACAGATAACTCCTAGGTGATTTATAGTTTATTGTATCATGGAATTATGGAGCGTTAGCTCAATTTGTTTAAAAAGGTATTAAAGGGCAAAACGAATGACAGCAGTGAGCGACTGGCCGGTATTAGGTATCAGGTAGGCAAGAGCAGCTGAAATGTGAACATGCTAGAAGCATGATTTCTAGGTCACGCGCTAACTGCTGCCTTACTTGAGTTGGATGGCAGCCTTCTCCAGCATCTTTCTCATCTTATCTTGGCAGTTCTTTATCTTATCAACTTCCTTAGAGAGGTTTTTCTCGACGCCATCATGAACCATATCGATACCTTGTCTCTTCTCTCTGTGTAGCAGGCACTCCTCAGCCAGCCTCAGAGGGTTAGCTGTATCAGCGTATGCTCTCTCCAACACTCTTTTGTACTCCTAGTAAAGTTGAATTACTTAATGTTAGTTTTAGCAAATTTTAAAAAGCATTGTCATAGTCTAAAAGCATAGCATGCACAATAGAAATGTAAAATTTAACTGTTGCAACGAGGCTTGCTTAGCGACTTTCTCAGACTACATACTATGAAAATATGAATATATCAATGTATATATATTATTAAAGTATATATGATATTAGATATTGATATATTGCGTCAGATGACTGACAAGTCCTCATGCAAGTTCTCGCTTGAAATGTTGGCCATATTCCAGAACGAAAGCCACAGATTCAGTGTATTGATGAAAACTTTGTTATGACTATTACAGGACATTGCTCCACTAGCGACTATAAGCATTTGATGCAGCCTACAGAACCATCCTGAAAAGGTTTAACTCACATTCAAATTGGCTATTTCATTCTGCATGGCTCCAATTTCATTGTTCAGCTCTGCCTTCCAGAAAGCAATATCTTGAACTCTCTCTCCTGGGAATAAGTAAAAGTTATGTTGAGTCACTAGGTATGAGTTACTATGTTGAGTCACTAGGTAATCTATGTGAACTACTGGTAGCAAACTAACTGCAACCGTTGACTAAAACTTCTTGACTACTAACCGAGCCTCTTGGTGTTCTCTGTCTGCCTATTTCTAGTTCTGCTGTCAATCTCTTTGACAGCTCTCCACGAGTCAGCGCGGCAGTCGGCGGCAGCAGCTCGCTCCCTCTGTGACAGCGAGTAGTGGGCCGAGTTAGAGCTGTGCCAGTCATTAGGAGCGAAACGCTTCCCAAGGTTTTGACTGTAAAAGCAAGCCGTTGACAGACACTGAATGCTAACTTATATAGGTGCAGTTATTTTAGAGCAACTTTGTTCTGGTTCTCCAGAGCTCTATGAGGCTAACATGGCTACAGGATCCATAAATAAAAACTCACGTGGCTGGATTGTAGTAAGTCCTTGTATTGCTCGTGGTGACCATCTTACTAGTGTTAGAGGCCATGTTTGGAGAGCTGATTCTGGGGGTGATACCCTGGCCACCCGCGCCGCCACCATTCCATACATCCATGTAGGCTGGGGTCGAGCTACGGCTTCGAACAATGGGACTGAGTGAGTAATAGCCAGCCATATTCTTACCTGCTGAGAGAAGGAGTCACATAGAATACATATCATCTCGCTAAGGGTTATACCAAAGTACATATTTGTTATCTTTTTGATAATTGTGGCTGATAATTTGGTTGATATCTTATCGCCATAGTATCAATTATCTTATAGAAAATCAAATAAGATGTACATGCCTCAAACTGCTTAATATTTTATAAAACTATAAAAATTGTAACTCTAAAAACAGTACATTTGAAAATTGTATTTGAAAATTTATAAAATCACATAGGCCTATTCCTTTCAAGCTCAATAAAAGATAACCAGAAAACTTTCAAAACATCTGTAGACTTTTAAAAATAAAAAAAGTTGAATCAAGGTATTTTATAATTTATTATATTATAATGATAGAGTAAGTATATTCCATGTTATATTCATATTCAACATGAAAGTATTAGAATCAACACTCAATGTGTAACTAGATTCCTGCTCAGAGTCTCTCACACATGAGTAATATTCCCTACGGGTTCGTATGATTGGCTTATCTCACGCTTAATTATCCAATTATTTGATACGATCAAACTGAATTGGAAAATTGCTCACTGTTTGTTGTCATTGACTACACTTGGTTACGACTTCGTTTTGCTATGCAGATTCTTGCAACAAGCATTGTTCTTTGTAAGGGGACATTTCAATGTAGACGAGTTAGCCTTATATGAAACTGTCTATTGTTTGGTAGCTTATTTTAAAAAATTCTAGAAAGCTAAAAACAATATAAAAACAAAGACAAGACCAATTATCTGCTTGTTCACTGTCTCTCACACATTGGTAATATTCTCTAACGACTTGGATGATTGGTTTATCTCACACTTAATTACCCAATTATTTGATATGATTGGACACAATAGAAGATTGGTCGGTTTGTTGTCATTGACTACACTTGGTTACAACTTTGTTTTGCTATGCACTTTCCCACAACAAACATTGTACACTGAACTAAAATTCCAATATAGATGAGTCTTATATAAAACTGTATACAGTTTGATGGAAATTTTTTTTAAACTCCTGGAAAGCCGAAAAACAATAAAAAAACACTACCTTAGGAGACTTCTTACAGCAGACTGAATATATGCCATTTTAGGCTTATCTGAAATAGAACTGCTATAAACAACTCATATGATTGGCTTATCTCCCGCTTGATTACCCAATTATTCGATACAATTGAACTCAATGGTAGATTGCTCTCTGTTTGTTGTCCTTGACTACATGTGGTTACAACTTTGTTATGCTATGCACTTTCCCACAACAAACATTGTACACTGAACTAACATTCCAATTTAGATGAGCTAGTCTTATATAAAACTGTATATAGTTTGATGGAAATTTTTTAAAAGCTTTTGGAAAGCCGAAACACAAAAACACAATAAAAAAGACGACCTTTGGTGACATCGTACAGCAAACTGAATATACGCCATTTTAGACTTATCTGAAATAAAACTGCTATAAACAACTCATATGATTGGCTTATCTCCCGCTTGATTACCCAATTATTCGATACAATTGAACTCAATGGTAGATTGCTCTCTGTTTGTTGCCCTTGACTACACGTGGTTACAACTTTGTTTTGCTGTTCAGACTACAGCATAGTAAAAAGTTTTGTGAGTAACTACCAGCCCTCTACTCATGGCGATCACTTTAACTGAGTCCTAAGCCTTAAGCTAGGTTGTAATATATTAAACATGAAGTTTTTCTAATTTTATTTGGAAAAAATATCAGTTTACTTTTTAAGAACCATGCTGTTGTTATTTATGATGTGAAGTACTTTTAAAGCCTCTCTAGAGCTTTACTTGAGTAAGGGCAGACAAGTCTAAAATTTCCTTTGAGAAAGGGCAGACAAATAAGAGAATTTCAATTGTGTAAGGGTAAATGAGTCTACATGTACAACTTAACTTGAGAAAGGGCGGATAAATCACAAATTATAGTTGGGTTAATGACAAATAAGTTTTCAACTTCACCTTAAAAGAGTTAATACCTATCTAAAAAAATATCATTTTCCAAAAATTCGCTGTTGCTGTGAGGCAGCATGAAAGTAAACTAAATCAAGATACGATTATACATAATGTTTGAAGCTTATAAAATAAAGACTTTTTCGTCATTTAATTAAATATTATTGTGTAACTAGTAAAATAAAATAATTTGAAACAATTACACCAGATGAAAAACATCCATTTTAATGTCGCAGATAATAGGTTATGTAATATGTTTGTAGCAGAGCTTGTGCCTATGATAACTGAGAGGTAATTCATAGTAGCTTTACTAACTAATAATTCTTCATCTACATACAATATATTTACTAAATATTATGGTATTTTGTTTACTAGAAATTTAAATTAATGACCAGCAGATAAAGCTTGTTTAAAATAAAATTTGTTTCCAAATAAAACAAGTGGAAGACACTGTGTGAACAAAATAAGGCGATAATCGGTAAAAAGTAATAAAGCTGATGGAGTAAAATACACTTCCAATCTCGAGTATAAACCCTACGCTAGAGTCCCTTATCTTGTCAACTTGGTAAAGCGCTAAACTCACCTTACAGAGAATATTTGCTGTGAGAGAAATATAGGTCTGTACTGGCAGAGAACAGAGTGAAGTATGGCAGGTCCTCTGTAGAAGCTGGCTAGATAAGACGCTGGCAGAACTTACACACGTTACTAGGGTATACAGACCGGCTAGCAACAACCAGTTTCCGAATTTGGTTGACAGCAGTCTCCAAGGACGATGCACATGGCAGCAGGGGTGTAACCATTGCTATTAATTCCTACTACTAAATAGTAAAAAGTGAACAACAAAATAAAAATATAGACTTGATTGTGAGACCACAAGGAACAAATTGAAAAGGCTTCAATGCAAATAGTTATATTATTTGTGGTGTTTTTAAGTGAATTTCATATTTGGCCACCCTAAATCAACTGTTTAGAACAACCGAGACAAAAACTGATCATTCTATGGAAACATTGATTATTTATGAATTATTGAGGAGATATTCCACTTGTCTAGTAGATAATAGATGATGGTCATGCTTTTGTTCCTATTGAGGCTATCATGCTAACACCTGATCCCTTCAGGCGTGAGTAGGTCAGTCAATATTTCACCTGTCGCATTCATTAGAATATATGTGTGAATAAGAGAGGCGCACCCGAAGCAATAGCTGAAAAAAGGCCTGAATTGATTGAGTTTCATAGTTATAGGCTCTGTTAGTTTAGGTACAAGATTAGTGCTGCGAAGTCTCTGCTTTGACAGGCGTCAGAAACTTCAAATAACAAACTGTAAAGCATTCTGAAAGACTTATTAATCACTACTAGTGAAACACTTGATTTCTTAAGCATCCATTGATGACCTCCAACTCCATCATGATTTGTAGGGTATATAAAATATAAATTATAATATGCAAAATAAAGCATCATGATACACTTTCAGAAGTGATCACAGACCAATATAAATATACTCTCTCCATTGCTACACAAGTGGTTTTACTAACTAGCAGATGATTTACTAAGGCTTGACTTATGCTGACTACTTCCTGTCAACTCTCATCTATTAGAAAAGCAGCAGTAATGGAGTGCCGATGTCATTCCTAGTTATTCATTTGATGAATAATAGGGCTATTTTGTATAGCCTGTGTTCTAACAAGTTATTTCAAAAATATCTAATAACAGTGATGAGCTTGAACGCATGTGATCTTCATGATGGCATCTCAGACGAAACATAGGGTGAGATTTAGTTTACAAAATATTTACTGGCAAAATATATATACCTACCTTTTTAAAACAAAGTTCATTGCGCTTACTATATGCAGGAAGTACATTTATTAATGACAATTATACCTCATCAACAGCTAGTTACATGTGTCATGGCTTGGATTAGAAATATGTGAAACATCAGCAGTTTGCAGACATGTCAGGCTGATGGTTTTTCACCTATGCTCTGTGTTGTTCATTCACTCTATGTGTTAGTCTCTCCATAACTGGGAGACTAACTGAGAGACTAGCAGTTCCGTCTGAGAACCGGCTTGTTGTAACAAAGAACCAAGAGTTTGAAATGAGAATAAAAAAGTGAAAACTAAAATTACAATATAAAGATGAGAAGAATATTGACAACAAACAGGATGAGGGACAAACCTTTGTGAGCAATTAGATTTTACTGATTGGTAAACTCTAGTAGAGGAAAGCTACTTTCTTTATTAAAATTTTACTAACTCATTCTAAAGGTCTAAAAGCCTTTTCAATGCATTGAGTATCTCTAACCATTTCCTATTAATAGCTCAGTCTATGGGTTGGTGACGGTTCAATTCTTTACTCACAGAAATGTTATAGCAAAATATTTCGCATTATCCATTGTGTTCTCTGACATTTATAACAGAATAATTTAAATTGGTAAAAAAGTTTTGAATTCTAAGAATCAGAAATAAAAGATTTACGAAACCACTTTTCTTTAGGCCAGGACTAGAGCCACAGAAAGTAAATGAGACTGTAGTAACTTCTGACAATAAGCGCATTATCAGAATCTGATTGTAGTCACTGGCAGTACTTAGCAGGTGCTTTGGCTTCTGTGGATCTCATCCAAGCAATTAGAGTCTGCAGAGAATAGCTTCAACACTTGACATGTTTTTGCCAGACAAGCGCTCAAAAACTATGCTTATGGAAGCAAGTGTTAAAGAAATCATTGCAGACGGGCAGCTTAAACTGAGTTGAAAGCCAGTCAGAGCTAGTCATTGAACTATCGAGTAAAATATGGTGCCACAGCAGATACGTACAGTAAAGCCTTCCTAACATGTACCTATTGGTTGGGCTCGTGTCAAATGTCAACGCACAACAATTGATTGAGATGAAGTGCTTGGTAAACAACACTGCTAGTAATATACTGAGTACTAAATACTTAAAAACTAGCAACTGACAGTACCAGGTATGATCTCTTAGTACTTAGTTATACGCTGAAGTCTACTTTTTGACACCCACCGAACAAATATTTTGGTAACTTAGTCCAACAAACAAATCAATATCAAGGAATACTGTTAGTGTGACTACAGTTACAGCTACAGTCAACTCCTGAAATATATTGTTTAATATTCTATATACTACTAGGATAATTGTTAAAAGAATATAATATGATACAATAGAAAAAGTATAATATTGAAGAATAAAATTTAATAAAATGTAACATAATATGTTACAATATACAATAGTGTTACTCAATGTAATACAATATATTTTAATGTACATAGAAATATGTATATATTAGATAGCATATTACATAATAAAATGCTATTTAATATAATATAATACGGAATAGTATAACAAAGTATAATATAAAGTAATACAACATAGTAAGTTTTAATGCAATATACCATAATAAAATAATATAATATTATGTAAAATAGTATAGCGTAAAATAATATGATATAGTATTACAATATATAATACTATAATGATATAATATAGTATAGTGTGGTGTGGTGTTATACCATCATGTAATAACATGTTATACAATAATTTAATACTGACTAATACTGGTTAAATGCTCGGCATTGCACAGGTAATAAAATCATTACCCAATGAATTTGAGTAACTCAAGCTAGTAACTCAAACTAGTCTAAACCTTTACTATAATAAGAGCCATGTCTGAAGCCATCTTAATAATCGTTACGCGTAATGATCTCTAGTAGTATAGCAAGCGTACTAGTACTAACCAATAATATTTTCCCAAGCGCTTTAGGCATGAGTATTTTAATTGATGTAAAGACTATGACCACAATCATTCATTTGCATGGCAATGTAGCCGCTTGGCCGAGTGGGTTAGTTTGCCTGTCTGCCGACCTGGAGGTTCTTAGTTCAAATCCAGTTCGAACCAGATCATTCATTTCTAAAACCTTATCGATATAACTGACACACGAATGCCTGATAGACAAAGACTGAGATTGATTTATATATACTGATTGGGTAGTGCAGTATTATAATGTAACAACATAATATTGTAACAGCATATGACATAGTAATATAATAATACAAGCAGCACTATTTAAAGATATAATATTTACAGTTGAGTTCGGGACGCTTGAGGGTGTATAACTACAGAAAAGTGCACTGGCTTGATATATCTTTAGAGAATAAATAAATTTAAATGTACCATCATCATTCGAGTTTAGGCTGATTATTTTATACAGTGTACTTTGTTACAATTGACATCAAGCCAGTGTTTACTTCCTTTTGTCTGTGTACTGCATATTTTAGTATTACAGCCCTGGTAAAGGGTGTCAGAGAGATGTGAACTTAGTTGGTTTCCATGAAACCTCTATTCGAACGCCATGGGATTTTATTTTTCAACCTTTCTTCTATAGTGACGTTGTATTAGAGATGGCATTCAAATAAAGGTGGCGCTCAAATACAAGGTATATGGTATATTCTGGTAATGCTGAGCCCAAAAAATGGTAAAATAAGAATGTAATTAAGTTATTTTAATCTTTATGTTGTTTATGTTTTGTATAAACGTGAAAGATATTTCAACACATAATTATTATAATTATGTGTTGAAATATCTTTCACATTTATACAAAACATAAACAACATAAAAATTAAAATAATTCAATTACGTGTTAAATAATTATAATATAATTATTGTAATTATGCATTGGTAATTATAACTATTAGTTATAATTACCAGTGCATAATTATAATAATATTATAATTATTTAACATGTTAACACAATTAAAGAGAAGTTTTACATGGAACTACCTCATCTCAGCTGAAAACTTTTGGATATCGATGGTCCTTGTCTGGGTTTAAGGTGTAAACAATGTGGTATGTGAAAGGCTTGCTCAGTGAGGAAGATAGCCACGGGCTAGTCTGTACACAATTTAATACAAAGTTGTATAGCAGTGCATTTATCTTGTTAAAATATACAATTCTTTATAATTTTCTTACATTGTATTCATATTATTTTGTCTGCTAATGTCACTCATATGTTTGTAGAAATGATTGCTCATATTGTGTGACTTATGTGTCTGTTGAGCAATTTTCTTTTGATACATTTTATGTATATAATCTAAATTTGATTGTGACATGCTTTGTTATATAGTCATGTTGTATATACGAGTGTACTTACATACGGTTTTATAAACAAGTGTACTTACATACAGTTTTATAAACAAGTGTACTTACATACAGTTGTATAAACGAGTGTACTTACATACAGTTGTATAAATGTGTGTACTTGCATACAGTTGTATAAATGAGTGTACTTACATACAGTTGTATAAACAAGGGTACTTACATACAGTTGTATAAACAAGTGTACTTGCATACAGTTGTATAAACAAGTGTACTTACATAGTTGTATAAACGAGTGTAGTCACATACAGTTGTATAAATGAGTGTACTTACATACAGTTGTATAAATGAGTGTACTTACATACAGTTGTATAAACAAGTGTGCTTACATACAGCTGTATAAATGAGTGTACTTACATACAGCTCTAACAAATAAGAATCTGTTTTTCTTCGCACTTCTTCATAATGCTTCTTTATCAACTGGCTTTATCCACTGTCTTTATCAACTGGCTTTATCCGCTGTCATTATCCACTGGCTTTATCCACTGACTTTATCCACTAGCTTTATTCACTAGCATTATTCACTAGCTTTATCCACTAGCTTTATCCACTGACTTTATCCACTAGCTTTATCCACTGACTTTATCCACTGGCTTTATCCACTAGCTCTATCCACTGGCTTTATCCACTGACTTTATCCACTAGCTTTATCCACTGGCTTTATCCACTAGCTTTATCCACTAGCTTTATCCACTGACTTTATCCACTAGCTTTATCCACTGACTTTATCCACTGGCTTTATCCACTAGCTCTATCCACTGGCTTTATCCACTGACTTTATCCACTAGCTTTATCCACTGGCTTTATCCACTAGCTTTATCCACTAGCTTTATCCACTGACTTTATCCACTAGCTTTATTCACTGGCCTTATTCACTGGCTTTATTCACAGGCTTTATCCACTGGCTTTATCCACTAGCTTTATCCACAGTCATTATCCACTGGCTTTATCCACTGGCTTTATCCACTGGCTTTATTCACTGTCTTTATCCAGTAGCTTTATCCACTGGCTTTATCCACTGGCTTTATCCACTGGCTTTATCCACTAGCTCTATCCACTAGCTTTATCCACTGACTTTATCCACTAGCTTTATCCACTGACTTTATCCACTAGCTTTATCCACTGACTTTATCCACTAGCTTTATCCACTGACTTTATCCACTAGCTTTATCCACTGGCTTTATCCACTAGCATTATCCACTGACTTTATCCACTAGCTTTATCCACTAGCTTTATCCACTAGCTTTATCCACTGACTTTTTCCACTAGCTTTATTCACTGGCCTTATTCACTGGCTTTATTCACTGGCTTTATTCACTGGCTTTATTCACTGGCTTTATCCACTGGCTTTATCCACTAGCTTTATTCACTAGCTTTATCCACTGGCTTTATCCACTAGCTCTATCCACTAGCTTTATCCACTGACTTTATCCACTGTCTTTATCCACTGGCTCTATCCACTGGCTTTATCCACTGGCTTTATCCACTAGCTTTATTCACTGGCTTTATCAACTAGCTTTATCCATTAGCTTTATCCACTGGCTTTATCCATTAGCTTTATCCACTGGCTTTATCCACTAGCATTATCCACTGACTTTTTCCACTAGCTTTATTCACTGGCCTTATTCACTGGCTTTATTCACTGGCTTTATTCACTGGCTTTATTCACTGGCTTTATCCACTGACTTTATCCACTGTCTTTATCCACTGTCTTTATCCACTGACTTTATCCACTGGCTTTATCCACTAGCTTTATTCACTAGCTTTATTCACTAGCTTTATTCACTAGCTTTATTCACTAGCTTTATCCACTGGCTTTATTCACTGGCTTTATCCACTGTCTTTATCCACTAGCTTTATACACTAGCTTAAACCACTGGCTTTATCCACTAGCTTTATCCACTGTCTTTATCCAGTAGCATTATCCACTAGCTTTATACACTAGCTTTATCCACTAACTTTATCCACTAGCTTTATCCACTAACTTTATCTGCTAGCTTTATCCAATAGCTTTATCCACTAGCTTTATCCACTAGCTTTATCTACTAGCTTTACCCACTAGCTTTATTCACTGGCTTTATCCACTGGCTTTATCCACTGGCTTTATCCACTGGCTTTCTCCACTAGCTTTATCCACTGGCTTTATTCACTGACTTTATCCATTGACTTTTTCTGCTAGCTTTATCCACTCACTGTAGCTGCTGCGGCCACCCACAACTGTGTTGAGCTCAGATGCCAATATATCCTGAGCCCTCCGAATAACATAATACAACAAGCCGAGCATGGTATTTCTTTCATATAATATAATTTTTTGCAGTCATAATATTCTGAATTTTGCGCTACAAAATTTTGTTATTGGTCCTCAACAATTTTGATTGGTTTGATTAATATCTATGGTTTGTAAACTTTGTACTATGCAGTTGGTTGATTATGCTAGCTCTTTATAATTTTGGTACTTAATTCCAAAGCTTTCAATTGGCCAAATTCTATATTTCACATACTCATTTGCCGACCATATACTTTGATGTTTGAGAATTGTCAGCAATCGTTTATGTAACCAGAATACTGCTCTGTAAGGATTTAGCGCAGACAGCTACGAAAGTCGGTGTGAACTAGATTTGACTTCTCTTGTTTGGATCACGCGATTCTTTAGTCTTGTTTCTATAACGGTCTGGATAGCGATACGGTACGGTGACCATACGTCGTTAAAACAGGTATAAAGCTAGTATTCATAGTTGAATAAGCCGCCGAGTGTTCGTGCGTACCATAGCCGCTTGCTCGACTTTTATTTTGATCTGGTTTCTTTCAATTCACTTCGAGGTCGAACGACAAACTCAGGTATGCCTGCAATTTCAACTAAATAGGATTCCTTTTAAAATTATCAGATACAAACGGACTTCCAAACTGTTTAACTCATAAGAATTTAGTTTGTGATTTCTTGTATCTCTACAAAGGCATGTGTCGTTATCGAGTAAATGGCCTAGTTAAACTGAATGTATTTTGGCTTTTACGCACATGATTGAGCATACTGTGGCATTAACTCGTCTATGTATTATTTCGGTGATTGATTGAATTATGGTATCAACGATACGTTTAGAGGATAAGCGTGAGAGAATGTAAACATCTTTTTCCAGTCTTCAGCACAATACACACTTAAATTTAAAGCTATTGACTTGGATTTGACTTTGGTTGAAACTTTTTTAATTGGCTAAACTCATCATAAGGTTGTTGAATCTGCATTGCTTACATTGTTGTGTCGAATGCTTTTTACTACATTAGCTATTTGCATTGTTTTTATTAATCGTCTTAATTAGGACACGTTTCATAAACTGCGTTTTGATTTGTTTAAGCAGATTTGTTTTATACTTTATGAGAAAAAAATAATGAAAGGGAAGTCATTTAGCAATGTAGTGAGTTTATAGTAAAGTATACAAAATATATATGAACTATCATAATGATGTTGTAGATAATTTGTAAACAGTTCATTTGCTAACTATGCGACGAACTAGCGCATGTTTATACAGAAGGCCGCCATTATTGTCATATTTACTGGCTACCATTTATTTTAGCAGAAAGCATAAATCCATCACGAGATCTGTCAATATTCATTTGACATGGGAGATCATACTACAAAACTTTGATGTCTTGCTACAAACTTACAATCTCCTTCCTCAGATTTTGAAAATTAACCACTCTTCATTCAATAAAAAATTATTTTGTTAAAGGTTGACTTGCAACAAAATTCACATTACAGTTATTTGGTATCAAATTATTCACCATGTCTTACTCTGTTGTGTTGTAGGTGGAAATGTGATTACCAGCTCTTAAAAGCTCAAAAACGAAAAGCCGCCATTGATTGGAATCTCTTTAGTTCGATGACGTAGTCATTCCAGTTTGATTATCGTCTTGTCACATATGTTTTCATGTGAATTGAAAGGCCAATGCAAAGCTCAATATAAAACTTATCGTGGTACTAGTTAATGACAAACACTTCGGGTTTTACCGAAGACCCCGTATCAAATATAGATGCTTGCTACTTTACAGTTTTCTTTCGGCATTCTTCAATCGTCAAGTCGTAATCTGATCACGTGACCCAATACTTCGCAAATAATTTTTGCAGCTCTTTTCGATTATCACAGGTAACCAACAGACTCGTTATGATTATCAGACAATGATATATACTCCTTCGAGCTAAGGTTAAAAAGTTTAACGATTTTTTACGGTAAGTTATAAAATATCAATGCTAAAAGTGACAGCATTACAATGACGATAAAATAGACGCGTAAAAACAATAGACATGGTTTTATTGAATGAGTGAAGTATATTTGTGAAAATATTTCGACGAATGAGGTTGCAGGAAAGTGTAAACAGAAACCATCCTGTAACAACTACGTCCCATTTGAGCCGTTTTGGAAAGCGAATCCTAACTACGGCGCTCTCGTGTGGCTGCGATTAACTGTTCGTTTTTGAGCTTTTAAGAGCTTGTAATCACATTTCCATATATTTTGCACCTACAACACAACAGAGTAAGACATGGTGAATCTTATGATACCAAATAACTGTAATGTGAATTTTGTTGCAAGTCAACCTTTTAAGTGTTTTTCATCTTTCAACCTTACTAATATAGTGAATGCTTAAGAAAAGAAATCAATGGGATGGATACAATATTTTGGAATTTACAGAGGTCCATATCAACCATACTCTCTCTACTGATGATCTTTGTGCCTAATTTCCCTTTTTAAGACTGCCACTGACTAAGGTATTCGTGTTATACAATTGGTAGTTGCAAGATTAGTTGTGTTGCTTGAATACTGCTGAGAGCATTTGTCAGTTCATATGCTGGTCACAAGAGGCTTGAATATGTGCAGTAAATTAATCGTTAATGCACTGCCAATCTAACTAGATTTATTTTAAAGTCTTGAACGTCGTCTCTAATATATGTTCTTCTTTCTTCAGCGCATTTCCTACAAATGCCTCATTGTCTTAATTTTGAAAGACCAGTCATACCACCAAACTGAGGGGGTCATATCTTTAGATGGCCATCTTTCAAAAATATTCACCATTTTATTCTAAGTTGATTTTATTATTTGTTATTACAGAATTCATGACTCTTATTTTACATTTATTTTCAGATAAATGAATTTATTTATTTATCTGAATTTTTCAGATAAATAAATAAATTTACTCATCTTGCATTTATGCGAGTAAATATTTTCATGTTATGTCTGGGTGGGTTTGGACATAACACTGACTTCTACAGCCAAAGCAGAAGGCATTGTACCTACTTTGTTTTATGGTTAAATTTTAAGATATGTTTTTGAATGTTTGTTTCATAGTTATAGAAGTTTAAAATATATTTACCTAATTTTAAGAAAACTCATTTTACTTATTTTGATAAAAAGTTATTAGATTTGTGAATGTTTATCTATTCACTTTAAACCTCTCAAGCATCCTTCTCAGAATCTTGTCACTGAGTTTTGAAGTGTGTAGAAATATTCTTTGGTGCACAGATCATAGTGGTAAACCAACAGTATTCTCTGGGAAGTTTTCGACAAATCTACCTAATCTCAGATGTGTACTTTTTGATATCCAAGGTTCTTGTCTGAGTTTAAGGTTTAAATGACATTTTATAAGTTAATCCAATTTACGGCGTTTTCGTGATGGCTGCGATTAACTGTTCATTTTTGAGCTTTTAAGAGCTTGTAATCACATTTTCACATATTTTGCACCTACAACACAGCAGAGTAAGACATGGTGAATCTTTTGATACCAGATAACTGCAATGTGAATTTTGTTGCATGTAAACCATCAAGTCTCAACCAACAACTAACCCTCTCTTACCTGTAGTCATTGCTACGCTCTCTAGAGAGCCAGTATAGAAGGCTGTACATACCGCGGCTCTGCACACTGCACATAATCAAAGATTAACTGACAACACAAAATATTATTGTGCTAACAGTAACAGAGAGCATTACAGATTGAAGTTTGAATAGTATTTTGTGTAATCTCAATCGAATACCTAGTTTTATCAACATTTTTAAGTCTTCAAAATGGGCAGAAAGATTGGTGATCCGGTGCAAAATACCGATCAGAAACAGATGTGACACCATATAAGTATGTCTATTAAAATCTCATATTTAGACCAGATTATGTAACAAGAGTTCGTTAAGAATCCCTATATAAACAAGTGTAGCATACCTTAGTAGCTTTTAAACAGATGATGTATTAGAATGGCTAATTTTTACAGACCAGTTTTAAATTTCCTATTCGTGCGAATGAAAAATTTTATTTTTAGGGTCCCCTCCAAAATGAGACATCCAAACTGATCAGTGCAAGTTTACAACCACCACTTAAAATTGATGCTCTGTTGTTTAGATACTTGTGGACATACTTGTGACATCGATATTTGTGGAATCTGCTTCGACCTTAAAATTATCTACCATGTTGGTTGACCAAACCATGTATTGTGGTGATTAGATGGAGCAAACGTATTAGAATGGCTGCCAGCAGAAACATTTTTGACTCGCCCATTCACGCATTGGCTAATCGTCAGCATTGACATTGTATATCTTACATCTGTGTTTTGCCAAAAATTGACCTCCTTTTGTCACAACGTGAAGTTTGCAACGCGAGTGTTTTTGTCATCTAACATTAAAATAATTGCAGAAAAATGAAATGCTATTGATTATATTAGTATAAAGTATTATGTTAGTATAAATTAATGTAATTCGAAAATGCTATCAATTAATCTTTAAAGTCATGTTCTGTTTAATGTCAATCAAAACATTTAAACTTATCAGTAAATTAAACTGAATACATGCATTTACTATAGCAAGTATCATTCTCTTGTTCCAAGGAAATTCACTCTCCTTATGAACAAATCCTGATAAAAAAGTTTTAACTCTTCTCACCTCATGTGTCCAAATGTGTTCGTTCACTATGTATGATTTTTCGTCTAGACACTCAGACCTAGACACTCAGACACTTGGAAGACCAGTGTTTAGTCTGCTTGCAGCATTGTAGAGCTCAAAGGAAAGTTGTTGATTATAGTGGCGGATGCGGAGGTAGCCTAAAGAGATTAAAAATGGAGTGGCTGTACTCCGTGTACAATCGTACCCAAGACTGGTTATTTTCTGAGTGGTTCTGGCTGCCAGCCACCATACACTGGAAAGACTATAAAAACTCGCCTTCGGACGGTGTGTACATCGCTCAACCCAGAGACCTGCTCTACTGCATTCCTGTCGCTGTAGCAATATTTTTTATTAGACGACTATTTGAAAGGTAGGTCCCCATAATGCTCTGTAATTTTAACTTCCTTTCAACTGAATTTAAAATGCTCAACAAAAATTTAAAGCTGCTGTGCACTGACTGATAATTGGGGCAGATTTTGCTGAAATTTTGAACAGCCGCTAAATTTTGATAAACTTCTATTTTTGTTCATCTGAAATTGAGTTTGCCGACGATTGTTCAATCCCAACAACCAACCAGAGCGGATTGACAACTGTGTTATTTTCCCATGCAGAACAGGTAGGCCTACCCGTTTGCTTTGCAAACAAATATAAAATATGAATGATGAAAGTATGTACAAGCCTGATATCAATCTGCGGTGTAGATCAGTTGATTCCCAGTCGCAGCAGACGGCTGAAAGCTAGTAACGCATTATAAGCTACATGTGGCTGAGCTATACCTACTGAGTCTATACAGCCTCAGTTTACAACCTGCAAGTGGTATCTTATGACTTGTTCAGCCTATTTCTGGTCTCTTACTCCGTTCAACTTTGAAAAGTCTCATTCTAGATGCTGTGTCATTCCTAGAGCATCCTCCAGGCACTTAAACTTTCTCTTTCTCATATGGATGGGTATTTTTGTCTCATCATTTTGTTTGTTTCAAAATAAATAACCTGAAAATTTTCGGTTGGGCAAAGTCTAGTTTGTCATCTTTGCGCCCCTTGACACTGTTGGCACTGTTGACTTTGTCACCCTTTATCTTGCTATTGATCTAACCCTCGTACTATCTGGCTAATGACTGAACATGCCTTTACACGGCACTCCAGTCCAATGTAACCTGACTGTAATCTCTCTCTTCGCAAATGGTTCGATGAAGTCCCCTAGCATGCGCTGTAAACATACACTATGTTCCCATGCTTGAGCATGCGATAAGTGTTTTAATAGGTATTCACATGTTGTGGATTAACGCTGCCGCTTTGTTAAAAAAGATAAGGATTACTATCATAGCGAGACACTCGGAACTGCTCAAATTTAAATAGGAACAACTGAAGAGTGGAAAATATTTGGAATGGATTAGCTTTCCAGGGCATTTTTTGCGCATCATTCGTATGTGCCGTTTCCATCTCTGGCAAACATGAAATATTTGGTAAAAATTTGTGAGGTATAAAACTCGATTGACTAGGAGGTTTTTGCCATTTTTATCTTTTGGATAACGCAAACTGATGGATTAACCAAGTGTTGTATCGACCTTAAAGTCTGGTAGTCATTTGTACACGCTGTAAGTGTTGTATCGACCTTAAAGTCTGGTAGTCATTTGTACACGCTGTAAGTGTTGTATCGACCTTAAAGTCTGGTAGTCATTTGTACACGCTGTAAGTGTTGTATCGACCTTAAAGTCTGGTAGTCATTTGTACACGCTGTAAGTGTTGTATCGACCTTAACTTCTGGTAGTCATTTGTACACGCTGTAAGTGCTGTATCGACCGTAAATTCTGGTAGTCATTTGTACACGCTGTAAGTGCTGTATCGACCGTAAATTCTGGTAGTCATTTGTACACGCTGTAAGTGTTGTATCGACCGTAAATTCTGGTAGTCATTTGTACACGCTGTAAGTGTTGTATCGACCTTAAAGTCTGGTAGTCAATTGTACACGCTGTAAGTGCTGTTTCGACCGTAAATTCTGGTAGTCATTTGTACACGCTGTAAGTGTTGTATCGACCGTAAATTCTGGTAGTCATTTGTACACGCTGTAAGTGTTGTATCGACCGTAAAGTCTGGTAGTCATTTGTACACGCTGTAAGTGCTGTATCGACCGTAAATTCTGGTAGTCATTTGTACACGCTGTAAGTGTTGTATCAACCTTAAAGTCTGGTAGTCATTTGTACACGCTGTAAGTGTTGTATCGACCGTAAATTCTGGTAGTCATTTGTACACGCTGTAAGTGTTGTATCGACCTTAACTTCTGGTAGTCATTTGTACACGCTGTAATTGTTGTATCGACCATAACTTTTGTGAGTCATTTGTACATACTGTAATTGTTGTATCAACCATAACTTTTGTGAGTCATTTGTACATACTGTAATTGTTGTATCAACCATAACTTTTGTGAGTCATTTGTACATACTGTAAGTGTTGTATCGACCATAACTTTTGTGAGTCATTTGTACATACTGTAAGTGTTGTATTGACCATAACCTTTGTGAGTCATTTGTACATACTGTAAGTGTTGTATCGATCATAAATTTCAATGCTGTATGTGTTGCGCTTACAGTCGAGACTCAGTGTTACATGTAGGAATCCGTAGTAAGCACTGTCAACTGATATTCCAGCTCAGTTGGTACTTCAGTTATCTGGAAATTTTTGCTCGTATTAGTTAGTGTTTATGCATGGCTCGGAATAGATGCGCGCTTGTGTAGACAGTTTTAGCAAGTTTATGTACCGAGCATATGCCTCTGTCTATTTCTATGATACCGTAATAAGTAGATATAATGTTACAGGTTTATAGCGTATCCGTATGGATTATCTAAAAGTATCTCAACAAAAGTACACAGATGTCCTCAAAATGCTCAGTTAGAGTCCCTCTACAGGAGGCACCCCTATCCTACTGAGGCTCAACTCAAGGTGTGTAATTGGTGCAAGAATGCAGGTAAAAATGGCAGCAAGGGGCCTGACATATTGGTGATGCGACTACGCGGCGCAGGTACTATATCTGATGCAGAAGCGAGATACAGATCTAGATTAAATACAAGAAATCTATTCTTTATCATGTTTCGCACATAATTATTTAATGACCTCTCCCATTACACCGCGCTTCTACCATGGACTTGAAACAAACACTGATCTCTCCTTATTATATGTATATATTATATACATTGATCTCTCCTTACTGTCCTGTTCTTTTGCTACAGAGTTGGAACCTAAACACCGAGATCTCCTTATTACACTGCTTTTTACTATGCGCATAGAACACGAACACTGACCTCTCCTTATAACACTGTTTTTTACTTCAGGTTTGGAACACAAGCATTGACCTCCCCTTATAACACTAAAAGTTTCCTTCAGTCTTGGAACACAAACGCTGACCTTTCTTGTAACACTGCCTTTTTCTTCAGGCTTGGAACACAAACACTGGCATCTCCTTATAACACTGCCTTTTTACTCTAGGCTTGGAACACAAATACTGACCTATCTAATAGGAGTATACAACGATGGCTACGGAAAAGACGAAATCAAGATCGGCCGAGCACTATGGATAAGTTCACTGAAACAGCGTGAGTGGATTTCTACTACCTTCAATAGCTATTCAGTGTTTGCTCTATGAAGTACATATTACTAATAGCAGATCTGGTTATGGAGTGTACCAGGTGCCTGTACCGTGTGCCATTATAATCTAGTTGCCAGTCTTACATGGAATACTTCTTACATGGAATGAGCCACTCTTAGCTACGGCCACACTTAACGATTTTTTCGCTGATTCTGACCGAAATCACGAAATGAATGAAAAACACAGAATTATTCGGCCTAAATTCACAAAATTGTCAGAGCTGTGCATGCACGCCGAAATTGTCGACGAAACGCTTTCAATTGGCTTAACAAAGTATTAGTGAGCACAATTCTAGCAGCTTTTGCAGTTTATGTAGTCTGGAGCGCATAACGCGACCTGCAAGAAAAATACTGACGTGATTTCCCATAGTAAATACGATACAACTGACATGATTGTGCTAAAGATGACAACTCTTTCTGCAACGAAATTTTTTCTTCTAAAAATAAATAGCTATTATTGAAAAAGAAATGATTTGTAGCCATGGTGTCCGAATGATAAAGAACCAACAATAGTGCAATCTAGACAGTTACATCGTATGTACTATGTTGAATTGCATTGGTACATTTATTGTTTGTCATAATATGTGTCTTAGACTATATAAATTGCAAAAGCTGCTAGAATCGTGGTCGCTAATAATTTGTTTAGCCAATTGAAAGCGTTTTGTCGAAGATTTCGGTGTGCATGCGCAGCTTTGACAATTCTGTGAGTTTCGGCCAAATAATTCTGTGTTTTTTGTTATTTTCTTGATTTCGGTCAGAATCAACAAAAAAGTCGATACGTGTGGCCGTACCTTTGAGGTTGTGTCGATGGCATAGAGCTATTCCTTCTGCGAATGTTGGGCGTGATGAGTGTACATGCCATCGTTGGTTTCTTGTCACAATAAAACAAACCTGAATACCTAAAGCCCGTGTATTTATGATACATTGTAAAGTACTGGTTGCGAGCGTATTGCGTAGACTCTATGGAAAAACTAGGGTCTTTGGTAAACTCTCTGGTGTATATTGTTAACTTTATGGATGAACTAGGGCACCTGGTAAACTATCTGGTGTATGGTGTTAATTCTATGGATGAACTAGGGCACCTGGTAAACTATCTGGTGTATATTGTTAACTCTATGGATAAACTAGGGTACTTGGTAAACTATCTGGTGTATATTGTTAACTCTATGGATGAAGTAGGGCACCTGGTAAACTATCTGGTGTATATTGTTAACTCTATGGATAAACTAGGGTACTTGGTAAACTATCTGGTGTATATTGTTAACTCTATGGATGAAGTAGGACACCTGGTAAACTATATGGTGTATATTGTTAACTTTATGGATAAACTATGGCGCCTGGTAAACTATCTGGTGTATATTGCTAACTCTATGGATGAAGTAGGGCACCTGTTAAACTATCTAGTGTATAGAGCGACTCATTGGAACATGGAACTACGCGGCAATGAGTTAACTAAACTCGTTGCCATATGCTACGATTGTATTGATCATGTTACTCGGGAGCCTCGAGGCCTTTAATACTGTCTAGAGGGTATTGATATTATATCATATCATTATAAGCTCTAGAGAAATTCTCAACTGCAAAATGTTTAAATGATGAAACACTTATCATCCCGTCAGACAATCATAGCTGATACATCTATTGTACTCATTCATGGTTAAATGGAGCGCATGTATTTTAAATCATTCACTAATTTTCCATGTTTGCTCTATGGCAACAGCGTATTCAACTAGTGTATCTATCATTTCTTCTATGGCAACAACGGATTCAACTATCTATCATATGTATAATATTTTATAAATATGATAAATCTTTCCTTTTAAGCAATTGGGAGCTAAAATATTGCTATAACATTATTTCAATAGGTGCACAAACTTTCTTTCAACTGTGTAGGTTAGTATTCCATAGAAGTTTTGGATCATTTATAAAATATTTTTACATTAAAGTTGTAAGCATTTACCCGCTATACTAGATGCAAGCATTTCAATAGCTGGTTCATTGAAAAGCAGACATATAAGCCATCTAAGTTGGCGTTCACAGAAGTGAGCATGGCTCTGAAAAGCGTCAGCGTGCATGCTGGCTGAGCTGCCGTTTCTTATTTCTTCTATTTGGCTGCCTCGGTCTCTCGTTCATTTTCCTCCTTTGCATGGCTGAGCTTTCCATGTACCTGCAAAGATGCTCTACCTTACACCTGTAACGCACCCTCTACCTTAGCACCCTCTACCCGTGCTTCCTCATTCCTAAGCTTGGGTATTAGAAAGAAGTACCATCAAACACTCTTCACAATTCCACATTTGGTTTTCTTCGAGTTGGCAGGTCAAGCATCAGTGTACTATCAGCATTTAAAATGATCGTTGTACAGTCAAGCCTCGTCTTACGATAACCACAACATACGATTTTTTCGACATAATGTTAAATTCGAGGAAGTATTTATTTTGACATTCAAAGTAATTTTCAACACCGAGTCCAAAGTTTTTTGAAACATTGCAATGTTTTGAATTTTCAAACTTTGCAAAGGAAGGAGACGATGCTTTTTTGGAGTAACACAACTAATAATAATGGAACAACACGAGTAGAGATCTTTTTATTTGAAAGTTTCTATAAAAGGTGTCTAGTGGTTGTCATGAGAAAGAAATAACCAAAATGAAAAGAAACAAAATTAATAACGGAGAAACAGGTCATGATAATTGGAGATAAAACTAAAAAATATAAAACAGAAATAAATCTACGGCGTATGATTATATTATTTGTAAACCATACATTTAGTATCTGATCTTTATACCTTACCATACCTGTTGAGTAACGTTTGTTACTTGTCCTTAGGTCTGTGTGAATCTGTTCTTGACACAAAATTGTCATCGATAACTGCGGGCACAAAGATCTGTGTGATTTGAACAAGCAAATGTCTTAGCCAATGTAATATTCTCATTTGTTGACAGAAATGTTGTAATGATGCAGTATCCAATGCTTGGTACGTGCCAGTGTGCAGGTGTTGTTGTTGGAGAGACACTCGTTAAATTAGTTAATTGTTTTGTTGTGTGCCGCTTGTATTATCTGTTTATTTGTTATCCTGCTTCCTTCACACTCATAGCTAGCCAATCACCTGCTTGAGAGTGTCATTTTTGTTAATGGGCAAGTCAGTTTTTAAGATTTATTGCAAACATCTGAGCCTATCTTAGCAACCTGTTTTGGAATCAAAATTCACAAATTTTGTTGAATTTCATTAATCTTATCAAACTTTAACATCAATGAGTTGTCATGACAATGATTAAATAATTATTTAGCTAGTCTGCAGCTTTAGCCTGTGTTCCCAGTTGTAAGTACATTCCATATCTAGCATAACCTCTCCACTCCAAGTGACCTTGTTATACCTTTACAGTTGCACAGGTAATGTAGCTACAATGCTGCTTTGCTCTAGTGTTGTGGCACTTTTAGTGTGTGTAGTTCCACATTAGTGCTAAAATTACTGGTTGGACTTGTTAGCTTCTGTCTCCACGGTTGACCATTTGTCGTATGAGGCCCCACCTCACCATTTAGAGTCTTGCCTGATGTAAGGCGACAACTCACTTACCAGTTATCGTATGCCACTTGTTGATGTTATGTAGAAATTCATAGATAATTTGATTAAAATTACTTCCTTTTTGCTCTAGTTATTTGCTCTGCTATTGTTGTGATCTTGTCTTATTCTCCTTCCCTTCAGTCTATGAAGTCTGGCTACCTAATAACGCGTATATTGTATCTGCAGCTGGAGGGGTACATACTATTTGAGCATATTAATATATGGAGTTGTTGTCCTATGGGATAAGCCATGGTTGAGCAACCCAAGGAAATGCTGGCTGGATAACTATCCTCGACAGGTACCCATAAGTTCTTATGTTAATGCGTTCTTGCGTAGAGTTATCTTCTCAAGGAATTGTAACTTCAAATGAAGATAGATGCTATGCTATGTATTTCCTTGAGTTGATTAATTCGGCGGTCAGTTTATGGTCATGAACATTAGTTTAAGCAATTGCTAATTCAGTGTGGGGTATAGTGGTTATTTCCTTAATTGAACATTAAATGTAATCAGGTTAGTTGTAATTGCCCTCTGTTCCTTTAACCCTTCAGTGGTTAACTATGCCTCTTAGTCTAAACTTAGAATATGCACTTTGGTTAAAAGGTCCACACTTGACTGCAACGGTTTTGGTTTCACTTACAATTGCCCTCTTAGAAAATAAGCTTGTGTTTGCATCTATTTATAGCACACACCTTGTATTTGTATCTATTTTTAGCACACACCGGACTCCATATTCTGGTACTACATGATCTCTCTTGGCTTCTACCTCACTCTTCTTTTCTCCCAGTTTGTGGACGTCAAGAGAACGGTGGGTTGTAACAATGTGGTTGTGGTTTGTTGAACCACAGGCTAATGTCTTTCTGGAATAGTCTATTAAATAATAAACGTTTGGAGTTGCGGGTGACATTTGCTGATTAGAGATTATAATTTCATTCCAATGGTTATTATGACAGAGATGTAAATTTTGTTTTTAAACTATTATGTTATGTTAACTATTATGTTTGTATAACATCTTATTGGCATTTGTAATCATCGACAAAATTATATTTTTAATTGCATGCCAAAAGAATGAAAGAGAAACTAGACATAAAATACAATATTCAGGAATGATGGAGTGGGTTGAACAAACGTGTTTTAAAGTTGGTAATCTAATAGTATTGCTGAGAAGTTGGTAATCTAATAGTATTGCAGAGAAGTTGGTAATCTAATAGTATTGCGGAGAAGTTGGTAATCTAATAGTATTGCAGAGGAGTTGGTAATCTAATAGTATTGCGGTGGAGTTGGTAATCTAATAGTATTGCGGTGGAGTTGGTAATCTAATAGTATTGCTGAGAAGTTGGTAATCTAATAGTATTGCAGAGAAGTTGGTAATCTAATAGTATTGCAGAGGAGTTGGTAATCTAATAGTATTGCAGAGAAGTTGGTAATCTAATAGTATTGCAGAGAAGTTGGTAATCTAATAGTATTGCAGAGAAGTTGGTAATCTAATAGTATTGCAGAGAAGTTGGTAATCTAATAGTATTGCTGAGGAGTTGGTAATCTAATAGTATTGCAGAGGAGTTGGTAATCTAATAATATTGCAGAGAAGTTGGTAATCTAATAGTATTGCAGAGAAGTTGGTAATCTAATAGTATTGCGGAGAAGTTGGTAATCTAATAGTATTGCAGAGGAGTTGGTAATCTAATAGTATTGCGGTGGAGTTGGTAATCTAATAGTATTGCGGTGGAGTTGGTAATCTAATAGTATTGCTGAGAAGTTGGTAATCTAATAGTATTGCAGAGGAGTTGGTAATCTAATAGTATTGCAGAGAAGTTGGTAATCTAATAGTATTGCTGAGGAGTTGGTAATCTAATAGTATTGCAGAGGAGTTGGTAATCTAAAAGTATTGCAGAGAAGTTGGTAATCTAATAGTATTGCGGAGGAGTTGCTAATCTAATAGTATTGCGGAAAAGTTGGTAATCTAATAGTATTGCGGAGGAGTTGCTAATCTAATAGTATTGCGGAAAAGTTGGTAATCTAATAGTATTGCAGAGAAGTTGGTAATCTAATAGTATTGCTGAAGAGTTGGTAAGCTAATAGTATTGCAGAGAAGTTCAGACAGTGAATTGAATGAAGGCCATGGTGACAGAAAGTTCATAAACTGACACATACAGTTGATGTAGTATGTTGGCATCACAGATTAGCTGATGTCGATCATCATATTTGTTGAAGGATAAATAAAAATATTCTGAGCATAGTTTAATCAGAATTTTGAAGCCTGTCATACAAATACAGAAACGAGCACCTGTCATACAAATACAGAAACGAGCACCTGTCATACAAATACAGAAACGAGCACCTGTCATACAAATACAGAAACGAGCACCTGTCATACAAATACAGAAACGAGCACCTGTCATACAAATACAGAAACGAGCACCTGTCATACAAATACAGAAACGAGCACCTGTCATACAAATACAGAAACGAGCACCTGTCATACAAATACAGAAACGAGCACCTGTCATACAAATACAGAAACGAGCAAGTTTGGTATAAAGAATTGTTCAAATTTTCGTTCAATGGCGTACTTACTGCGACCCAATTGAATTTAGACATTACTCATATACCTCTGTTTTAAAACTATTGAAACATGTGATGATGTGACTATAGAGAACGCATGTAGTTGAAGATCATCTTTTACTGGGCAGTAGAATGAATAAAAAGAAGACTTAGTACAATATTTTATGTAATAATCAGATCTTTACTATAATAAGAGCCATGTCCGTCTGTCTGAAGCCACAGCTTCAAAAATATTTGCGAAATTTTTTTGCCAAATGAGGTTGCATAAAAGTGTAAACAGAAGCACGTCGTGTTCAACTACATCCCATTTGAGCCGTTTTGCAGAGAGATTCCAACCTATGGCGGTCTTGTGATGGCTGCGATTAACTGTTCGTTTTTGAGCTTTTAAGGGTTTGTAATCACATTTCCATATATTTTGCACTTACAACACAGCAGAGTAAGACATGGTGAATCTTTTGATACCAAATAACTGTAATGTGAATTCTGTTGCAAGTCAACCTTCAGGGTCGGAAAAAAGATTTCATTGTATGGGATTTGAACCCTTTGGGAAGGGTTAATGGCTTCATCATTAAACAAACCTTAAATGGTTTACAAATCACAGCCAACTGGTCATATGTCGTATTTTTTTTAAAGAAGTACATGCTATTAGCTAAGCCAGACTCCGCCCACATTAGACTACTCTATTGTATTTTTAGAGAAGTACATGTACCTGCTATTAGCTAAGCCAGACTCCGCCCACATTAGACTACTCTATTGTATTTTTAGAGAAGTACCTGCTATTAGCTAAGCCAGACTCCGCCCACATTAGACTACTCTATTGTATTTTTAGGACTTTTGGCAGCATTTTGTTCATCACATCGCTACCATATTCCTCATATGCTTTTCCTGGATGCTTAATCTGACGAGAATGGGATCTCTGGTGCTCTGCCTCCACGATGTGGTCGACTGGATGCTAGAGTATGCCAAGCTTAATCGATACCTTAACAATACCCGACTCTGCGACTTCTTCTTTGCCATGTTCACAGTTTGCTGGTTTGTGACACGGCTTGTCATGTACCCATATTAGTGAGTATTAACTGTTCTTCATAAAAGTCAAGTCTTTCAATGAGTTTCCACTCGATTTTCTCTCAAGTCCGTAACAAATCCAACCGTAATGAGGAATTTCTCATGTTAGACAAGTAGTGAAGGTTGACCTTTTTAGAAAGGTGATGCTCGCTTTATCGTTCGATTTAGGCTGCCGTGACATTTGGACTCCTCAACCAGCAATTTGCTAGATAGAATTTTCAACTGCTAGCACCTATGCATTTTACCGTCTGCCAATCTGATGATTGTACACAAAAATGTTCTTTTCCCTTTCTAGTCTAGTTAGATAAAAAAATTACCGTTTGTTTTCATAGTGTAGCAATGTGTTGAACCAATCATCACCTAATCATCAACCAATCATCATCCATTAGTGAGCTGATTTTTAACTTTTGTGCAATCATGTTCTGACAGGGATTATAAAGATAGCAACAGGTGCGACTGACCTGCATTATTTAACATTGCACAGCTGCAAATGGTCAGGTTGATAGACATTTGTAACTCGATCACTAGCACAAGTTATCTTCCAGCACTATTACTCCACTCACTGACTTTCTAACACAATTAATCAAAATCATTGCATGAGTAGATAACTCTTACAACTATTCACAATCAAACTTTTGCAAATGAAGTTAGTTTGTGATTTGCGTTGTATGTTACAACCTTTGTGTCGGAGCAAACATTCCAAGAGGAATTTTCGTTTGTTAATTTGTTTGTTGTCTTCTATAGCCAAAAACTTAATGATAATACCTTAAATGTGAATGCAATACAATTAAGTTTATGCTCAATTTAAGCAATTATTTTGTTATCAGGTTTATGCAATTAAGTTTCAAGTTTAACTGCTGAATCTTTTCGATGTTTTAAGAGCAAAACATTCAAAATGTTTACTTTTTGTTTTCATCATCATAGATAGAAAATATTTTATTAAAAATAAACACGATCTATATCTGCCTGTTTTTTATAGTATGTAGGATACAGTACAGTTTATAGTGTAAAATGTTAAAAAGATACTTTACCGAAGTTGTTAATTGTCTTGGAGCGGATTAAAATCTACATATGTTAATTCTAATGGGATTAATTGTTTCGGATATCGACAACTCGGTTTTCGAATAACTTTTTGGAACGGATTATGTCCGAGAACCGAGGTTTCACTGTATTTTGAACCTAAAACACAGCAAAGTAAGACATGGTAAACCTTTTGATACCAAATAATTGTAACGTAAACTTTGTTGCAAGTCGACCTTTAAACACAGGCGGGTGGTGCATCTGAGATAGAGGAAACAGAGGGTTCATACAGGTAGGTAGAGAGAGAAGGGTTTTTACAGGTAGGTAGAGAGATGGGTTTATACAGGTAGGTAGAGAGAGATGGGTTTATACAGGTAGGTAGAGAGAGATGGGTTTATACAGGTAGGTAGAGAGAGAAGGGTTTTTACAGGTAGGTAGAGAGATGGGTTTTTACAGGTAGGTAGAGACAGATGTGGAACTGATCTTACTACTCATCTTTGACGACTATTTGATTTTAAACTAACTTAGCTCACCTCGTTTATCCCTATTATTACCTTTTATTTTCAAATATGTTCTCCACATTCACTCGTTCTTCGATTTTTTTCATTTCTCATACATTTTCTTGTCACCATAACTTTTTGTAGAACTGATCCAAAGATATTGGCTGACGCTTTTCTCTAATTGACATCTTTAAATTCAAGGAAAGCATTACTTTTTCTTTTTCACCACTACTACCACATGTATCAGCCTTTGTGGCATTCATTGAATTCTGTTTAGTAGTACTTGAACACTGCGAAAACCATACTGTGGTAAAGAAAACCATACTGTGGTAAAGAAAACCATACTGTGGTAAAGAAAACCATACTGTGGTAAAGAAAACCATACTGTGGTAAAGAAAACCATACTGTAGTAAAGAAAACCATACTGTGGTAAAGAAAACCATACTGTGGTAAAGAAAACCATACTGTTTGTAAAGAAAACCATACTGTGGTAAAGAAAACCACACTGTGGTAAAGAAAACCATACTGTGGTAAAGAAAACCATACTGTTTGTAAAGAAAACCATACTGTTTGTAAAGAAAACCATACTGTGGTAAAGAAAACCATACTGTGGTAAAGAAAACCATACTGTGGTAAAGAAAACCATACTGTGGTAAAGAAAACCATACTGTGGTAAAGAAAACCATACTGTGGTAAAGAAAACCATACTGTGGTAAAGAAAACCATACTGTGGTAAAGAAAACCATACTGTTTGTAAAGAAAACCATAGTGTTTGTAAAGAAAACCATACTGTGGTAAAGAAAACTGAAGAATTGTCTACCCGCGCTGATTCACAAATCTGTAAAGGTCAAAAAACTTCAGACGTCTGTTTGGTGGAGGTAACCATGGAAGTACACAAATATTTGCTCAAAATTTACAATATACATAGGTTGGAAAGCTTGACTGGTTTGAAAGCTGAAAGGTTTGACTGTATTCTCTGTACTACAGTCCTTGTAAATTGTAATTATGTGTACATTAGCTATGATTTTTGATCTAATGACACTTATCAGCTGCTTGCTAGCCATGTCTGTGAACATGGCTAGTAAGCAGATGTCTGTGAACATGACTAGCAAGCAGATGTCTGTGAACATGGCTAGCAAGCAGCTGTCTGTGAATATGGCTAACAAGCAGATGTCTGTGAACATAGCTAGAGAGCAGATGTCTGTGAACATGGCTAGCAAGCTGATGTCTGTGAACATGGCTAGCAAGCTGATATCTGTGAACATGACTAGCAAGCAGGTGTCTGTGAACATGGCTAGCAAGCAGATGTCTGTGAACCATGGAGTGCTCATCTCTAGTGACTAATGTGTAGTACCAAGTCAAGCTTGTTGTAATATACAGCAATATATATAATTGACAGCATCCTGTACACGACAGCGGTTGAGGCGACAGAGATACTTGGCTATGCGAGGTCCATATTTTTATTTAACGGATTGCTGTTTCTACTGCAAATTCTTCATATCCTCTGGTTTGGCATCATATCCCATGCTGCCTACAAAGCTGTTATGGTTGGGCAGGTGAGTCTCTTCTCCTCCAATGACATTGCTACAATTCTAGAATTGTGAATTTGCTGTTCATTATTGCAAAAGGGTTTTCGTAAATAACATGCAGTGCATGTTCTAGTATGAGGTATGTAATATGGGTATCATTTTAAAAGATAACTTTAAATATTACCCTATAATGCTGCTATGAGGAAGGACCTTGTCTCATTTATCTCTTAATGCTGACCTGCTGCCTATAGGTGGAAAAGGACATACGAAGCTGCAGTGAGGAGTCGGATTCGAGCGATGCAGGAGAAAAGAACCGTGGCCATCAAGCGAATGGCAGGACGAATGGAGTACATGGACACTCCGAATAGTATTTTAAGCCTAGTGTACTGTGTGTATCAGTATATCAACAGAGGCTCGTGTGTTCAGTCTGCCAACAAATACTCCTGTGATTTTATGTGACTCGAATGGTCTCAAGATATAACTAAATGATGGGAATTATGGGAAAGTTGTTAGTTTCATCTACTAATATTACCATGTCAACCTTCCTTTTTTTCTTCAAATAGACTAGGTATAAATTATTTCATACTGAAATCATGGGCTCAAGAATATTGATAATGAATATATTAGCTAACTTTAGTGGATCTCTGCAATAATTGCTTTTGTTGAAGTTTATCAAATCACTTTCAATGATTTGTTATTCACTACGTGTATTACCTACCCGTCTGTTTTGGTATTGTTGGTGAGCAGCTGGGAATTTGTTAGCTATCGGTAGCCTATGAGTGATGTTTGACTATTTGTATTCTTTGTGCAAACTCGACCAGATGGTTCTACGCATAAATCACAAATCATATGTAAACGTTTTTAGCTAATCTCGAATTCAGCCGTATATTCTTATTATTCATGGATTCTTTGACAAATCGGATTATTTGCTATACAGGTATATATGTGACAGTTTATTTATAATACAATAAAACTATAAACCAATATATAAGTAATCCAGCTCAGCGGCATTCCTGAGGGTTGGAAGCTATACAAAACAGTGGTGCCCATCTCAACAATCAAATCACAGATGAGTGGAAGGAAAGTACAGTTGTTTTAGTTAATTTCAAGACACATGACAGCAACCTGCGATGTATGATCTTGACAGTTCTGACATAAATGATTTGCCGCAATCTTGTTTTGACTCATGATTCATTCAACACCATGTTGAGTAGAAATATAACTCAGAAATGTGTGGGCGTCACTTTGTAATAGTAATTAGTACACGGTGAATGCATTTTAGCGACCTGACTTGGTATCTTACAAGGGAAGGCAACCCTCACAGTACAAGTGTGTGTAAATAGACAAATTATAAGCAAAGGAAGTCTAACATCCCTCATAGTATGTTCGCATAACAGATATATCATAGGGCGAAGGAACTATGTGGACCGTTTGTTAAATGTAGTGGTTCAGTACTCAGTACTTGTTTATATTGAACAACCGAACCTGGTGCAGCTGAGGCAATTTGGGGACGATGACAAAGCCCAGCGTTACAGCATTGATGAAGAAATGTGCTTTATTGAAGACTGTATAAAGGCTTGTTAGGATAAACCTACAACATTAGATAAACTCTCTCGTACTTGCAGCCCTGAAGACATAATCAAACTAACAAAGCAAACTAGTACTACAACAGCAAACTATTGGTACTTAAAAGTAATGATTTACTGATAGTAGCTAATAACAATTGCTTGGTTTCCATGAGGTCATGTTGCAGTGAAGACTTATTGTTAAGTTACCACGCAGAAGAATTAGATTTCTCTAATTCAGAGGTCTTCTACTCGGACGTTTCTGAGTCTAATAACTGGATTAATGTGGTGACCTGTACAAGATCACAACAGTTTAGTTCTTCAATCAACTCTTACAGGTCGAGACAAAAATGATCTTACGCGGAAAAGAATGATTTCCGACTAGTTATTGAATGAGTACAAAATTGTGTCCTTGACAGTAAAACCATGATGCTATTGACCAGCGATCGTTTCAACAGACAGATCGTACACAGACTAACATACATGAGCAAATTAAATGAATTAGCAAATGTGCAGATGTAGGAACATCGGCTCATGAAAAGACTAACTTTCCTTTAGCATTTAGTACATGCTGACTGAAAATAACAAGAATGCACACCTACCTAGGTAATCTAATAGGATGACAGTTACATGTATGTATGCACGTAAGTAGATGGCTAAAGACTAGGGCATGATTCACATCTAACTTATGATCTAGCCCGACAATAAATAATTACATGGTAGTTCTGGCTAGCAAGAGAAATATGTAATTATATACCTCAAGTAAGCTAGAATACAATAAAACAAATCTGAAACTCAAACACCATATTCATCTGCAGAGATGGTTCATCAAAATCGATCAACTCCATCTTGTCCCTTTAGTTTTTAGCAAAGCAGCAAAAAGACCACTAGAATGATGAGGTGGTCACCAATGATCTAATGATCTTTTTACCAAACATAGTTTGACTTTCGACCTTTGCTAAATAGAAAACATTCCATTTTGTAAACAATGAACCCTTTACATGCAAGTTGGAGATTTTCTTTCTATATTATAAATGTCATATATTAGAGCTAACTCACTGTAATTTGTTCTTTATATATTAAAAGTATTTATTTATTAATTTATTACCAATTATTAATCATTATTTATTGAAGACCTGCTTTAATAAATACTGCAGATAACTACACATGGGATTAAAATGCATCATATCTAAATACATAAAAACGAAATTACCGTACAGTGAGCCCGGGTTATGATGTCCCTGTTTTACGGTTTTTTCTCCTTACGATGCGGAACATGATGTTTTTTCACCCCGTTACAGTTTTTTTCCCATTATACGACATCGCCAAAAATGTCTCATGAAATTCCAAATTAGCAATCGGTGTGCTGAATACATCGGAATAATGAAGATGCAGGTATGCTATCCGCCGAAATCCCTCCCACAACACCTGAAAGAGATGCTCGCTCTCTTTCTCAGTTCAGCATGCTTCGTGTTTTGTGAATGCTTGATGTATGCTTCATGAATGCATGATATTGTGTGAGTGAAATGAAAATTAGTGAAAAGTAAGCGAAGGTGAAAATTTAATGCGCCAGTCTGCATTTAATATAATATTTACTATAGACTTTACTTAATTATACGTATATAACTATATAATTACATATATAACTTAAATTCGTTAGCTATGGGGCCTAAGATTGATAATGACATAGAAGGAAGAAGAATCATAGCCATAATTATAAGCAGATCACAACCACTAAATACACTTAAGTTACTGTAGGTAACTATAGTTACTAAGATTATTATACTATTAACTATCTGTTAATAATTTTTAATATGTACAGCGTGTGTACAAAATTTTGATGTTTTATACTAGGGGTATTTGCATCAGATAATTAATATGAGTTTTTATACTCCTCTATACAACATTTTCGCCTTACAATGCCAACACCAGAACAAATTAATGTCATACAGCGGGGTCCACTGTATATAAAAAAGTAAATACACTAATAAGTACTTATTGACAGCACACTAATACTTACAGCACTATTGGAACAACTGTCAGAAACTTTTTTGTGCCTGTAAACTGCTGACCCCGATCTAGCTGTTCCCACTGCGTGAGCATTCTGGCCTCTCCCTGATCAGTCGTATTCCAAGGCGTTCCCTTCACCATGTGTAACAGTATAAACATGCCCTACAAGCATAATGGTTTGTTAGCGTTAGATTGTGAAACAACTGTTACAAGTACCATATCAAGTATTGCCTTAGTTCTCCGCTATATAGCTAATACTTTTCTTCACATGAGGAAATGGGTGAGGTATTACTAATTACCTGGCACATTCTAATCAAGCTAACATATTGCCCAGCTCTGCAGAAGAACAAATATTAACTATTGTTGTTATAAAGTCAAGCAGTGCAGAGGATTCCAGCTGAGCGCAATTGCAAATACACATTCTGCAACAGGATATACTTGCATGTGGTTTACCTACAAGCTACTCAACAAGACTGTATTTGCTCAGCGACGATTATCATTTATTAATATACATTTGTATAAATTGTGAATGAAGGAGACAATGGAAAGGAGAATAAAACTTACCACGTTGTGTATGACATTTGTGAGAGTCCAAGCAAGAGCAGAACTTATGAATGGTACACTGAGTATTACCCAATGAAGAAGTAATACCAGCAATGAATAAAATAACCACATCCCCTTGCTGTTCAGGTAGGAATGGGTGGGGTTGTTTTCACTGCTTGCCGTGCCCACATTCATCCTTCAGCGTCGGTCGCTAATTACAACACAACAGATATGAGATGATAGTAGTCTTTATGACCAATTATTCTGCAATCAGGTTTTCAAGGGAGTTGTCATACATACAATTTCTAATGAAACAAAATCAAACTGTGCAGAATATAATCAGCATTGAACACATTTGTACTCATTGTACAAATAGTGCAATGAATACAAAAGTTCTCATTCGTTCTCATTGCTCAAACGAGTACAAATAGTGCAATGAGTACTAATTGCACATTTGTACTAATTGCACATTGCACTGATTTGTATGCAAATTTGAACACCTAGGAACACCAAAAACTACAAACAAACACAGACACCTCTGAAGGCAAAAGAGTTGTGCAGACTGTTTGTTTTTATAACGATGTTCCTCCCTGTTTAGGCACATTACTACCTGGTTACACCAGCAACTAAACAAATTACCAATTACCCAATTTAATCATCCTCTATTGGTCAGATTTAGCCAGCTGTTAGAGCAACTATTTGCATCGTGTGACCTTGTTAAGAACATCAACTGTGCTGGCCACTCAAATAAATTACACCAAATATTTCATGGTTAACCAATTAAGGTTTTCTCATTTCTTTGGCAAATGACAGCAACGCCCCTATGATTATAAGCTTATGACAAGACAGTAAAGGTGATAAAAAAGACTCCGAGGATATAAGTACACGACTACTAGTTGCCATAACAATGAAAGATATATACTATCAAAGCTGATGAGATTTTCACTGCAGAGAAATAAGACGTCTGAACCCTTCACGGAACATACAAACATTAGTAAAACAATTAGGATATTAATAATATTTCTGTGTTTGCTAGACCTAGACCTGTACATCTCCGGCATTACAATCAAACCTTGACTGATGATCACCCTAGCGTACAGTTTCTTTGGACATATGATGTAAAAACTGAGCAAATATTTCAATTAACCCCAGTAAAAACCAACATATGACATCAGATGCCTGCCAAACATTGCAGATTTATAAATCAGTGCATATGTACACAGATCTCTTTTACGTAGCTGGTTCTATGGTGTTGAACAATGATAAACAGTAATCAAACCTTTTTTTAGTTTTAAAATCATAATGTGCAAGAAAGCTCGTATGAGAGGGAGCAGTAGTCCAAAAAAGAGGGCAGTGATTTTTAAGAATCTAAGCAAAAAAAACATCAACAAACATCTTATATCAATTCTTTAAAAACTGAAGCGTCAAGCATTTATCATAAAAAGGAAAGCAATGTCAACAACAAAATCCTAAACCGAGTGAAAGAGCAGAAGTTGGCCGTGATAACTGAAGATGAAATGAGAAAAATAGTTCATTAATCTAGTTTTGTACACATAATTTAGTTTGTTACATTTTTTGAGATACATTGTACATTCACATTTGAGGTATTGATCATAATGATGATTATACTGGTATACAAAAACGAAATACAGTGCATTCCTCTGGGAGTTATTGCTGCAATACATGAGGGTCTAACATGTGCAGCAAGTCTCTAAACAGTTAACTTCGTTTACAAAGGTTCGACTGTAAATAGTGTAAGGAGTTATCCGCTCGTGCAATGATCCTGACTACTACAGAACAGGGTAATAGTTCAGGTTGACTTTATAACCAATGTTTTCTATGAGAATAGTGAACGTGTATCACTGATCAGTTTATTGCTAAGGTAAAATGACAATATAAACCTCGTATAGATTATTACTGTACAATTTTAGCTTTTGAAGTTTTTCTATAGTTTTCATAATGTATTTGTTTTAATACTATATTATTAATTACTGTTTTAATACTATTTTTACAAAAATAATTACTCCAACGTACGACAGTTTTGATAAAAAATGCTTTTGAGCCAGGTTACCTTTGTGTCTAGGTTTGACTGTACTTTTATGTTGCCTTGTCAGCAAAGTAATTTATATTTATAAGGACAAATAAATACTACACATCCAAGTTGATATGAAATTAAAATAGTAAATGTTAATAAAAATTAGATTTCAAATTGGTTAAGTGTGCTGAAGCCGTTCATCATCTCCACAGGTTTTAATACATCACTTTTATGTATGCCACAAGTACTCGTCTTCCTGTTTGAGACAAAAAGCTATATATATCTCAATGAGGACCACTCTTAGATGTATGGTAAGTATTGAATCAGTGATACAAGTGCGATCAATTTTTACTGTGATCTGAAAAGAGAATCACGAAACTTTAAATTATTGCGCTGTGAGAGGCATTAATAACTTGTTGGACAATAGCAAGATGATTACACAAAATTTTAGTAGATTTTGTCAGAATGTATCCGCGTGTTTCTGTCGTATGCGATTGTTTTTGATGTTTGAGGTGATCTGACTGCTAGGATGTTTCTTAAACTTAATTGTGGTTGGAAGGCTCAGAAGAAAAATACATGCGGAAATGATGTCACTAGTTGTTATCGTTGCTAGAGTTGATATCGGCTATTGCGTTCAAGTTGAAGTGTTACGCATCTAGATTTTATCTATGTCTTTGCAACTATAGACGCCATGATGGCGCTTTCACTCGCTCCGAGTGTATTAATCACGATCAAGTTTTTTCGCTTTTAATCTTGAAACATCCTGACAGTCGACTCCCCTCAAACATCAAAAACAATCGCAAACGATGAAAAAATACTGATACTTTCTGAAAAAATCTACTAAAATTTTATGGAAGTTCATCTTGAAAAGATAACTGATAGCATCAGATAATACTAAAGCACAGTGACGGCACGGTGACGGCACGCTATAGGCAAAACAGACTCATCTACTCGTAGTGAGGTGTAGGTGCCTTTACCAGACCTGGTTGTCTCTAGCACAGGAGTTGTAACGGGTAAGTGTCAACAAACACCACCTTCAACAAAGTGTAGTACAAAACCATGTCACCATTTCCCATTTATGATTGTTTTTTTTTTATGAATAAACCCACTTTTAGACTCTGTCTTTGCTTTCAGCTAAGGCTCATTAAGCTTATGCAAATTGTACATATGCCGGGTAGCACAGCTAGTGCCATATATGATCCCTTAATAGCTGACTTGAGAATTGAAAAAGCATTAATTTTCGTCTAACTAGCAAGTTATGCGAATAATTTTAGTCTCACAAAAACGAAATTCCAAGGACCACTTCTCGGCTAACTTGACATCACCAATATTCCAGGCATAGACATGACCATAGGCATAGTCATAGACATGACCATAGGCATAGTCATAGACATGACCATAAAAATTGATGATCACATAAAGATAATTTGAAATAAAAGCTAAAACTCATCTCGATATTTTACGTTGCAACCTAAACAGAATCGAACATAATCACATCTAATTAAGGACATACATCCTATGTACACGCACATACATCCCATGTATACATACATACATCATATGTACATGCACATACATCCTATGTACATGCAAGTACATCCTATGTATACGTACATACATTCTATGTATACGTACATACATAATATGTATACGTATGGACATCCTATGTATATATACATACATTCTATGTATATATACATACATTCTATGTATATGTACATACATCCTATGTATATGTACATACATCCTATGTATATATACATACATTCTATGTATATGTACATACATCCTATGTATATGTACATACATCCTATGTATATATACATACATCCTATGTATATATACATACATTCTATGTATATGTACATACATCCTATGTATATGTACATACATCCTATGTATATGCACATACATCCTATGTACATGCATGTACATCCTATGTATATGTACATATATTCTATGTATATGTACATACATCCTATGTATGTGTACATACATTCTATGTATACATACATACATTCTATGTATACGTACATACATCATATGTATATGTACATACATCCTATGTATATGTACATACATCCTATGTATATATACATACATTCTATGTATATGTACATACATCCTATGTATATGTACATACATCCTATGTATATATACATACATTCTATGTATATGTACATACATCCTATGTATATGTACATACATCCTATGCATATATACATACATCCTATGTATATATATATACATACATTCTATGTATATACATACATTCTATGTATATGTACATACATGCTGCGTAATCTAGATGCTGCCTTATTCCTCTTTCAATCAGCTGATAATAATGTGGTCACATTCGTACTAGTCATGTGGAACTTTGCAGTTTAGAGAAATTTAGACGTACTTTGTTGCTCTACCTTTATAAACACATGCCCTAGCAAATCAATATTTTGTGATCAGCACACCATGGTATCTGGGTGCAAAACTGTGTCAGTCCTTACGAAATCCCATGGGCACTTATTCAAGGTTAGCCTATTCGTGACATAGGCTAATGTATAAGTATATATGAGACAATTTATTAAAGATAAAATTTGTCATTGTTAAAAATTACATTTTTTCACAAAAAATATAAAAACATTAGTTTTACATGAACACAGATGATCATACACAAATTTTTGTTTGATTCAAATCACGAAGATCGAAATGCAAAATGAGTGACTAGACTGCTTAAAATCGATTACAATGCACCCCCAATCACAGCGGCCCTGTTTTACAGTTTTTTCACCATACGATGTTGAGCATGATATTTTTCATCCCCTCATTATGACATTCTGTTCACCAAACAACATCAAAAATGTCTCAAAATTCAAATTTGGTAGTGGGTGTGGTGCATACAGGAGAGTCACAAAGATGCCAATATGGTATTCGCTGAAATCCCTCCCACAATGCCTAAAAGGGCTACAATGTTCTCTCCCTCACTCAGTCATGAAACCATTCTTCGTGTTTTATAAGACAATTACGACCATGTCAAATTAAAGGTTAATAAAATAAATGCTATGCTTAGCTTCAGGTGTGTGTTTAGTAAGCTAAACTCGTTTAGGTTGAATTCAAAATTTATGTAATGAGTCTGTCTCAAAGGTAAGGATTTCATACGATGCGTACTGTACATATAAATGTTACATTTTGTCGCAGATCAAAACCACTAAATACACTAAAGTTACTGTTGGTAACTATAGTTACTAAAGTTAATATATTATTTTGTTACTAATTTTTAAAATGTACATAATATTAAAATATATAATATATTGATGTATGTATATTAATATTTTATACACATTAATATGTATATGAAATTTTGATGTTTTACCAGAGAATGGTTGCACTATCCATTATATAATTACTATGGGTTTCTATACATTTTCGTCTTGCAATGCCAACACCGGAACGGATTAATGCTGTATGGTGGGGAGGGGGGGGGGGGTGTCCACTATACTGTAATACATAGCTGTAGAAAATTTTAGTTATGTGCAACCTGGGAAGCGGATATAAAAAGCCGAGCAACACACTGACACTAACCACATTTTTTTTATGCTTTACACGTTTGCTTTGTGATGTTAATATCTTGTCAGTGAGCAAATAATACTTCAATTTAAAAGATGGCATTATTTGAATCAAAACATGACAATACAATGTAAAAGAAAAATACTAATGCTGGGTTCTGCTCAATGAAACTAGGAGAGTGTGCTTTTGCATACTAGAGACAATAGCACAATCTAGTGACAGGCAGTTTTTACCTGAGAGAAACATCAATTGTTTGAGACATCACTTTGATTTGATCACTACTATGTTTGCCCTCCTTTTAGACCATTGACAGTCTCTCATCAGTAGAAAAAATGGAGTCGACATAAGATTTTACTAGATATGCTACCCGCGTGTATCTCATAAAACTTCTATTCGAATAACAAAACTTCAAGTAAGAATGGTTTTATACGATTCAGAAATAATATGAACAGATTTAGCCAATGCAGTATGCGCTTGTAAATGAGCTATTAATAGTGCCCTAGATCATGTGCGCATTTTGGAATTTGATACTTTAGGTCACAAGTGCTCAGCTAAAAAGGGGTCTGGTTACTAGAGTGTCTAATTTAACATCATGCCTAGACCAGAGTCAAAATATGTTAAAACTAACTTTGGTAAAAGTGGGAGAACATGAAACACGATATTTGCTTGGGACACGTAGTTGTTGAATAATTAATAGAGTTACACTACTGCCTAAATACGTATGTAATAAAGATAAAAGGTTTTCTGTTAACAGCCCACTTAAAGACCCAGAGGGATAGTAATAGTCTACATTGCAGTTTCTTAGACTGCACAGAACTTTGTGAAAGACAACGTACCATGTGGGCACATAATTTACACAACATTTTAATGTTATGTTCAACACACAACATCCAAGGCGTCTAGAAACACTGCAGTTTTGTAAACTGGTGCACAAATATGCAGTTCTCTTTCACATAGTGCAGCTCTACGGTTTTTGAAGATTACTGAATGATGTTTGCACTTTCACTTTGTAGTTTAAAAACCATAAATATTGAGTACACTAGTGTGAATGGTAGAAGTGGGAAAAAAAGCAATTATTTTCCTATATAAAAAACAAATCACAGAAAAATACGAACAAATATCCTTGGAACATGTTTTTTTAAAGACAGTACACGTAAAAAAAATTAAAGTAGATGAAGTATAGTATGGAAATGTGATGTGGAGAAAATAACGCCTAATATGAGTGAAAGTGGAAAAGCTGACAGTGACAAACAATATTAAATACTAGTCAATTATGGTAACTTACAGTGCTTTTGAATCGAGTTTTGCTTTATAACGCATTTCGTGTACACCAAAAAGTATTTGTGCACTAACAAAAGGGCACTAACAAACACGTGCTTTACCGAATCATTATCCTGTATTTATAACTACATTATTATTTATGACAACAAAAACTTGCTAACAACGCCGTATCTTTAAACAAGGTTAGTACCCAGTCCGCAAAGAAAATTAACTAATCTAACCACAGCTACACATTTTCAGTTTTTCCAATCAGTAACCAGAGTTATGCTCATTTTGCATTGCAGTTGGTTAACCAAATTTCGAGAACGAGTGAAAACAAGTACGCGACTTTCAAAACCAACAATAACAAAAAAAACAAGCTGTGCATTAAGCCATTAACTTTTACTAAGTAATTCTGTTGTTCCAAGACATTTTGTGCATGGCTTTTAGTAAAAAACCATACGCCAAATCGACGTAGAAAACTGCAAAAAGCGATTATTTCCAAAACGCAAAAAATTAAACACGTTCGTGAGGATTGTTTCGACAACATTGGTTTATCCAACGAAAGTGTATAAACTTCAGATGTAAAGCGAGAGAACAGCATAAAAATATGTCCCAGTTGTGCGAGATATAATGAAATTATCACTATCCATTGACGCACAAGACAACAACTCCAACATATTGCAAAACAAATGGTAAAAATGTCGCAATAAAAGCTCAATGTTTTTTAAACAATGTACACAAAATTACTACCCTTTTATTTTGATAGCGTAAAATAGATTTGTAAGCATTCACTGCATTTCCATGCATTTACTACCACAATGAACATATGCGAAATGCAACTCCTATAAATTCACGCAATACTAACAGCTCGAGAAACGGTGTCTTCCTATCAGTTTTGTCACGCGAAATATTTTCGGCATACTCTTAAAACAAGAGTTGCGACCGACGGAAATAGCTAGGTCTAGATTCACCACTACTATCACCGCGGGCATATGTCGGTAGATGAGTGATATCGTGAAGCGCGCGAGGCACATCAGATTTACAACTACAGTACGTACCTGTATTTGCGTGTAGCCATAGAAATATCTTTCACGCAAATACTAATTCTATGAGGATTACTGCTACAAATATCACGTAGCAGATTTATTGTTTAGCTTTAATGTAAAGAGTAAACAACTCCAACTTATTCTCGCATCTGATGTTACCACCATAGAGTTATCTCCCTCTAGAGTGATAACTACACGAGCGTTTCCGGTGCCAACAAGGGGCGTTTAGGCCACGCCCCTTTTTGTGCTAGTCAGTCGTAGTGATTGACTAGATCAAAAACATCAGCCATGAGAAGGGTTAAACAAGGATCATGAAGTTCCAGTTAAAATAGTAATTAATGCTCATATTAAAGAAATGATGATTATAGTTTATCCCACGACCAAACAAGAGTGAAACGATTGATTGGGAGAATTATGATAAATGCACATGTGCACACAACTCCCGAAAAATTATCCGTTAACGGCCGTCACCAAACCCTTGCAACGAAATCCTATCAACAAATTTAACTATTTTTCAGTAAAGTCGTTTAAGTATAATAATGATACAAAACGCATATAAACCTATTTAAATATGTTACCAAGCCTTTGAAAGGTTGACGCAAATACCTAAAACTAACCCATCTGATCGGATTATACATAAATAGACAGATTTATTAGGACGAAAATCGTCACAAAACGCTTGAAAAGCTTCGTTTAATAAAAGTTAAGACCGGAAATTGAAATGCCGAGCGACAGAGAATAGAACGATAAAGTCTTGCCACAAATCGCCACAAAACGCTTGAACAGCTTGGTTTATTCAGTGTCGTATAGTTTCACAGAGTCCCGTGACCAAAAGCCGGAAACAAAAACGTCCGATTCCAAACAAACCCGATCGACATACTGATCTCTAATGGAATATTCTTACCTCGCTCTCAACATCTCACTTTTTTGCATTTACTTTACTTTATTACAAAAAATCATTAGACGTTTCTTGTAGAGAATTTTGTCCTTTTTCAAATGGTGTATAATACAATAATCAATTTCAAAGGGACTGCCAATGGTAGTAATTTTTGTTGGTTAGTGTTGCGGCATCTCCATTATAACTTATATAAAACAATAGTGGGCGCGGCTTGTTTGCTTGGAGCCGTGCGAGCTTCGATATGCGCATCCGTTAGCAACAAACTCTGTGAAGTTATTCAGCTATGTACTGTCAGAGTCATATAGCTTTAAAAAGTCTCGCGACCAAAACCGGAAACAAAAACGTCCGATTCCAAACAAACTCGATCGACATACTGATCTATAATGGAATATTCATACCTCACTCTCAATACCGCTCTTTTTTGCATTTACTTTACGTTTTTACAAAAACGTTGTTAGCACCTTTTTGTAGGAAATTTTGTTTTCTTTCAAATGGTTTATGATACAACAATCAATTTCAAAATGACTGCTAATGGGAGTAGTTTTTGTTGATTGATGTTGCGACCTCTCCATTATAACTTATATAAAAATAGTAGGCGTGGCCTGTTTGTTTGGAATCGAGCGAGATCCCGTATACGCTTCTGTTAGTCGCGGGACTCTGTGAAACTATACGGCTCTGGGTTAATTAATAGTTTCGACCGATCTACGAAACGCCAAAAAAGCCGTGCGACAGATAGTAGAACTATTTACTGTGTACTGTTTGTCTACTGTTAGAGGCGTAGACCGATTTACAGGTACGAAAATGTGGTACACAGTTTATCAGCCTACGGTTTTGTCCAATTACCGAAGGTTTTTCAAATTATCTAGAACATCAGCCAGATTTCTTTACATCTTATCTAAAAGGTAGGGCCGTTACTACAACTCCCTTTTATGACAAGAATATTTCTTTATTTCACTCCAGTTTGCATAAAACTTCCAGACGTGTAAATGCCAACGCTTGCTCTTTGTTACATATCGCTGTCAAAACCATTCTACATTCATCACAACACAACCAATTTTCAAACTGTATATTACACATCAGTTTGCCGTTTAACGTTTAATATTGCATTTAGATTTACATTTGCAGAGATATAATAAACATATTTCTTTATTGTTGGCATTGTTGTTAGTTAAATTACGTACAGTAGGTTAGGTCTACGGCTTGAATTAATGTTTATTTTATTATTGTAAAACATAAGTTTGAGATAGTTAAATATTTATTTTATTAATATTTATTTCTGTTACATATCGCTGTCAAAACCGTTCTACATTCAACACGACCAACTTTCAAACTGTATATTACAATATATTTTACTTTTAACATTGCATTTCAGATATGTAATAAACATATTTGATTATTGCTGTTGTTAGTTTAATTACTTACAGTAATTTAGGTCTACAGCTTGAATTAATGTTTATTTTAACCAACAAACAACTTTCAAATTGTATATTACACGGCAGCTTGCCATTTACTTTTAATATTGCATTTCAATATAATAAGAGATATAATAAACATATATCATTATTGCTGTTGTTATTTAAATTACGTACAGTAGTTTGAGTCTACAGCTTGAATTAATATTTATTTTATTATTGTAAAACATAAGTTTGAGATAGTTAATTATTTATTTTATTAATATTTATTTCTGTTACATTTATGTTATTTATGTTGCGCGTTTTTAGAGTCGTGCTCTCTCAAATTTATTTTATATCATCTCAAACAAGTCTCATTTACATTATACTCTGTCAATTCCTGCTGAGAACTACTTTTTCGACAACCATCAGTACCCTTTCTTTTTTCCATTACTACTTTGGTCGTGGGCGGTATGACAGTGGAATTTCTAGTTACTCTAATATATGCTTATTATTTAAAGCAATTCAATACCTACCAGGGATCGCTAAACATATTATGGAAATGTTTACTTTTTCATCTCCATTTCCATCAATGATATACAGCCCCATACAGCAATGATATACAGCCAATGATATACAGCCCCCTGTATATCATTGTTTCCATATACATAAATATTTCCATAATTTTAGGGAAATGAATATGGAAATTTTATTTTAGAAATATGAAAATGTTATTGAAATGGAAATAATATGGAAATGTTATTGAAATGGAAATAATATGAAAATGTTATGGAAATGGAATTAATATGGAAATAATATAGAAATGAATTATGGAAATGTTATGGAAATCGAAATAATATAGAAATGAAGTAGGGAAATGTTATGGAAATGGAAATAATATAGAAATGATGTAGGAAAATGTTATGGAATTAATATGGAAATAAATTATGGAAATTTTATGGAAATGATATGGAAATGAATTATGGAAATGGAAATTGTGACAGACCTACACGTAATCCCTGATACCTACTTGACTTGCAAAGGCACTGAATAGATAGTGTTAAGTAAGTGAGTTAATGCAATCAGTTACTCATAGATAAGAAAGATAGTCATACTGGGGTTGTATTACATTAGTGTGATGGGAAGCTAATCGACTGCCATCAACTATGAGCTGTACTATCCGAGTTGCCCGAGGAATGAAAAAGTCTTTGGACAGAAAGTTTATTTTTATATAACATTTACCATTCTAACTTTTAAACTTCATATCATGAGAAAATATTTTTAAGCAGTTCAAATGAATTAAGAGGAAAAAGAAAGCAACTGTAAAGGTTTTCAAGATTTTTCAAACAACTACAACTTTTAAATTTCGTATCATGAAAGAAGTGTTTTGTTGAAATAAATTAGGAAAAAAACTGTAAATGTGTTTAAATGTAAAATAATTAGCAAGTAATGGCTAAATATAATCTGTTTAGCTATGATCACAATGAAAAATTATTTAATAATTAAGGTAATAAAAGAGTCTATTTTATTTTTATATAATTATAATTTAGTATAATTAAGTACGTTATAATTTATTTTTATTTAACATATACCAACATTTGCCACTTTAACTTTCAAACTACATATTATGAGAAGTGTTTTGTGTAATTGAAATAAATAAAGAGAGGAGAGAAAATAAAAACAACTGTAAATGTTTTCAAGCTTTTTCAAACAACTACAACTTTTAAACTTCATATCATGAAAGAAGTTTTTTGTTAAAATAAATTAGGAAGAAAAATGAAACTGCAAATGTGTTTAAATGTAAATGTGAAATAATTAGCAAGTGATGGCTAAATATAATTTGTTTAGCTATGATTACAATAAAAAATTATTTAATAAATAAAGTAATAAAAAAGTCTATTTTATTTTTAAATAATTATAATTTAGTATAATTAAGTATAATTTATTTTTATCTAACATATAACAACATTTGCCACTCTAACTTTCAAACTTTTTGCTTGCTTACATCAAGCAAAGATGTCCACTAACTAGTGGACAAGCTAGTCTATGTATTTGATTGATATGTATTGGAATCTAATATTACATGCAAGGGCTGTTTGTGAACTGTGGTGTCAATGAATCACTCTATCACCATACAATGTCAATACTTTCAGTTGATGGCAGTCGATTAGCTTCCCATCACACCAATGTAATACAACTCCATTATGACTATCTATCTTATCTATGAGTAACCAAAGATATACTGCCCCCCATGTGTGGGGGCTGCATATCACTGGAGTAACTGATTGCATTAACTCACTTACTTAACACTATCTATTCAGTGCCTTTGCAAGGCATGTAGATATTGAATTGCTTTAAATAATAAACATATATTAGAGTGATAAACTATAATCATCATTTCTTTAATATGAGCAATAATTACTATCTTAACTGTGGGAATTCATGATCATTCACATGGCTGATGTTATCGTTTTGTCAATCACTACGATTGACTAGCACAAAAAAAGGGCGTGGCCTAAACGCTCCTTATTGGCACCGGAAATGCTCGTGTTGTTGAATGCGCAGTTATCACTCTAGGGGGAGATAACTCTATGGTTACCACTAAGTCCAGGCTTGCCTATTTTTAAATAAAATTTGGAAACCATCGCCTGAGCTTAGCACGACCAAAGCATTGTTTTGGTCCCGCTTAGCCTGTAACACAACCAAGTCTTGCTATGTCCATGTTAGAGCTTGGAAAGACAAGAACGTAAATGTTTTTCAATTTTAACAAAACAAGGATAGATATTACAAAACTAATTGTAAGGGATGCATCTATTTTGGTCACCATATGTGCTTTAGCATATAAAGAGTGAGTTTTAAATACATTTTTAAGTTGATGCACTGTGAGACTCACATAGACTCCAAGAGAAAAGTGTGATGGCTAGTTTACAAGCAAAAGCAAAGATTTTAGTCGTGGTATGCTTGTTCGTACGATTTCTGAATGCACATGTACCACATAAATGTGGGCCGTTTCCTAGCGCTAAACTGTAGTGCAATAAAAACTCCTTAGAGAAGTCCATAAAAGAAATATGAAAAAATTCTTCATATAAATTGTATTGTACCAAGCACTATGGATATATGGCAGCAGATGTACTATGCCATTCTGCAAATAAAGCAGAGTGGAACGAACAACAATGGGTGGTGCTTAAAAATTCATTCGAATGTATAATTTAGCTGCTGATACACATTGCTAGTATTTATAAGAAAACAATGAGCCAATCAAGCCTTGAGTATAGGAAAGCTTCAGATATAACTCTTAAAATTCTATCACATATATCTTAGACGATCAAGGCATTCACATGAATACACCGGAATTACACTGTTACAAAATGTAATAAAAATAGACAGGAAACAAAGATTCCTATCAACACTACAGGGTTTGACTAATAATGCTACCAAGAGATAGATCTGCCAACCACTCACAGCATATAACAAACTCAAAATGAGTCCAGGGCATAGCAAAGCTGGTGGCATTAGTAATGTATCCAGCAGGCATTCAAGATTTGTCACGCGAGTAAAACGCTGTGCAGACTTTGCATAAGATGTTCAGGTGAAATACCAGGATGATATGATGAACTTTAGGGAGAGAGTTTGCGTTTTGTCCTAACAGGTTGGGACGACTCATCAGTTGGCTGACTAGTGTAATCAATCTCGGCACCCTTTGAGTCGGAGACGAGGCTTTCGAGGTGATCTAGTGCTGTCGGGTCATCGCTGTCAAGCCGCTGCCGTACTTGTTCAAAGAAGGAAAGATAGTGATGAATATTGTGCCTCGAGAGCAGTATACTCGCATTCATCTCCTTCGTGTTGAGCAGATGGTGTATGTAGGCTTTCGTGAAACCGGGATCTTCAGGATTACCAGGGTCTCCAGCACAAGTACGGCATGTACAGTTCTCCATTATCGGCACAAACTGCTCGGCATACTTGCTGTCAGTCAAGTCCAACTCAAACATTTTGTCTGTTTTGGGAAAAGCTTGCCGATCATCATAGGGAAAACACAGTGCTCCACCCCTCTCCGTCACTTGATACGTATAGGATGTATCAAAGAGATCAATGCCAGCCTTCACCAGTTTGAGCGCAGCCAGAGGATGAACAGATCCGAATAACACCCGCACTTTATCAGTAGGAAGGTGAGAAATTGTACTGCTCAGCACGGACATGTGAGTTGCCTCATCCCAGAACAGCTCTGACTGCCTGGAGTAGGAGTGAAAACCCTCAAGAATGAAACCTGAGATGCGGCTATGCGCTGCTGATTCCTCTGCACATCTAGTACGGGGCTCCTTGAGAAGGCCTCCCTCTAGTGAAGCAAAGAGAGGGGGCATTTCCTCTGCTGACTCTGCAGAGAAAAAACCACTTATAAACACTAAAAACCTTATAGCTAGATAAAAACAACTTATATATAGTGTATATATATATAGATCTATAACTATTAAAATCGAGGAATAAAAGATCTTCCTTGTACTAGATTTTATGTTGAAACCTCCCGTTCACCAGGCAATAACTTAACCATTTAAGCTACACCAGATGCAATGAATCCATTAAGTGAGTCGTTATGTCAGTTAAAATACGCATAGCACTCTGCGTGACGTCACTAAAGCTTGCTCTCACCACTTTTATGAGTAAATTTAGCAATACGGATGGCAGCTTACTCAAATTAGTCATTGGCAATGTGCCAGGCAACTACATTACTAGCCGCTGTCTAAAAGCTGTTTATTAATACCCGGGCAACGCCAGCCATTCGGCTAATAAATACTGTGCACTAAAACATTAAATACTTCAACAAATCTACCTTGATGGTTGATACAAGGTCAAACAACAATGGTCTGAAACAAGGTCAGACTTGATAATCTAAATAGAGTAGATAAAGCACAGATGATAATCTAAATAGAGTAGATAAAGCACAGATGATAATCTGAATAGAGTAGATAAAGCACAGATGATAATCTGAATAGAGTAGATAATGCACAGATGATATTCTAAATAGAGTAGATAAAGCACAGATGATGATCTAAATAGAGTAGATAAAGCACAGATGATAATCTGAATAGAGTAGATAAAGCACAGATGATAATCTGAATAGAGTGGATAAAGCACAGATGATAATCTGAATAGAGTAGATAAAGCACAGATGATAATCTAAATAGAGTAGATAAAGCACAGATGATAATCTGAATAGAGTAGATAAAGCACAGATGATAATCTAAATAGAGTAGATAAAGCACAGATGATAATCTAAATAGAGTAGATAAAGCACAGATGATAATCTAAATAGAGTAGATAAAGCACAGATGATAATCTGAATAGAGTAGATAAAGCACAGATGATAATCTAAATAGAGTAGATAAAGCACAGATGATAATCTAAATAGAGTAGATAAAGCACAGATGATAATCTGAATAGAGTAGATAAAGCACAGATGATAATCTGAATAGAGTAGATAATGCACAGATGATATTCTAAATAGAGTAGATAAAGCACAGATGATGATCTAAATAGAGTAGATAAAGCACAGATGATAATCTGAATAGAGTAGATAAAGCACAGATGATAATCTGAATAGAGTGGATAAAGCACAGATGATAATCTGAATAGAGTAGATAAAGCACAGATGATAATCTAAATAGAGTAGATAAAGCACAGATGATAATCTAAATAGAGTAGATAAAGCACAGATGATAATCTGAATAGAGTAGATAAAGCACAGATGATAATCTGAATAGAGTAGATAAAGCACAGATGATAATCTGAATAGAGTAGATAAAGCACAGATGATAATCTAAATAGAGTAGATAAAGCACAGATGATAATCTAAATAGAGTAGATAAAGCACAGATGATAATCTGAATAGAGTAGATAAAGCACAGATGATAATCTGAATAGAGTAGATAATGCACAGATGATATTCTAAATAGAGTAGATAAAGCACAGATGATGATCTAAATAGAGTAGATAAAGCACAGATGATAATCTGAATAGAGTAGATAATGCACAGATGATATTCTAAATAGAGTAGATAAAGCACAGATGATGATCTAAATAGAGTAGATAAAGCACAGATGATAATCTGAATAGAGTAGATAAAGCACAGATGATAATCTGAATAGAGTGGATAAAGCACAGATGATAATCTGAATAGAGTAGATAAAGCACAGATGATAATCTAAATAGAGTAGATAAAGCACAGATGATAATCTGAATAGAGTAGATAAAGCACAGATGATAATCTGAATAGAGTAGATAAAGCACAGATGATAATCTAAATAGAGTAGATAAAGCACAGATGATAATCTAAATAGAGTAGATAAAGCACAGATGATAATCTAAATAGAGTAGATAAAGCACAGATGATAATCTAAATGGAGTAGATAAAGCACAGATGATAATCTAAATAGAGTAGATAAAGCACAGATGATAATCTGAATAGAGTAGATAAAGCACAGATGATAATCTGAATAGAGTAGATAAAGCACAGATGATAATCTGAATGGAGTAGATAAAGCACAGATGATAATCTAAATAGAGTAGATAAAGCACAGATGATAATCTAAATAGAGTAGATAAAGCACAGATGATAATCTGAATAGAGTAGATAAAGCACAGATGATAATCTGAATAGAGTAGATAAAGCACAGATGATAATCTAAATAGAGTAGATAAAGCACAGATGATAATCTGAATAGAGTAGATAAAGCACAGATGATAATCTGAATAGAGTAGATAAAGCACAGATGATAATCTGAATGGAGTAGATAAAGCACAGATGATAATCTAAATAGAGTAGATAAAGCACAGATGATAATCTGAATAGAGTAGATAAAGCACAGATGATAATCTGAATAGAGTAGATAAAGCACAGATGATAATCTGAATAGAGTAGATAAAACACAGATGATAATCTAAATAGAGTAGATAAAGCACAGATGATAATCTAAATAGAGTAGAAAAAGCACAGATGATAATCTAAATAGAGTAGATAAAGCACAGATGATAATCTGAATAGAGTAGATAAAGCACAGATGATAATCTAAATAGAGTAGATAAAGCACAGATGATAATCTGAATAGAGTAGATAAAGCACAGATGATAATCTAAATAGAGTAGATAAAGCACAGATGATAATCTAAATAGAGTAGATAAAGCACAGATGATAATCTAAATAGAGTAGATAAAGCACAGATGATAATCTAAATAGAGTAGATAAAGCACAGATGATAATCTAAATAGAGTAGATAAAGCACAGATGATAATCTGAATAGAGTAGATAAAGCACAGATGATAATCTAAATAGAGTAGATAAAGCACAGATGATAATCTGAATAGAGTAGATAAAGCACAGATGATAATCTAAATAGAGTAGATAAAGCACAGATGATAATCTAAATAGAGTAGATAAAGCACAGATGATAATCTAAATAGAGTAGATAAAGCACAGATGATAATCTAAATAGAGTAGATAAAGCACAGATGATAATCTAAATAGAGTAGATAAAGCACAGATGATAATCTGAATAGAGTAGATAAAGCACAGATGATAATCTAAATAGAGTAGATAAAGCACAGATGATAATCTGAATAGAGTAGATAAAGCACAGATGATAATCTGAATAGAGTAGATAAAGCACAGATGATAATCTGAATAGAGTAGATAAAGCACAGATGATAATCTGAATAGAGTAGATAAAGCACAGATGATAATCTAAATAGAGTAGATAAAGCACAGATGATAATCTAAATAGAGTAGATAAAGCACAGATGATAATCTAAATAGAGTAGATAAAGCACAGATGATAATCTAAATAGAGTAGATAAAGCACACATGATAATCTGAATAGAGTAGATAAAGCACAGATGATAATCTGAATAGAGTAGATAAAGCACAGATGATAATCTAAATAGAGTAGATAAAGCACAAATGATAATCTGAATGGAGTAGATAAAGCACAGATGATAATCTAAATAGAGTAGATAAAGCACAGATGATAATCTAAATAGAGTAGATAAAGCACAGATGATAATCTGAATAGAGTAGATAAAGCACAGATGATAATCTGAATAGAGTAGATAAAGCACAGATGATAATCTAAATAGAGTAGATAAAGCACAGATGATAATCTGAATAGAGTAGATAAAGCACAGATGATAATCTGAATAGAGTAGATAAAGCACAGATGATAATCTGAATGGAGTAGATAAAGCACAGATGATAATCTAAATAGAGTAGATAAAGCACAGATGATAATCTGAATAGAGTAGATAAAGCACAGATGATAATCTGAATAGAGTAGATAAAGCACAGATGATAATCTGAATAGAGTAGATAAAACACAGATGATAATCTAAATAGAGTAGATAAAGCACAGATGATAATCTAAATAGAGTAGAAAAAGCACAGATGATAATCTAAATAGAGTAGATAAAGCACAGATGATAATCTGAATAGAGTAGATAAAGCACAGATGATAATCTAAATAGAGTAGATAAAGCACAGATGATAATCTGAATAGAGTAGATAAAGCACAGATGATAATCTAAATAGAGTAGATAAAGCACAGATGATAATCTAAATAGAGTAGATAAAGCACAGATGATAATCTAAATAGAGTAGATAAAGCACAGATGATAATCTAAATAGAGTAGATAAAGCACAGATGATAATCTAAATAGAGTAGATAAAGCACAGATGATAATCTGAATAGAGTAGATAAAGCACAGATGATAATCTAAATAGAGTAGATAAAGCACAGATGATAATCTGAATAGAGTAGATAAAGCACAGATGATAATCTAAATAGAGTAGATAAAGCACAGATGATAATCTAAATAGAGTAGATAAAGCACAGATGATAATCTAAATAGAGTAGATAAAGCACAGATGATAATCTAAATAGAGTAGATAAAGCACAGATGATAATCTAAATAGAGTAGATAAAGCACAGATGATAATCTGAATAGAGTAGATAAAGCACAGATGATAATCTAAATAGAGTAGATAAAGCACAGATGATAATCTGAATAGAGTAGATAAAGCACAGATGATAATCTGAATAGAGTAGATAAAGCACAGATAATAATCTGAATAGAGTAGATAAAGCACAGATGATAATCTGAATAGAGTAGATAAAGCACAGATGATAATCTAAATAGAGTAGATAAAGCACAGATGATAATCTAAATAGAGTAGATAAAGCACAGATGATAATCTAAATAGAGTAGATAAAGCACAGATGATAATCTAAATAGAGTAGATAAAGCACACATGATAATCTGAATAGAGTAGATAAAGCACAGATGATAATCTGAATAGAGTAGATAAAGCACAGATGATAATCTAAATAGAGTAGATAAAGCACAAATGATAATCTGAATGGAGTAGATAAAGCACAGATGATAATCTGAATAGAGTAGATAAAGCACAGATGATAATCTGAATAGAGTAGATAAAGCACACATGATAATCTGAATAGAACCTAACAAAAAAGCTAGAAATGAAAGTTGTTAGAGTAAGTTTTTTAAAAATAATTTTTCATTTCAAGTGTTAAATTTACTGATCTGGACATAAAAACAATGCTGTACAATGCATGCATAACGTATATCATTATTTATCTTTGTGTGTCATGTTTTTCATGTTTTATTCATTTCATTTTATGTTCTATTTTATTTCATGTTTAATCATGTTTTATATATTTCATTTGATGTTTAATCGAATTTTTGCAGACTGGCTTGTTTTTTATTCCGTAAATACAAATCATTGTATGTATGTAACTCATATAACTAACTACTCAAGATAGTTGACGCATCCACATTACCTTCTAGAACTTGCTAAAGCCCTGCCCTCTAGGGTATAAATAAGTACAAACTTCTGTATGTATGATTACATTAATTCTCGTGCACATTTCATACAAGACAAACTATAAACCTTTTCTGGATCTTTTTTATAAGCCTTAGTTAGCTAGCAATTGTCTTCATTGCACCAGCATTTACGGTGCACCAGCAAGCATCATCCTCAACAAGAGATCAAATAGGCTATATTCTACATTGCACCAAGTTAGCTTGTTTTTTTTAGCACTCATTTTAGGACCCAAAAGTGGTACTTTTTCTTTCTTTGAAAACTAGTAGAAACATTGGAGTTGCGATCCCTTAGACAGGAATAAACAACTTCTTTTAGTCTGCTAAAAAAATTTCATTTCATTATGTATTTAATTTATTTTCAAGTTTACAGTAACATAATTAGCATTGATACGCTCTTGCCTCTTCTTTATTCGACTCGCTATATGTACCAGCTCAAGTCACCCTACTCCAAAGGTATGTACGTACTGATAGCAAATAAAATTTTGTTTTTCTTTCCGATGGCCATTACACTATCAAGGGAGCGAGAGGCGGCTTTCGAGAACTGCATCGCTCGGCCTTTTTTGCTGACTTAGGTTGAAAAAGGTTTTAACCGGACATGCTAAAAGTTATAGGAAAAGCGAAAACAGAAACTGATAAGTGATAAGAATTTTAGTGATAAAAATTGAAATTCAGTAAAATAGTTAAAATACATACTAAAACTTAGCTTTAATTGTGTGCCTTAGGTAAGCTGAAGTGAATTCAAAGTTTATGTTATATGTACGTACGTAGGTCTTGAAGGTAAGAACTCCTTACCGTATGTATTGCATTTGGTACACACATTATAATATTGCATTTTATAGCAGATCATAACCACTAAATAGAATACAGTTACTGTAGGTAATTATAGTTACTAAAGTTAACAATATTTTATTACTAATTTTCAATCTGTGCAACATTTTCATAAAATTTTGATGAATTTTACCAGGGGATGTTTGCATTGTATAATTACAATGGTTTCTATACCCTACCTACGGATTTTTCATCATATGACGCCAACCCTGAAATGGATGAACACATCGTATTCTAAGGGTGCACTGTACTACACTATGAGGAGACTGCCTGACAATGAATACAATCCTCCTCCAAAAGCCTTATATAGAAGTTTGTATTGACAGTTGTATATTGTTTCTAGGTACTCTACCTTTACTGATGGCTAGCACATCACTCAGGAAACCTGTTGTTCTCTGATATGCTTTGTTCATCCTAGACTGCCCTGTTGCCATGGCCTCATTACATTCAAAATCTCCCAGAACCTGTACCATGTCACACTTGAATACTTGCTGTATCTATCAAGTAAAAAAGGCTTACCTTACAATAGTTATAAAAAGTAGATAAAATGATAGATACTGTAAAACTTTAATTGAAAGCCATGGCGCTTTATTTTTCACCCTTTGCCCTATAGTGGCGATCAAATAGAGGTGGTGTTCAAATAGAGGTGGTGTTCAAATAGAGGTGGTGTTCAAATAGAGGTGGTGTTCAAATAGAGGTGGTGTTCAAATAGAGGTGGTGTTCAAATGGCTCATCAGAATTTTGGGAAGATAAATTTAGCCCTTTCACCGGCGAAGCGAATGTCACCTATATTTTGCCTGGTTGTTCCGGTTGAGCGACATCAACTTTTTTGGATACAATAAATTTGCTAACACACCTCCGACTTGTCAAAGATCTTTTAATATGTATTGAGAAACCGAGAAATATCTCTACCAGCTCATATCTATTGCTTGCAATTAACCTGCGATGATATTGTAGCCTACGCCCTGCTTTGCAATTTGTTGGAGCTTTCAATTTCTATTTCATTCTAAATTTGAAGACATATTTTTATTTTATATCTATATTTAACAATGTTGCATAAAAGCTCATGGCACTCATTAATATGTTTGCTACATTTTACAGCCAAAACTAGCTTTTTATGCGCAATAGAAGAGGAGTTGTGAGCGTCTATCAATTATAAGATCAGATTAGCGCAATGATGCCATCAAATTATATGCTATAAATCTGCAAATTTATAAGTTATACAATAATAATCCGTCAAATGCTACCAATATATATTCATGAACAAGTAACATAAACTAACCATACTTATAATACATGCAGAAACAAAAATTAAAAGTCTTGAAACAAAAATGTTTGCAATGTTTGCTCGGATAGCTGTGTTCTAATTGTTACTTTCGATAAAACGAACATCTTCTAGTTGTCCAATACCTTCCACAATGTCTTCTGAACTAGTCGATATTAGCGTCAAAGCAATTCTTTTTAGCAGAGCAAAGCTTTTACGCATCGCATTTCAAACAAATAGTGTACATGTAACGATAGAATTTTAGCCGCATGCGTGTTAAGCACAACTTTTAGCCTAAAACTAGTTCATATACCATCAAGGCCATAATAGTACACTAGCGACTGTAATAGTACACTAGCGACTGTAACAGTACACTAGTAGCTAGTGTACAGTGATAGTTGTACAAACTATAGTTGCAACAGTACACTAGTATCTATAGTATATGCTATAGTTGTATATCTATAGTATATACTACTAGTATAATACCTACTAGAACTTGTCATATCTACTCACTCATGTCATATCTACCAACTCATGTTATATCTAGTAACTCATGTCATATCTACAAACTCATGTCATATCTACTAACTCATGTCATATCTACCAACTCATGTTATATCTACTAACTCGTGCTATATCTACTAACTCATGTTACATTCATCAACTCATGTGGTATCCCTTGCTACTAGACTGACCTTCACAAACTCCTGAGGACTGTACAATCTATTGCCTCCCCTGCTGCGCACAGCAAGAGCTTTCTTAGTGCTACAGTTAAACTTTTCCAGTTCCCTGCTCACATCATGGCTGGTGAAGAAGATCAGATAGTCTTGCATGCATGTGAACTCTCCCAAACCTCCTTTGCACTCCTTCACCGTCTGTGACCAGTCACTCAACGTGCTGCAACAACATTATTTGTAGGAGTGAAGAGCTACAACTAATAAAACCTGGATATACCATCACACAAGATTGCAAAGTACACAATGTAGTTTATAATTTTACTGGGAGTCTGTAAAACAGTTTACTAAATGGACAAGTTTGCCAGTAACCGATTAGTGTGAAAGAAGGGGAGACCAGAAGCATAGTAAAAATAACTGGCAGATGGGGGAGATGGAACAAACGATTTTCCAGTTAAAATGTCCGATTGATGTGGTGATAAAACGTGTTGACCTACTTTTTTGAAAAAGAAAGATTGTATTATTTCAAATTACCAGTTATGCCGAGAAACAAAAGCAAACATTTCATTGAAACAAATTTGCTACACATCCCTAAACATACAGTGGTGGCTGTCCAACAAACCCTGAAGCATACAGTGGTGGCTGCTCAACAAGACCGCTGCCACTCCATAGTCAACAAAAGATCTCAAGAGTATCATAGACACGCGAGGATTTTCGATATTGCATATACTGAAAGGTGAACTACATCTATTTCATGTCTTATTCCTATTGATGCCGGAGGGTAGTTCGCATCCTTTGCACTGCTGCCACTAAAATTTTAAGGACTTGTTTTGTTAAGTTCAATAATAAGCAACAAAGCTTCAAACTATAGTCATACCTCGGCTTTCAAACATCTATGTTGTTGACCGAATCGGATTTCAACCAGAAAATTTGACTAAACATTCAGTTTTCGACCAAACTGAATTTATCATGTTACAATTGGTAACAAAGGGAAACATTGAATGTTTTTCCTGTGCTTTTTTATTCTGTGCAATCTTTGCTAAAATTCAGCTCTGCGTTCTTTGATCTGAATTTTTCAGAATGAAATCGTAGCAAAAGGCAAGCTTTCGCTACTTTAATGATCATGTGACAGTTGCTAAAAACAAAACATACAAAATATTGTTTTTCTTTCAGGATCTAAGATAGGATATCTTTTACTAAACTAAAACACAATACTTCTATGCTTTTGTATTTGTCATACATAATACAAGACTGAGCAAACGAGGCTGAGATACGACTTGCTCCAGATACAACGATACATTCCCCAACCTAGTCTTGTCTATTAATAGGTTTTTCATGAGACAATGACTGATTGTACATATTATATACCCTCTTATTACATGTGTGTATGGTTTATGGTGGAAAATAGTAACAATGCTTTAGAAGGTTGTATTTCAGATTTGAGACATTAAAATTATTTACATTAATTACGAAGGGCAAAATAGTTTCAGATTTTGAACAAATAACTTACTGAACAGTGTTCAGTAATGGAGTCTGGTTTAAAACTGAGGTTTTACTGCACTTCACATTTATGTTGCAGCATTCAGCATACTAATAAATCCTCCAATGATCTAATTTTCTCTTTATTAAAGATGTGGTTGCATCAAATTTTAGTTGATTTTAAAAAGTATTTTTTTTGTCTATCAGTTGAGATGTTGTTTGTTGTGTTAGGCGATCTCATTGTCAAGATATTTGAAGATTAAAATCGACAAAAAATGATCGCGGTAAAATGCTCAGGAAAAAAAAACATGCCCTGACTTGCCCAAAATGATGTAACTAGTGATATAACCTGTCTCTATCTCTCTATCAGCTACTGCGATAAAAGTCTAGTCTCTATAGGCATATATTTTCTTTTGTATTTGCTCATGTTGGCGAATCATGAGCTGATGATTGGCTAAAGAATAGATCTTATATTAATCGCACGTGGACTCGTTTCACATGTATCACTCGTTACATCGCGAATGAAGCACCCGCTCGAATCTGAGCGTTTTAAAATATGGCCCCATTCAACCGCATATATCTTTGGACAGGGTTAGTCTACAGAGACGAAATGACATCAAACTGTAGCTGATGTTTTAGCCTTTTATTGGTCTTAATTTCATTTGATTGACAATTTTGACGCAATCACATCTTTAAAGACTAGTGGATGATATACAGCATGAAAGGTCAATCATATTCTAAATGAAAGAAAAAACTCGCGCAACGGTTCGATAAAGTTCTTGGGTGTCTTGAAAAAAGTTTTTTGAAATTTACGATGCTCTACCTTAGTGAAATCTGAAAAATAAATTACTATCTTTTGTTTAATCAAATGCTAAATTATATTAGTGTTCTAATAAATTACATCAAATTCAGTTCTAAGATAACATCAAAGTTCATTTCATAACATTTATTTTAGGAAGTGAACTTTGATGTTTTCTGAACACTTATCACAAATGGGCAAGTAAAGGTGATTTAGTTGCGTGCTGGTATAAGGTTAAATCAAATGCATAATGACTGCATAGGTCTGTGGAGTGAGCTTCTGGTGCCAAGATGTTTTAGACAAATATAAAAGATGTATACAGCGTGAATGTTAAAGTGCTGTCCTAATATGCATTAGGGATCCAGGACTAAGCACTTGTTAAACAGAAACTGTAAATGAGCTGGGCTAATGGGCTGTAAGGTCAATGTAAGGTCAGTGGCTAACTAACCTCATACTCATCACTACAATAGGGGGCAGTTTGTCCATATTACTGAGTATGTCTAGCGAGAGGTGAGGAACTGCACCACATCTTGTGAACAGCATGCAGCCAGGAGTCTCCATTGATGCATTAGGTCGTCGTTTGAATGATGACAAACAACCTCTTCGGACATGTGATGATGTTGAGCGCGGCACATACTTCATTTCTTCTAAAAATTGACGATTGCAACAACTGACAATGTCTGCGCGCATACAGGTCAAGGTTAAAGATTGTTGTACTTATTAAAAACTCCATTAATTTGATTAATGGAAACTAATTAAAGTATGCCATTTCAAGGATTGACAAATGTCACTCAAAAAACCCTATCTGTACCCAACCTGATGTACCATTGCCCGATTTTCGAACTAATTTTCATGCTATACAGATGAGTATTGTGTGATCTTATAAATTACCTTGAAATAGACTTAAAAGAGCAAAATCAAAAAAGAAAATAACTTTGCAGATTTTCTTTTTTGTAGAGGGGCAACACGGTAAATACGCTCCACTATAAATGAGAACTAGCATCAGCCACATTGATAGTGGCTTCCTGGAAGATCAGGGTTACAGCGGCCTCAGACATAGGAGCAGATTAGGAGATTTCCATAACTAACAAAGAGATTTCCACTTTTTTTTATTGATGTTGTTTAATTGAACGCAAGCGGCAGTCGTGCTTGGCAAGGCAACTGAGAAAACATGCCGAGGTACCAAAACAAACCTACATAAAAGCCTAGTTTAGTTACTTGTGTTGCTTAAAGACCATACATGAACGAACAGTTTGACAAGTCCGACATTTAACCACTGTCCTCTAACCAACCTTTTACAAAAGAGTTTATTAAGGGATGTACGAGGTACTTGCGCTGTCAGAGGTCCTTAACCTTCCTGAACTTAGAGATATTTGCTTTGAATTTGCAAGCATTAATTGTTAGAAATCATATTATATTACGCTCAGTTTGTAAAGTTTTTATTTGCAAATTAACATCTTTACAAGCATTTAAAAAATGAATTACTATTGTGCAAAATAAATGTGCTATAATGGTATTGGATATTGATGTCATCATAGATCTCTATTATTACACTAGCTTATCTAACAATTAGTTCTTTGAACTGACATATATTTATAGTTGTAGAAAAGAAATCTTCAACTTCTACAGAAAAGATCCACACATTTGACATGAATCTGTGCAAAATATTGATATGGTACAACTGTCAGGGCACACAGCCAACTGACACTTGAACTCGTTCTTGCACACAGCAACAAGTTCACTACTTAGTTATACTAAGTAACAAGTTTATCTTGCGTAGATGCGAATAAGTATATTTGAGTACGTATATACAAGCATTAGTGAAGGTTGTATACAACAGACTGCTGCATATAAAAAGTGTATTGCCTTTTATAGGTTTGGCAATACCAAAAGTATTTAGGCATCAGATAAAATAACATCTGTCAGGATGTTGTAAGTATAATATGAATTTGTTATGAATACAAGAGCAGGTTGCGAGAGACACATACATAATTAATTTGCTGTATGAATTTAGTTACAGACACAAGAACAGACAATATCAGTAGAAATCCAGTTGCAAAACAAAGCACTAAACAGGTTATCAGTTGAGTGGAATACCAAGAGATAACAGGTGTCAAACAAACTATAAAATGTTATTATTAAATATTCCAATGTGGGGAGATAAGCGGATGGGTGGTCTGACAGGTGAATTGGTGATTAGTAATAGCTGTTGATTGCGATGTTTCTCGTTGAACAGAATAAAGGTCATTGTTGGTCGTTTTGAGTTAGTTGTATTGTTCGTGAGGTATAGCTTGTAGCTATACCTTACACAACAGCCAAACATCTGAAGCAAGGCTTTCCTTTGGGCACAAACTTTTGGTGAACCATATATCTACCGTACTTTTTGGACTATTAGCCGCTACCTTTTCTGACGATTTGAGCCATGCGGCTTATATAAGGGTGCGGCTGTTCTGTGGCTTTTCTTTCACCGCTAGGGCGCATTAACCAGAATCTCCGGTTAGTACGCCTCTAGCGGTGAAATAAAATACGAAACAATGCCTAACGGTACTGTTCCGTTAGACACTAGGTTAAAAAGCATCGGTTAATACGAAACAGTGCCGTTAGGCGCCGTTTCGTTTTAAACAGCAAAGTTGCTGCCACGCTAAAAAGCACCGTCCTGAGTTCTGCGGCCTATACAAAGGTGCGGCCTATGTATTGTTTTATTATCATTTTTTGAAAAATAAAGCGGATGCGGCTTATATAGGGGTGTGGTTTATAGGCCGAAAAGTATGGTATTCTCAATCATTTGATGCCACATCCTGACACCAAAGCTTATTTTCTAAGATAACATTCTTAAAGCAATCGGCAAGTCTGGAGCACATGATGTTCTTGGTGCCATTGACACTACTTTTTCTTGTGAGATAACCTCATTGTAATGTTAATGTAATTAGTATCGAATATATTAACATTATTCACAACACATGATGATCAGATTAATACAATAGGATTAATGATGAACATTGTTAACTGCTAGCTATTACATAGTACTAACCAGATTTGATGAAAATAAGAATGGCCACATCATCAATATGAAGACACACAAATATATTTCTGCAAAGTGCATAGGAAGCATGCGATCCAATGCATCACTGACAAATGCTTCAATCCTGTCAGTGATGCAATGCATCACTGACAAGATTTTGAAAATTGTCAAGCATTGGTGCGCATTTTTTAAAAAGACAGCATGAACTTGGGATTCATTGTGAGTGGTTTTAGAAGCACTAATCAGTAGAGACGAGCAAACCACTACCACAACACAAGAAAGGGGTGATTATCCACCTTCACATGCATGAGAAGACTGTGAGACATATTGCTGAGGAAGTGTAGAATGGAGTTAACACAATTGCCAAGGGATATGCTCAGACTGGAGGCTTTGATGCATGCAAAAGGAGTGGTCTACCAAGAAAGGCCACACATTGACCAGACAGGTTATGATACGACTTCGGAAAGTGCAGATTATGCTGTCCACCCACAGTCACTCTCAAAGTGCTTACGTGCGTCGAAAACCAGGTGAGGAGTTCTTGCCACAATGCCTGCAATTGGCAGTGAAACCCCCCGCCCCCGTTTGTGATGTACGGGCTGTATGACTGCTGATGGAGTTGGACCCCTGCAGTTTTGTGAAAGGATGATGGATGGGAGCAAGTACATGGGCATGTTGGAAAAGAGAATTTTGAGAAGTGCTCAGGATCTATTTGCAAATAGAGGCTGGTGGTTATTTGAAGGCAACAATGTCTTGCCATTGTGCAAGCTCTGTGAAAGATTGGTACCACGAAAATAGAGCGGAGCGGTGAGACTGGCCAGCCCAAAGTCCTGACCTCAACCCAATCAAAAACTCATGGCAGATGTTCAGCGAACAGCTAGTGAGGGACAAGCTAAAAATAAAAATATTTCTAATCGAAGACACTATAAAGGCATGAAAGCACACAGCCACCAGGAGCACCTGGAAAAACTGAGTAAGAGCATGCTGAAGCATTGCAAATTGGAGATCAGAGCCAAAAGTGGATCAATTAAGTATTGACTTTACATCACTAATGATAGCCTTTAGAAGGGCCCAATGGCCCTTCTAAAGGCTATCAATCTGTGTAAAAGCATTATTTGTTTAGATACTAAAATAAAACTATTAAAACTTGCATTATTTATCCCTTTATATTTATTTATTGTATGGTAGGGTAGACACCTTCGTACTAATTTGAGTGTTAACTTTTGCAGAGACCTTCTTATGACAAAACTATGCTTTTTTTCAAAACTACAGAAAATGCTGCATTCACCGATATATAGCTTGTCTTGCATTATATTAAAATCAAGAATGATAATTTGTTCTAGAGAGTCCCACGCCTTTGTCAATCACTGTATCAAAAAGCGTCTTTCCTTTTCTTCTGTAACTTTCAGTTGCAGTTCAAAATTATTGCAGTACTTCAATTGTGTTGATATGTTTGAAACACTTTATTTTAACCCTGAACCTACATGCTGCAAAAATTAAAAACGCACGAGGCTGTTTATTTCAACCAAAAATGCCTTAAAGCCGCAACACTTTTATGCAAGATAAAATTTTATAAAACCAGTCTACATTTCAAGATGAAACAAATATCATACATTCTTCTCACTTACATGAAACAATGAACGTGATTTACAGTTAAAAACTACATCGAATACACTTGTAATAGTTGGTTTATTAGCAGTAGAGAGCTGTTTCAAAACTTCTTATCAGAAGAACCTCATGCAGTAAATCGCTACACATCTCGATACACAATGTTGGATTGGACTAGAATTTTTCTCACGGATAACACATTGTCAGTGTGTAAAGTCGTGGACACAATTATGTGATGGATTTGCCAAGTCCAGCTTTCCTAATCGCTATATTTGTCCAGCTATCTTCAAATTAGTCTAGTAATTCACAGAAAGCTTTTCGTAAGTAATTCGCAGAAAGTAATTCGCCAGCTTTCGCAGAAAGCCACCAAACTATAACACAACTTGCTGTATAAGCAGCTAGAATGCAGTGTTCTAAAAGAATGGAGAAGAAAGCACACATAAAAAAAAATTCTAGAGATAGAGTACAGAGCGAGGTCTAGCGAACAACAAAGTTATGAACTAGCAAACACTGTCAAGAACAACATTGTGGTAACATTGATTTAAACCTTTGCACAGCATATATACATTATTTACATTCTTGCATTTTCAAGTGTAACTGCTTGGGTATTTATTATTTGCAAACTCATTTCAGTATTACACCTGATTGTATTGAACTGTCCTTCAATGTTTTCTGCTTTTTCATGCTTATAGAGCTGGAATAATAGAGCCATAGGCCTACTGATCAATCAATCACATTACTAGCAACAAGAGCAACTGTGCATGAGATCTATCGCTTATTCAGTATAAGACAACTTGAATGCAAAACCCACTTGAAAGTGGCTAGTCAGCGGTGACTTCCACATTAATTACTACAAAAAAGAAATACAGTTTCGCAAAACCACTAAAATTTATATATATGACCATATGTAATTGTAAATAAGATTATTAACATGGGTGCCAAATGTTCTGCTTTAAATATCGCAAAGTTCAGGCCACTGAACCAAAAAGTGAAAAAGAATTTGTCGTATCATGTGGCAGGTATGTTTTCTGCTTTTGACGAGTGCGGTGCAGCTTGGTTATATTTAAAAGAATGTTCAATAATAAGGTTTAGATGTTACCTAGCTCTCAAACGTTTTTCAGCTTTTCACGATTTGATACACTACTTTTATGCAGGTATACATCTCATCCATTTTAGATTTTATTTTACACAATTTTCAATCTATATATATATTTCTCAAAGTCCGTATGTCTGTCTGTTGGAAATCCGGTTATAGCTATTATTAGAACATCTGAGCTTGACAACAATAAAGACTCAAGTTCATGGAATTTCATGGAATTCTTACTGTCATTGGAAGCCTAACCTTATTAACTAGCTTAGTGGAGTTTCCATTGGCAATATGCCAGGCCACTAGCTTGAAAGGTACAGTTGTTTGACAAAGTTTTAAAACCTTTACAGTTGTTTTTATTTCTCTCTTAATTTAGTTCAACTACACGGAGACACTTCTCTCATGATATGTAGTTTGAAAGTTAGAAAGGCAAATGTTGTTATATGCTAAATACAAATCAATTTTCTGTCCAAAGACTCTTCTATTACACGGGGAACGCCGGGTGGCACAGCTAGTCGTGAATAAAAACGAGCTCGGCATTGTTCCCAGACATACCTGCCAACTCTCACGCTTTGGGCGTGAGACTCACGCAATCACCTCAAAGAAAAAATGAAAATGCGTGAGATTTTTGCCCCAATTTCCACAATTTTATATATACTATCATTGATACATCAATTGCCCCAAAACCAAATCTCACGCATTGCCTCACTCTTGGGTTGGCAGGTCTGTTCCCAGATATCCATTTTGGACCTGTACAATTTTAATTAACTAGACTAATTATATGGCGTTGTATTTTTCCTAATCAAAAATTTACGAACAGTAAGAAAAGAACTATACAGTATTGGACATTGTAGCGCATATCGAGCGGTCGCTCAATGTTAGGAGCATTGCTTTCCGCGCAATTTTTCACGCCACGATTTTACACAAAATAATTAAATGTATGCAGCGGTCGATAAAGCCTGTGATTCTTTGATCTACACAGTGCTGTCCATTGCTAAGGAACTTTATGCATCGCGCACTGTTTGTTACAGGCTACCAAACTTAGCCTCAAAGTTCGTTCACGAAATAAGCCGAGGTTTTTGTGCACAAAGTTCATGGTCGAGTTTATGCCCTTCTAAATTGAATAGGCGCGTTATTCAGACAGCAGCGACAAATAGGTAGGGTTCCACAAATGTAGATAACCCCTCGCAACATGACATTTCAAATTAAAAGACCTTGGGTTGCGTTCTGTGACTGCACACGTATTGACCTGAGCTTACTCTAGGTTATCAGTAACACGCTTGCTCATGACGTATTTATTTAATCATTCGCCACTCTACCGGATAAATTGGTTTTATACTGTGAGAGTTTGCAAAACGTGTGACTGTTGTGGAAGTTGAAGGAGTTTTTTGCTCCTGATAATATCGTCGGCTGTTAATAGTTTTTTTATATCTTTGATTATCATCTAATAACACCAACTCACCGAGGCAGACTATTTAACAGTAATTTGAAAGAATTCTGAAAAAAAGTATAATCACTAACAAAAGTAAAATTAAAACGTCGTGCAGAGTTTTTGCAAAGAGTTCCCACACTGCAGCCTCATTTTGAGGATTTTAGTGGGACAATTTCTGATCTGATAGTATTACATAAGCTCTAGCGAATGATGAAAAAGTTACAGTCAGCATCTGGTGGACCAAGCAATTGCCAAATATTGGCATGAGCACAAAGAAAAAATAGAAGGTTTGGGAAAATTAAAAAGTGTAGTAGAAGCCCCTATAGGAGTGCTAAAGGGCCCACCCTATAGGAACACTCATCATATATAGGGTGGTATTTTGGAGTACGTTCATTTGCAATTTGACAGGATGATCTGTTTCCTTTCAATACCAAAAGTGCCATTGCGTTCGTTTTGAGGATTTTGTTTCTGCGCTTCAGTTTTTCGCTTGAATTTTAGGAGGGGCAGGTGTTTTGCTTGCAACTCATGGCCGGAGCTAGCTAGGAGACGCTAGGTTTTTTGTGCAATTTAGCTGGGTAACCTTTCTGCCGACTAACTTGCAAATGAGCTTTCAGTGAAATGATGCAAAAATTTAGAAGGGTTTACTGCAGCACTTTGTTGGTTTGAATACTAGTCGAATTGAATTGAACTGAGTTAGATTGAGCTTAGGCCTTGTTAACTGTTACTCAAGACTGGCCTGGCTGAGTTGGCTTGAAGACTAGTATGGCTAAATTGGAGGTGCTGGTCGTAACTGCTCATAGGGAAGGGATAGCTCATTAATACGATACACGCATAATTTCAACCACCTGAACCTTATCTCTAATTTACTCAACTTTTTAGGTTATTTAAAAAAAATGCAACTAGGTGGTATCTGCTACCTTTTCAAACGCCACTTGTCTAGCTAAGTTAATACGCTTGAGCAGACATCTCTATAGTTCGCTGCCTTATTCCACCATGTATATTACCAAGAGTCATGGACATGTAAAACCCACTAGTCATTTCCTGAAACCTAAAATGACTGCAGCTTTGAAATTGTTGACCTATTCCATGGGCTATAATGGCAAAACAAAAAAAGGACAAACAGAGTTAACTAGTGTTCTATCTAACTAGTGTAATTGGCCTGCTAATGATTCAATTAATGTTTTTTAGTGGACGAATTATAAAGTTTATAAAGAACCAAACTGAACATGGCACAAATAGACTGTCGAATAGGTCTAATGCACAGGCCTTGTATACCGAAGAGAACTAAGGAAACACAAGTGCTTAGTTGAAACCAATATAGGTAGAGCCTACCGGCTATGATTAGGCAATATACCTAATAAGGTAAAGAAAATTACATATACCAATTAATTAGAATTTACTATAAACATGCAATAGTCAACAATTTTAATGTCTTTTACATCCCATTACAATAGAGACATCGCTAGTACACCTGACTATTACCTAGAAATACTTCCCATTTTACCTGAGTGCGAGGGTGTGATCCTGTGTGGGATGTTTTTTCAAAACAAGTGGTCTTTGTGACCTGTAAAAGCACAAGCGGCTTTACCATTGTCGAGTGTGCGGTTCTCAGTACAGTGCTCAGCTTCTTGTTCAAGATGTGCTGAAGCAGCACAAGCTACGTCAACACTCGACGACATGCGTGTCAGACTGAGGCACCTCCTAGTCATGGCCTGTCTCCTCGGAGGTCTCTAGATAAGCAGTTTTGCAAGCGGTGTGATACTCGCTCTCATCGCCAGCATCCTCCTTACACAAGTGAGGAATGCCCTAGAAATGTTTGCTCTCTGCGGTGACCTCAATAGCAACCTACAAAGATACATAGACGTGAGCTAGAGCTGGCATTAGCTTCTGTTGCTGTTTGGCCGATAACTTCCTTCGAGATCTTTCGCTCCGACTACAGCTTGTAGTACCAAACTTACATTCGCTCAAAAGGTTTATTTCAGGGTCATTACTTTGTTCAAGTGTATGACTCTTCTAGCTTTTTTGTTTACTTCACCTTCATAAGTTTTTTATGAAGCAGATAGACTACAAATAGGTTATGACAATGCTTAAAAATAATAAGATTCATTGGGTACCATGATTAATAACACTTTGCAAAGGTAATACAATTTGGTTACTGAAATAGTAATGACATAATGTGGGCAAAGGTAAAACCCTCCTCTCTGTTCCATTTCATTTGCTTTGGAGCTCACAATTTTAACCATAACATTATAACAAATACATTACCTATCTATCACTTATTAGTCTGTATGAAGGTTGTTAGAATCTGTAAAATGTCATAAGCGCAATAATCAAGTTTAATTGCTGATAAGTGTGTTTTTAATAAAAAAAATTTTCATTGAGCACGCCACACTGTTTTTTAAAACTCTAATAGCTATCATGTGCAAGCAAGAGCACCAAACCATTGACTACCTTGTTCAATTACAATAGTTGCTATTTTATCAGGAATCACTGTTGATGCACACATCAGGTCACCTAAATGTACTGCGCTGGTTCACCTGACACTTTTAAAGTGTGGGCAATGTTCTAATCTTTTGAGGGAGTGTAACTAGTAGAAACCCGCATGTTGGAATATTTTTGTATTCAAATTAGTTACATCGCTCTCATCAGGTGAACTTCATTAAAGGTTGACTTGCAACAAAATTCACATTACAGTTATTTGGTATCAAAAGATTCACCATGTCTTACTCTGTTGTGTTGTAGGTGCCAAATATGTGGAAATGTGATTACAAGCTCTTAAAAGCTCAAAAACGAAAAAGCCGCCGTAGATTGGAATCTGTTTATTTCTCTGATGTAGTCATTACGGTTTGGTTATCGTCTTGTCACGTGATGTTCTCATGTGAATTGAAAGGTCAATAAAAAGCTCGATATAAAGCTTATCGTAGCACTAGTTTATGACAAACACTTCGGGTTTTACCGAAGACTCCGTATCAAATATAGATGCTCGCTGCTTTACAGTTTTGTTTCGGCATTATCTAATCGTCAAGTCGTAATCTAATCATGTGACCCAATACTTCGCAAATAATTTTTGCTGCACTTTTCGATTATCACAGGTGACCAACAGGCTCATCATGATTATCAGACAATAATAATTATGTACTCCTTCAAGGTAAGGTTAAAAAATTAAATGAATTTTTACGGTACGTTATAAGATATCACTACTAAAAGTGACAGCATTACAATGACGATAAAACAGACGCGGAAGAACAATAAACATGGTTTTATTGAATGCGTGAAGTATATTTGTGAAAATATTTCGACGAATGAGGTTGCATGAAAGGGTAAACAGAAACCATCCTGTAACAACTACGTCCCATTTGAGCCGTTTTGGAAAGCGAATCCAAACTACGGCGGTCTCGTTTGGCTGCGATTAACTGTTCGTTTTTTAGCTTTTAAGAGCTTGTAATCACATTCCCATATATTTTGCACCTACAACACAACATAGTAAGACATGGTGAATCTTATGATAACAAATAACTGTAATGTGAATTTTGTTGCAAGTCAACCTTTAAGCTTTCTGAAGAAATCCTTATCAGGTGATAACTGTCAGAAGTTATCATCTAAGGAGAGCAGTCCTATGTCTGTTTAAAACTGATCAGTAATGGTTAACTAACAGCTAAAAACTCTTTTTGTTATACATTATACTACATGTATACCTATATATATATATAAATCTCAAAGTCTGTGCGTATGTATATGTGTTTTGGTTTGACCAGCTATAGCTGTAAAACTTAGGAAAGAAATATTCGTTTCATGCTGGATTTGATCTCGGAAGCTCCCGTTCGCCGGGCAAATATCTTACCAATTAAGCTATGTGAGGTATATTGAATTTATTTGGCGATATGATTGGTTGTCCCAAGTTAAAATACGCATAGCATCACGTTATGGTGTAATGCCATTTTATGCTTGGTCTCACGGCTCTTATTAGTAAGTTACTCAAACTGCTAGCTTACTAAAATTAGTCATTGACAATGTGCCAGGCCAATGGCAAGTGGCAGGCAAGTAAATTTTACCTGTCATTGTTTATAAGCTGATTCTTATTATCTGCGCGACACCGGGAATTCTGCTAGTATGCAAGAGGGATAACTGCCATTCCCATATATACATTCAGCTATGTATATCTTAGTTGAAAGAAAAACTATTATTTCGGACAACAACTTATTGTGATTGTTTTGACTCACAAGGATCTGCTGCTAAACTTGATATAAGCAAAGTCTAGATAGATGCTATAACCATACATTGGGATGAAAGCGCCATATGTGTGTACGTGAGCATAACTTCCCAAAGACAGGTGGGAACTGGATTTACAGTAAAACCTTTACCTGGATACCATGACGCTCTATTTTTCAACCCTTTCCTTAGATTGGCGCTTTATTGAAGGTGACTTTTAAATAAAGGGTGGCATTGTATTTTTTAAACACCTTGTCAGAATGTTAAAAAAATAAATTTAACTCTTTTATGGCAAGTCGAGTGTCATGTCACCTATGTTTTGCACTCTCCTTCGGGCGGTGTGACATTAACCCTTTTGGATGTAGGAAATTCGCCAGCTTACCTCCAACTTATAGATTTCTGAATGAATATGTACGACTAAGCTGATACATGTTTCTACCATTTGATATCTATTGCTTGCATTTAATCTACCATCTTATCGAACCTAGCATCTTATAGCCTGGGCTGCAATTTGTTGGAGCTTTCAAGTTTTTTATTTCATTTTAAATTTGAAGTCATTTTCATTTTGAAACTATATTTAATAAGGTTGCATAAAAGTTCATTGCACTCATCAATTTGTTTGCTACAGTTGGAATCCAAAGCTGGCTTTGTATGTGCAATAGAACAAGCTATGAGCGTTGATCCATTGTACGCTGAGTTCAGATTACCGCATTAATACTATCAACCAATATGCTATAAATCTGCAAATTTATAAGTTTTATAATAATAATATTCTATCAAATACTACAAATATATATTCAAGAACAAGTGTCATAAACAAACGATAACTATAATACATGCAGAAACAAAAATTACCATTTAGAAAAAATATTAACATTTTCAAAATAAAAATATTAGCATCGTTTGCTCGGTCAGTTGTGTTTGGCTTATCACATTTATTTGGAACCATTTCATATTCTTCTGTCTGTTCAATACCTTCCACAGTATTTTCTGACCTCAACCTGTCTGAGTACAAACAATTTTTTAAAACAGCAAAACTTGTACGCAACGACATTTTGAATAGACACTTCTATGCAAATAAAGACAAACTGCGCGTAATCAAACTTGCCTCAAAATTCGTAGTAGCGGAGACTCCATTGTAAATGTGAAAACTTTGTTTTTTACATACATTGTACATCGAAATATCAAGACCGTGTTGAAAAAGGAACTAATTTTAGCCTGATACAGTTACTAATTATTTCTATGGAGTTGCAATCAAAGTTTTTAATGTTTTATCGTGAAAGGTTAAAAACGTTTTTATCCTTTTCGGAGTTGGAGAATGGACTTTGATGCGAACTGAAACAACAAACGAAATAATTGTTACTGATGTAATGGAGTCTTCATTAGTATGGTTTTGTGGACACTTTATAGTACTGATCACTTGCTATTATGAGTTTGTAAAGATCAAGTACTTCAAATAGTAGCAGTCAAATATAAGTGGCATTCAATTCAAGGTTGGCCCTCAATTTTGCGACTCTTTTCCCATAGTGGTGTTCGAATAGAGGTGACGTTCAAATAAAGATGGCGTTCAAATACAGGTTTTATGGTAACCATGGTTTGATTATCACCTTGTTTGGACCACGATTAAGCAGCAAACAGTTACCTTGCTAGTTAGCTAGGTGTACGCTATGTAAGACGCGACTTGCTAGCTCCTTCATACTCAAACATATTGCAGATTTGTGAAAGCAACCTGCAGGCTCTTCAACATGGAGGTTTTGGAGCGTTCCCTGCAAGCCGTTGGACTTTTTAACATTCTCGCTGGAATGTGAGTTGCTCCATTCTTTATAGCACTCATAAGTTACAAATACTTGTCACGTGTGTTCCTTTATAATTATATACAATTTATATTACTGGCTCATAAAGTGACGTTGTCGATTATTGTTGATACAATTGTATCAGATAGTTAGTGTCTGGTCTCTGCTGTTGTAGTCCTGGTTCGCTGAAAATGTGGAAAACTGGAAAGACTGCAGGGTGGCCTACACTATTTTTCATCATCGGGCTATGTGGGTGAGTCATATCAATAAAAGGATGTTTGCATTTTAATTAATGTTTCTTATAAGAACATGAGCATTTGAAAAACATGTCCGCCAGTTGTTCCTAGTGTGCAGCTTTTATTTTGTGCTATACGATGCTCAGTGTGGATTGGCTATATTAAAACCAAACTCTTCATCCAAGAATACAGTGCTGTGAAATCTGCAGCAATGATAACAGACCTATTTTGAATGCGTAATGTGTTGCTGTGTGCAGTATGGAGATTGTGTTTGTCTAGTTAATCAGACAGAGTGAAATAGTTCAGTCACTCAGAACTTGTGATAAAAATATTAATTACAAGTGTCTATGTTCATTCTAGAACATTCTAGAGGGTTGCAGTAGTCTAGATTTCTAATTTAATTTCCTCAATTTACTCGCTTTGATTATTTCACAATGGAGTTAGCTTAGCCAAGGACTAATTCATTGCATAGCTGTCTCAACGGAGAGTTGACCTCAACGGAGAGTTGACCAGCAGGGGATGAAGCATTTGCCTTTTGTAGCCTATTTAACTTGATCACAACTTTTTCACATAAAGAGAGCCTTTAGTATCGTAACATTGACTGTTACACCCAGGTGCCATGTGACAATGCACAGGACAGTCTCAGGTGCCATGTGACAATGTACATGACAGTCTCAGGTGCTATGTGACAATGTACGGGGCAGTCTCAGGTGCTATGTGACAATGTACATGACAGTCTCAGGTGCCATGTGACAATGTACGGGGCAGCCCCTGTTGCTACATGCCAATGTACAAGACTGTCTCAGGTGCTACCTAACAATGTACCTGATGGTCCCAGTTGCTATGTAATACTGAACAGAGCAAGCCCAACTGCCGCCTGTGGAAATGTACAGCACCCATTCAGCCAATTTTTGACAATATACTGTCTGTTCCACCAGGGCTGTCGGAATGTTTGCCTATGGGCTGCTCCAGAACAACCCTACACTCTATGTTCTGAATGGCCTCCAGGTGCTCACCAACACATACTATGTCCTTTCCTTCATTCTACTCGCTGGATTACAGGTAACTTGTTATCAGGGATACAGATATCTTTAACAATTCATGGCTTGTCAACAACAAGCCTTTTATGCAAAGAATCCTTGGCAAAAGATTATTTTTTTCTGTTCCCAGAGATTCTTTAGCAAAACTCCTTTTTTCAAGCATACTGACCATACAGTGTTGACGCAAAAGACCTATTTGAATGTGCTTTGTTGTTGGTTGTTTTCTCTTGCAAGCCTAATCCGTAGTCAATCTCAGTGTAGGCAACTTCATATTTTTGATATTTGAATGATTTTTTATATAGGCTTCAGAGGTCAGCATTTAACTAGTTGTGTTCGAATAGTTTAATGGTCAGTACTTGTGTCTCTTTGTTTCAGTTCTCTATCAAGTACGCCTCTGCAAGTACATTGTCGTCCATATTCCAAAATGGGCACTGCTGATATTCCTTGAAACTCTTATTACTGTTCGTATAAGCATCGTTGAGCATGCAATTGCTGCTTCTTAGATTGGACGATAGTGGGTAACAGAGGTTGCCAGATCAAGCTTCTTATGATTGATCAGCGCATTGTGGTAGTTGCTTACTCTTGCTTATTTGGTTTGCTTAAAATAGTTGTGGTGGCAACGGGGAGTGCTTACTTTGCTAAAATGGTTACCTGGTCAACAACTTCACACTAACGGAAAATAATTTCTTCATGTAAAAGTGTATCATTATTTGGTGCATTCGTGCATGAGCAGGTATGAAGGTTAATGAGAAACGTGACTGAACTAACTAAAAAATGGATTTGATTTTTTATGCTGAGACTTTTGAAAAAATTTATGTGAGCCAACTTTGTTACAACAAATTTATTTTTAATATAATTATGGGTGCATTGTCATTTCCCTTTCAATACAAGCAATATTATGTCGCTCATTACATTAGCTCCAAGCAAGGCCAATGCCAGTTACATTTTTGTTTTCATGAATATCTTCAATATTTAAAAGTAGCACTTTGAAACACACTGAAAGTTAACTGCCCTAAAATGGCACATTCAAGCACACTCAACATTAACTGTCCTCAAATATAAAACCACAATTTTTCGTTAAAAGCTTCAGTATGATGTATTTTATAGTCAGCTATTAAAGTGGCTAGTCATCAACATGTCATCATGCTGATGTGCAGAACAGGGGAGACAAATCCATAATTGGTTGTGGCATCATGTAAGCATGATAAAGTTAGTACCGCGTAAAACAATGAAAAATGCAAGTGTCATACCTTTAACTGTGTCAATTCTGCAAGCAGAGCATGTAGTATTTAAGTTGGTTTTGTTTTTAAATGCTGTTTCATGTACTGCCATAGCTACTAAGTTGTGCGTGTGTTTCGTGGATAGACATTTATCCCTTATGCATCTTTTTGGCATTTCCTTAGCTGTAATTTTGTCTCCTTCTGACTGATGAGTTCATGCTGGTTAGTTAGACAACTTGTTATAACTTGTATAGCAAAGTAGCACTTAGCCTCTCTTTACAAACTGTTGTTTTTGCGGAGTTGTCCCCCGGCAAGTGCGGCGAGCAAAACAACAGCTCGTCACAATAAGCACTGCACCTGATGCATCAGCTGAAAGGGAGTTGTTCTCTTCCATCTATGCGGCTTGGTTTCGATGTTGTCGGTCGCTCCATTAGTAATCATAACGGATGACGCGCAGATATTTATGTAGAAAAAATAAGATAAAAGTTTAACCAGATACCAGTCTCGGTGGTAAACTTTAGTAGAACTTAGGAACTTAGGCAACAACAGCGACTAAACATGTCGTTATTCGTGCGCTCAGTCAGTTATATTTCTATTTTTGTATCAGTCAGTTTTATTTGTTCTTATTGATTTTATTATTAATTTATTTTATTCCTAAGTTCTACTAAAGTTTACCACAAAGACTGGTCTCAGGTTGAACAGTTATCTTTTTTTTCTATATAAACTTTAGCGCAACATCCGTTATGATTACCAATGGAGCGACCTACAACATCGCAGCCAAGCCGCATAGACGGAAGAGAACAACTCCCTTCAAGTGCAGCTGATGCATCAGGTGTAGTGCGTTTTGTGACAGGCTGTTGTTTTGCTCGCCCCGCTTAACGGGGACAACTCTGCAAAATCACCAGTTTGTCAAGGAAGGCTAGGTAACACTTGGTTCTATTAGAGCATGCAATCAGCTATTGTTTTATAGACAGACTGTATGATATACTTGACTGTTGCTGCGACCTACCTAGCTGGTCTCTATGGTGCCTATCACAGCTACGACAGCTCACAGCTCGATGAGAGACTCAATCTCATTGGATCCTCTACCAGTGCCATCTTCTTTCTTATGAACTGTTCGACGATCCTTGAAGTGGTATGTAGCTTATCAGGTTTTCTCAATCACTATGCAGTGTTAGTTTTTGTATGGCTGCTAGACATTTTTACATGGGCATTTCTACAAGCACCTTAATAAACCACAGTGACTAGCAATTATCAGTTCATATGTAGCACCTTTGCTTGAGATTCATCATTTTGTATTTTGGGTTGATTTTATGACCTCTATAAAAGCACAAATATCACAGAAGCATGTAGAGTATTGGTGCTATATATTAGAGATGCCCCGATTCTAAATTCACCAGCCGATTCAGATACCGATCCGATATACCGATCCTAATTGAAAAATAATCCGATTCAGATCTTTTGTGTTGCATAGATAGTAACTCATTTTATTATGCAAATACAAACATAATGCAAAGAAAACATGAATATTATTGTATTTAATTGTTTGCATTTATGGAAAAAAATATATACATATTCACATACTGACATACCGTGCATGTAGTAACAAAACAGTCCATGTTTCTTGTAATTTGTAAATAAAGGTAATTACTGTTAGTGGTACAATTCTATCTGTGATAACGAAGTCCCTCTTCTATTGTTGAATGAACTGCTGTGTCTGTACAAGTTTAGAGCAAATCAATGTTTCTTTTAAAAACCGTTAGTGATTCAATTATCTCAGTAAGACGTCTCTTTTCTTCCATCATTATCAATGTAGCCGAGCGTACTGAAGGGGGATTCCCTTGTAACAGATGTTGGAGGACAGGTTACATACCGATACGCCACTGGGGTTACCGTTTTTTGTACAATACAAACGATCCATTGTATCGTCAGGATCAAGAGAGTGATGGATAGCTTTATGCGTCGACTGTTTAAATTACTTTCGTAATGCTAGCAAATAAAAATATTACACTGCGTTCTTGTTTCCCACTTTTGTTATCTTGTTCGTGATTGCTTGCAATAAAACCTATCTGTAATTGGGAAATACCACACTTTTTGTTTACGTTCTGGCTAAAAAGTTTCCTTCGCTGTGTTGATCAGGCTATAGACATGAAATAAATTGTGTGGCAGGCCTGAAATTCATTAAGTAAAAGTAAGAAGCTTACAGCTGATGATTTTTTATTAGTATAGCAGGCTAAAATACAGTTTTCTGCTAAATGGTTGATCTGTAAAAAGTATCGGAAGGTTCAGATTTTTTAAGATAAGATCGGCCGATACCGATTCAGATACTTGACACTCATATCGGCACCGATACCGATTCCGATACCAAAATCGGGGCAGCTCTACTATATATGTATAAAAGGCGCCTGCATTCAACCAGTCTAAATATCTCCAAATGACAATAAGTCATGTAGTCTTTTTACTCGCTACGGGCTGCATTTAGTTATGACCCCATTATGCCACAAATTGTTGTTTTTATATGTTCGTATTTGCATTTAAAAATTCTACTTTGTAGTATTGAAAAGTGATAATCTCATATAATATCAGAAGGAAAAAGAGATTAATGCATTAGCGCTAAGTTTCTTAGACATCTTTGCCTAGCCATTTTAAAACCCTGAATATAAAACTTCAAGTCACAATTGATTTGCACAGCTACATGTATGTCAGTTCAAGCATTAAAAACTGACATAAGGAAAAGCAACTCCAAAAACATCAAACTGATCCATTTTTGCCTTACATGAATACTTTTTTGGTTGATATCTTTTATTTGAAATTGCTTCGGATGATCCAGCGAGTTATTACTGTGTCATTCAGAATGCCATTAGGCAAATCAGTAACTACTGGCTTTATGCCACTTCGGAGTGTTGTGATTTGCCAACAAACTAGTTTTGGTTTACACGATTTTAGATTAGTGCAGTGAAAGCCAAATCTGCAAGGTTCGACCTAACGATGCTGATGTTTGGGATGTTGAGCAATGCACTTTGGATAACCTATGGATTGCTTCTCAATGACCTTTTTATATATGTGAGTAAACTTTTCAGCACATCTTCTGTGGTAGCAGGTCGAGTTCGTTTACAGTGAAACTAGGTGTAAACTTTACACCATTGTGTTAAACCTATTCAATATCTCTGTCACTTATTTATGATGTATCCCTTCCCATTCGCCAAGTTCCTGACTAGTTTACTTGACTGACAAAGAGTCTGTATGTTTGCACATTCATTTTGCTAGGCTAACCACACTTGGAATGCTGCTTTCCTAGTAAACAAGGGATGTTCTCGCAAATTTAGCATCGCTATTCCATCAATTTTGTCTGTAAAGACTTGATTCAACTACAAGATATGAATGGCAAATACTTGCAATGCGCTTGCCTGAATGTTGTGGTAGACTAGCCATGTTTGGCTGCGTTGTTAAAATGTCAACACAGTCCTCTTGCACTCCAGTGTGTAGTAGACAGTCTCCCATCACATTCAGCATCACAACGTACATACAATGGTAACTTCAAGCCATTAGTCAATTTCTTTGAGTGGCAGACAAGAAAATGGGTTTTTCTGTTGACATCTAAAGAGCAATTGTTTGTCTTTGTAGGGACCAGCACTGCCTTTTGTTGTCATAGGATTAATGAAGATCATATTGATGTTTACATTCTCTTCACATGGGAAAAACAAGGATGACTAGATGGATGCCCAACAATGTGTTTCGTCTTTTCGTCATCAGCTTTGATTAGGAGAAAATTCAAATTTAATAAACAAGATTTTGGATTTCCATTTTATGCTTCATCCAATTGTAATTGTGGTGCTTGTAATTTTGAAAGTATCTTTTATCAATATTTTTTTGGAGTTATTCTTTCTTTTGTATTTGTGCTCAAACCGTTTTTTGGCTAGCACATGATAAAATAGACAGTAAATGCCAAATATAGAGACCTACAATACACTCACATGTTCCATTTTGTAATATAAATAGGCTTGTATCATCATATGTACATTGGACATCGAGCAGTTTACGTCTGCTAGTGCATGAGATAACTATAAGGAAGGCGGATAACAGTCAATGTACACATTCACACAGATCCATCATTATGTACAAGGTCAACCAAGGTGTCAGACTGTGTAGGGTACCGTAGCTATGTCTCACGTCGAGCAGCAGATTTCAAACTAATTGCCTTCAGTATGGAGAGTAATAGTTGCCCCGCCCTCTGCCTCTGAAAACACACATTGACAAGTGCAATTCATGTAAAAAAAATTCATCTTGTACAATGAACCCTCACCATACGATATTAATTCGTTCCAGTGATGGCCTCCAAAGGCAAAAATGTTATATTGTGGTATAGAAACCCATAGTAATTACTGTAAAACCTCTAATTGAATGCCATGGTGCTTTATTTTCAACCCTTCGACCCTAGTAGCGGTCAATTAGAGGTGGCGTTCAAATAGAGGCGGGTGTTGTATTTTTCAAATGACTCGTGAGATTTTTGGGGAGATACATTTAGCCCTTTTACGGGTGAAGCGAATATTGCCACTCTTTTCAGTGGTGCGATTATTAAACCTTTTTGGATGCAATAAATCTGCTAACTTACCTCCAACTTGTCAAAGAGTTTTCAATAATTTTGAATTGAAAAACCGAGAAATATCTTTACCAGTTGATATCTATTGCTTGCAATTAACCTGCGATGATATTATAGCCTGGGCCCTGCTTTGCAATTTTTATTTTATACTAAATTTGAAGACATATTTTTTATTGTATATCTATATTTACAAATGTTGTGTAAAAGCTCATTGCACTCATATGTTAGCTACAGTTTGCAACAAAAACTAGCTTTTTATGTGCAATAGAAAAGGAGTTACGAGCGTCAAACGATTGCAAGATCAGATTGCGACAATGTTGCTATCAAATAATATGCTATAAATCTGGAAATTTATAAGTTATGTAATGATAATCTATTAAATACTACAAATATATATTCATGAACAAGTGACATAAATGAACCATAATTATATTACATGTCACTTGTTCATGAATATATATATGTAGCATTTGATAGATTACCATTACATAACTTTAAATTATGCCTCTATGACGTCCCTGGCAAAAGTTATAACCAAATTAGTACACCCATTTCAATATCTACCAAAACCGAAATCACCGTGCCGACTTGAGATTTTATCGTTCGCGATAATTTTTTTTCAAAACTCACGAAGTAAATATGCAGATTCAGAAGTGGTAAGACATTGAAAGACTGCATAAATTAAATTAAAACGTTATTTTTAATGTTTCAAAGTTTTTATCAACTTTTAATTTCGCCAAATTGAATCGTTATGCTCAAATAAAAATGCAATCTTCGAGCTGCCAGCTGCAGTCAGACTAACGTTATCTTTCAGTTTCGATAGGATCATATTGATTCTTAGAGCTGTCTATGAAGTCTGAAAAGTCAAGAACAGAGTTGTTGAACATATTTTTATTATTTGAAACATTTTCATGACGTTTTATTTGAGTTATATTGGCATATAGATTTGCTATACTTTTGTTTGAGGGATGATACTCGTGAGGAAAAGTTAGTTTCATGATTTTCATGTTCATGACTAACTGCATATGTATCAATAATACTCAGAACTATGTATTGTATGTAATAAATAAGTAATTTCAGTCAAACTTTGTATATTTTGCAACTTTCATTTGCAAATCTAACTTTGCAAATGACAATTTTTTCAAAATTAGAGATTTCCTGAAACTACCTTCTTTGAGGCCCGAATCTACATAAAAGGGATATGAGTTGTCTAAATAATATAATTTGAAAGATAAGACTTGGCTGTTCTTGTGAAATTAGAATGAGTAAATTATCTTAAAGGTTGACTTGCAACAAAATTCACATTACAGTTATTTGGTATCAAAAGATTCGCCATGTCTTACTCTGTTGTGTTGTAGGTGCCAAATATGTGGAAATGTGATTACAATCTCTTAAAAGCTCAAAAACGAAAAGCCGCCGTAGGTTGGAATCTCTTGATTTCGATGACGTATCCGCGGATTTTGGTTATTGTCTTGTCACGTGATGTTCTCGCGTGAATTGAAAGGCCAATAAAAAGCTCAATATAAAACTTATCGTAGCAATAGTTTATGACAAACACTTCGGGTTTAACCTAAGACCCCGTATCAAATATAGATGCTCGTTACTTTACAGTTTCAGCTTGGCCATTCCGTCCGACAATTCAACGTACGTGTACATGTCTGAGTTGCGATCATAAAAATGTCAAATTCTGAAGAGTTAAGACCCTGGCGTTTCGAGCCTGACACTCTATCTGAAAAAGATCCTCAACAGAATCAAAGCTCCCAGCAAGTAAGCACCGCCACTAGCCAGCTCTTATGTGCCAAGCTAGCTAGTAGTAATAGTTTTAGCTAGCGAGTGATAGTACGAATATTATATATATATATGATTTTAATGATGATAATTATCGCTTCATATTGCGAAAAAATAATTACAGATTTTTCTCGAATGACAACATTAACAATTTTAATATTTAAATCTAGTGCTGCACTGATATACTGTTGGATAACATCGACCTGATGTATTAGCTATGGTTGCATAGACATATCTGTTCATTTCTTTAGGAGCTAATACCACCGGCTACAGAGTGGTATGTCTGCAAGTGCTGTCAAGACATGCCATCTCTTCCTGAATGTTTGTGCTGCCATGATGCTGAGTTTGCGCATCATCTCCATGACCGCGGGGAGCATGAATGCTTGTGTATGCATCCTGGTGTGGACGAACGTGTGGCGCCTGCATCCCTTGAGTTGGGGTGGAATAATTACTTGCGATATCATAGTGAGTTGGATTTTCATTTAATGCCAACAACACCAAAGCTATGCTAATGTGTCAAGCATTATCTACAATTCTTGTGTTACACATTTAATGCATCGGTTGAACACACATATTCTGAACTCGTGGAACACAAGGAGAACTGTTATATTTGGCTTGTACACTTACTACAGTAGAGAGTGTACCAGTTTTATGATTTTATTATATAAAGATCGAGATTATTTTGATGATCAGCAATTATTGTTTTTCAATAATTGTTTTGGTAGATAATCTATTCCCATTTGGAGAGCCATCACCAAATGCTCGGAAAAGGTTGTGTGCATATCGCAATCTTGTGTTTTGGCTTATGCCGCAAATCTTGTTTGCAAGTCTGCAAACTCTTCATCATCCGTTGGTGGGAAAAGAGCCTGAATCTTAGACTCCAAGCAGGCAGGTAGAGGCTGTCGCTCACCGCGACGAATTTGCGGCATAAGCCAAAACACAAGCTTGCGGTATGCACACAACCTTTGTAACAACATCCGTTGTAATGGACCTCTCTATCAGGCCGTGGGAAATTAGATCGGACTGGCATCGCTTGAAACCTTCCAGCTCCATGGCGTTAGAGCTGGTGGTCCCCATTGACTGCAAAGTAAAGAAAGTTACGACCAACAATCACTTTCACATTATTTGAATGAATTATTTAGCTAAATCAGCAACTTCGTGTTTATGTATTGATGACTAAAAAATTTGGGTTTTTGTCAGGCTGTGAAGTAAAAACTGTCAAAGTTTTACCTTGACAAGATGGCTGCTGACTATTAAACCGCAGCTCTGATCCATCATAGTGTAGGCCCCGTATAGTGCGCAATGCCCTGGACTATCGCATCTACCGTCACCTGCCAAATCAAGCTCCCAATCGATTGCTGCCATCAATCCTTCGTTATGCAGGGTGTACTGCTCAGCAATACACCGTAAAATATGGTAGAACTTCATTATACAAGATTAATTTGTATCATTAGTCTAAGAATGTAGAATCCTCTTCCCCCTTTTTGTGCTATATTATGATGAAGAATTTTAAATTACAATATAATTCGCTTGAAGGATGACATATTTTCATTTCAAGAAAAAAATTGTTTCTAAATGTCGTTATGCAATTAGTGTGCCAAGCTTTTACTCACATTTTCCAAGTTTATGGGTAAATATTAACACTCACACCATGTAAATATTCTCTTTGTTGGTAGAGGCAAACGCTGTGGCTTGGTATCGCGATGTTCATGAGCGACAAAAACTGGAGGTTCTGCGTAAAGCATCCGCCAAAAAAGAGGTCTGCAGCCGCCAGAAGGGGGTTGATGACGTGAGCTCTGTTCACTCTGGAAGTTGTTTCCCAAGTGTAAGATTGGTGACAGGAAGCACATGTAACCTTGAACTCTACCCATCCGCCTTCTCGCACCATCGTGAATGAGCAGGAGAGGGCGCAAGCGTGACAGTGAAATAGCCGCTGGAGTGCTGTCACACTTACTATTATTTTCTCCTCTTTGAAGGAGGATTCGGGTCTGAAATCACAACACAATAGTTGACTTGCAATAAGATTTGTACAACATCGTTTCCTGTTATTATATCATATTTGCTTGATCAGAAAAAGAATAAATATATAGCCATGCAATCATGACGCGGATTTTACAAAACCTTATCAGAATCCATGATATTGTAAACATAAAAATTTGAGTAATAACTCTATGGATATTCTTTATATTTTGTCAAGTTTGGTTAAGTTCAGCTCTATCTTACATGTAATTGGAGAGCGTTTCACGCTGGCCAACATAGCGCTCAAACTCTTCCCAGTCTTCAGTGGGTGGCACAAACTCTTCATCATCTAATACTAATAATAATCATCTAATAATATTAATATGCTATTAACGATGATACAAGAAAATGACAATAACTGTTTTATATAACATATCTATAAGTGAGTGGGGTTAAGAAATTTGGCAAAATTAATCGTGAAACTTATAACATTATTTTATCAATTATAGATTAATATATTACGTTTTACAGATAGATATGCAGTATGAATTAGTTTTGTTATTATAATAAGAATAGTATATGTAATTAAAAAGATAAAATACTAATAATAACATATTACAATTAAATGACATTAATATTGTAATATTAAATATAGATTAATACAGTAGTATTAGGAGAATTCTAGAAAATAACCCGAGTTACTATTACTAATACAAGTAGCTCATAAAATAAATTACTCACGTGCTTTGGTGACATGTGGAGTATGCAAACCGGTTAGAAAACATGTAATCTTTGAAATGGCGAAAACAAAGGTAAGAGCAAGCAGGCGAATAAATAAAGTTTGTCACATCCAGCTTCACCCAGTTGCTCCATGCCCGGTGAAGGTCTGGTCTTTTCTCTGCTATTGGCCAAGAAAAAAGGTGCTTCTCAGCTTGGCAGCTGCACAAACACGATGTGGCGCATTAGACATTATGACGAATTGAAATTAACAAGTTTAATACGAGAAAGCGTGTCCGTTATTTGCGATAGATCAAAGTTGAACTGAAACTAACATTATCTGATCACGTGACTTACAATTCCCGCCATATGGCGTGAACAATTTCTACAGCATTTTTCGACCATCACAGCGGACCAAAAGGCTCATCATGTTCATCAGAGGATGATATGTAATCGTTCAAGCTAAGATTAAAAAATTAAACATATTTTTATGGTAGGTTTTGAGATATCAGTGCTCGAAGTTGCAGCATTACGATGCCGATGAAATAGACGCGTAAGAACAATAGACATGGTTTTTATTGCAAACGTGAAGTGTATTTGTGAAAATATTTCGACAAATAAGGTTGCAAGAAAGTGTAAACAGAAACCATCTCGCACAACTACGTCACATTTTAGTCGTTTTGGAAAACGAATCCAAACTACGGCAGTCTTGTGTGGCTGCGATTTTCTGTTCGTTTTTGAGCTTTCAAGAGCTTGTAATCACATTTCCACATATTTGGCACCTACACCACAACAGAGTAAGACATGGTGAATCTTTTGATACCAAATAACTGTAATGTAAATTTTGTTGCAAGTCAACCTTTAAGTCTGTCTCCTGTAGTAGTAATTTGAATTACGGCAACCTCCTGAAAAATTAGCGGTATCTGGGGCTAATCGCCTAGAGATTAGTCGGGTGCGAATGAGTTAATGCATAGTTATTAAGAGATATTGGACAATATAGAGGTAAGTTAGCAGATTTATTGCATCCAAAAGGTTTAGTATCGCTCCATCAGAAAAAGAGGGCAACATTTATCTTCCCAAAATTCTGATGAGTCATTTGAAAAATACAAATATTTGAACGCCACCTCCAATCGACTGCAACTATAGAGGAAGGGTTGAAAAATAGAGCACAATGGCTTTCAATTAAAGGTTTTACGGTATGTAGAAATTGGTAACAGAATAATTTATTAACCTTAGTAACTATAGTTACCTAAAATAACTTCAATGTATTTAGTGAATATAATCTGCAACAAAATGTAACATTACAATGCACTGTATGCAGTAAGTACCATAGTGAGATCTCACCTTCGAGACAGACGTATGATGTAAGCGTCGAATTCAACTTAAATGAATTTAGTTGACTAAACACACAACACACACTTAAAGCTAAGTTTCGGTATGTATTTCACTAAATTAAACCTTAATTTTGTCATCGTTTAAAATTATATCACTTTACTGTTTTTGGTTTCTTTTTCACTATAACATAATGAATAACGGTGATCTGAGGGAGAGAGAGAGAGTATCGTATCTCTTTCAGGAGTTGTGGGCGGGAACTAGGAGAACAGCATATTGGCATCTTTGTTATTCTGATGTAATCAGCACACCGACTGCCAAATTTGAAATTCGAGAGAAATCTCTGTTGATATCGTATGGCAAGGACGAAAAAACATTGTGAGTGACACCATGAGGCGAAAAAAAACTATAACAGAGACATCGCAACTCGTGGTGAACTGTACCTTGAGCAATTCAGTTGTTGCAAGTTGAAATAACTCCACTTGTCAATAGAACGGGTATGTGTGGCCAACAATTGCACTGCACAAAGATTCTAGTTGTATTGATATTAAATATAGTAACAGTGATGCACAAAAACACTATTAAGTCTTTATCATAGATGAAATTTTGATCACAAGAATTCACTTACCTATATCCACCTCGGTAACGCCCGCGGTAACCACCTCTAAACCCACGACTTCTGTAGCCCCTGCCACGCCCTCTAGGAGGCCTGTTGGTTGTGCTGTGGCCAGGTATATTTGTACGCTTAGGTGTTACCTGTAAAAACATGCCATGAAGCGTCGAATCATGAGCAGTCCTTATAATTTTATGAGCATGTAGGTGCGCATATTAGCACTTCTAAAGTACTGAATAAAGGCATTAGGAGAAGAATTAGCGTAACGACCTGGTACATAAATTTCCTATCCATGCTTCAACCTATGTGTTCGAGTGTCCTCAAACTCGAACAAATTGGAATTCCCGCTAAAAACTTAAAAATTTTGCCTCGAATGCTGAACAAAACTTTGGAATCCAAACATCCCCAAGATAAGCAGAGACACGCTGAATCCAAAAATAAAGACTTTCTACTCATCTGCATAGCTTTTTTGTTCTTGCAATTAGGATTTTCAAATTTCATGAGTTAGTAGAGATGTTAGTGAGAATTCTATGAATATGGTTTGTTGCCTTTTAGAAATAAATAGAGAATAAATCATTCAATTTCTAACAACAACAACAACAAATTTGGTTTTGAATAGACAAGGATTTTTCTCTAGACTTAATCAACTTTATTATTTTATCTGATAAATATTTGGCTGTCAAGCTCATAATCTGCTGTATTTCGATAGAAAACTATGACTGTTTGCTTTATCTAGAGTCATACTTCTGTGCAATGAGCCAAGGGACTAGGTTACTAGCTAACTACATCGTGTTTCAAACTCGTCAAAAGTCTATATAAACCTATTAATGCAACTGAGATCCCAACATTGATTCAGACTTGAACAAAGATGTCATAGACTTGACCAAAGAAGTCATAGACTTGGCCAAAGAAGACACAGACTTTGCCAAAAAAGCCATAAACTTGACCAAAGAAGTCATAGACTTGACCAAAGAATTTTATGTAAAATGTTCTATTTTACCGAGATGTGAAGTATACATTGAACAAAGAGTTAAAATGTAATAAATAACCAACTCCATAATTATTTAATAGTATTCAAACTTTTCCCAAACACAACTTTCATATCTCTAGATAATTTTTGCGATTATTGGTATACAGTGCACCCTCAGGACAATTTTAATACGTTCCAGAGTTGGCATCGTATGGTGAAAAAATCGTATGTAGGGGTATAGAAACCATAATAATTATATAATACAAACATCTGGTTACAATTACCAGAATTTCAAGTAAGTACTGTACATATTGAAAACTAGTTACAAAATGGCATGTTATGTTAACCATAGTAACTATAGTTACCTACAGTAACTTTAGTATATGTAGTGTATAATTTATTGGTTTTGATTGCAACTCCAACTTTGCTACTGAGTTTTAAATCAAACATATTACCGTTTTACACATGAGAAATGCTGAACTGAGAGAAATCGGTCATCGTGTCTCTTTCAGGCATTGTAAAAACATTTTCGGCGAACAGCAATCGGGCGTCTTTGTTATTTCGATATACTGTGGGACCTCGGTTCTCGAACGCTTCAGTTCTCGACCAATTCGATTTTTAACTAAAATATTTGAGATTTGTTTGTCTCGGATCTCGAACATAAATTCGGTTTTCGACCAAACTAGAGAATGCGAATAGGAATCAAACGTTCGGAACAGCTCCGGAAACAGCATGGAAACGTTAGTTAACAAAGGGAGAAGCAATTTACGCTTCATAAATTCTTTACAAAAAGCAAGGAACCATCTGGGACGACGTCCTTCTACCGAAGAGATTTGCTAGGTAGACAACTCCTCCAATCGAGTTACCCTAAATTGTTTTGGAGGATTCTCTTTCAGAGATATGAAGCAAACGTGCCATTGCTGTTTATATTTTCTTTTATCACACAAATTTTGATGTAACTGATCTGTTGAATTTTTTAATGTTTCATTATCAATTTCTGCAATTTTTGGTATTGTATCTTAACCTAGGATGTTTTTTATGTTTCTAGAGCAAAACATACGAAATGTTTACTTATAGTTTTCTTTTGTCATCATCATGATAGAAAATCTTCTGTTAAAAAGAAAGAGGATCTAGATCTACCCCTTTTTATTTATAGTATGTAGTATACAGTACAGTTTATAGCGTAAAATGTTAAAAAAATACTTTGCCAAAGATGTTTTCTCGACTTGGAACAGATTAAAATTTACATACATTAATTCTAATGGGAATAATTGTTTCGGATCTCAAACAACTCGGTTTTCGAACAACTTTCTCGAATGGATTATGTGCGAAAGCCGAAGTTTCACTGTATGTGATAAGCACACTGGTTGCTGAATTTAAACTCGGACAAAAACTTTGTTGAATTACTACGGTCAAATAAGATTCATACGGCGAGGTGAAAAAATCATCATATTCCACTTCGTAAGGTGAAAAAACCGTGTAACTGGGTAATCGTATCCTGAGGGTGCACTGTACAAGAAAAAACAACTGCCAAAAAACAGGTGAATTTATAAGCTTTTGAATTAATTTTGGAGGCTTGTCAGTAAGATTTGCGTATTGCTTAGAGAATATTCCATCTCATGACTACATTTTATTTTGTTGTTCGTCATATATGGCAGTCCTAGCTTTATATCTAAGCATAGTTACTATGTGACCCCTTCAAGCATAGCAATGAATGATGCGGGTTTGCAGATACCAAAATTTAGACAATAATCTTTGTGAAAGACCATCTTCACCTCCATCTCAACATAAAACCTTTGTGAAAGACCTCCATCTCAACATAAAACCTTTGTGAAAGACCTCCATCTCAACATAAAACCTTTGTGAAAGACCTCCATCTCAACATAAAACCTTTGTGAAAGACCTCCATCTCAACATAAAACCTTTGTGAAAGACCTCCATCTCAACATAAAACCTTTGTGAAAGACCTCCATCTCAACATAAAACCTTTGTGAAAGACCTCCATCTCAACATAAAACCTTTGTGAAAGACCTCCATCTCAACATAAAACCTTTTCAAGCTCATGGCTTCACATTAGCCACTAGCTTATTTAGCATGACCAATTTCAATAGACAGTAACTCCGTGTTACAAAACCTGAGCAACATTGGAAAGTCGTATTACTCATACTTCATTTACAATTTAAGTTACATCTCATAATTTGAAGCTTATTTACAATCTTTTTTAAACCCATGCCAACACAAGCTCTACCAATAGCAGCTATGGTTGATGATCTAGAAGTATCCTGCAAAAATTGCATCATTTGAAACTTTTCAGTTTTAAAATTTTACTTACTTTGATTTGTCTTCCCCTGAACAGTGACTCATCCATGGCTGCTGCATTCTCTACTGATTCCGCCTCACTGAACTCCACGTATGCAAAACTGCATTAGAAAGAAACACCACTGATGGTCAAAAGCCCAAAACAAGCATAACGCCGAAATGAAAATGGATTTTATCACAAAGAGAATTTCCGTAACAAGATGTTGATTACAAAGCAGTGCATCGTGTATTCAAAGAAATACTATGATTCTCATGTTTCTGGAAACAAAGCAATGAGCTAGCCAGATGTACCGATTCATGCATCTATGTGTTCAGTAAGGGCTAAAGTGTAATGCAATATTGTGATTGCCAAATGTTAAGTAAAACTGGATATTTGTAATCGACATCTTGTATAATAATTAGATTACTCGTGAATAATGTGTAAGGTTATATTTGAATGAAAACCAAATGCTAGCACTTGTATAAGTACAAAATAAGGAAATACAGTGGCACATATATATCATAGAGCAAGTAGACATACAAAACCAGCTGTCGAGCACTTAGGTAACAAAACTGAAGGATGCTCAATTGTTTTTTCCGTAGACTTACATTTTCCCTTGTCTCCCTACCTGTGAGATCTGGTCGGAAAGCAACTTCATTAAAAATTAAAATGGAGGCAAATGTGAAGCTAAAAGCTATCAAACTTTGCTTTCAAATTGTATTGAAGAATAATAGGCAAAAGGGTCAGAAGAAATGCTAAATCTTTGCGTGTTTACATATAGATAAATCATCATAGCATCAAGTACACATTGTGGAGTGATACCACTATGATCATCCGGATAAAGTATTCTTGTATTCTATATACAAGAATACTGACTTAGCTTTATTTTCAGAGTGTTCTGGTGTAACTATTTCCCTCTTGTGCCTTTGAACATTTGTCATATGGATATTAAAAAATGGACAAAATCTAATCATTATAAAATAATGGCCGCTTAGAGAGAATTTTGATGTAAATGCCCCATATACCATACAGGATGAAATTATTCGCGGAATTGAATTTCACGAGAATTGTCTTTTCATGCACATTCGTGGACTGAATTATTCGCGGATGAACACATTCGTGAATACATTAATCCGTGAAAGCAGCTAGCAATGGAGTAAAATCTTCACGTGCGTATACCACGTGTTTAGGTTTCTATTTAGCCAGGAAATTTTTGTCGATCATGCTAAGCTATAAACTTTTGACTGAATTCAGAGGGTTTCATGAATATTCATCGATTTGGAAGCCTTTGGTAAACCAACAGCTTGTGGTAAGTTATGAGTTGTTTCAACGTAAAGAACTGCAGGAGAGATTTTTGCGATAATGACGCCGTGCCAAAATCCGAATAACTTGTGACAACTTTGAATACTCTTGTAAAGAAGTGTGATGCATCGGCAATGGGCTTAACTCAACGCCTCGGCGATGATTTCAAAAGAGTTTGGAACTCAACTACGTTTACTAACTCTGCCTAGCTACTTAGTTTTTAGTTTAAGGTAGTAGTTATTCTCCCTTGCATTAAAAGTAAAACCAATGATTCACGGATTTTAATAATTCGCGGAATTGACAGCACGCAAATTATTAAATCCATCGAATAATTTCATCCTGTAGGGTATATACATGTTTATATATATATATATATGCATGTTTGTTTATATATACACATGTGTATATACTGTATATATATACTTGTAGATATATACACACATGTATATATCTACATGTGTGTATATACATGTGAGTATATATAGACACATTAAAAATATTTCACTCTTACTGTTAAGTTATGAAGTGTTCCAAAGAAACTGCTATTATTGTATTATTTCCAACTCAATTTGATATTGCCATGCAGCATTTCTGCACTCCCTCTGTCAAAGGCTCATATATTTTCTATAACTAGAAAATAAGCCTACTCACCCCTTGGGGTGTCCCGTGTACTTGTCACAGTTTATAGTAACTCTGTTAATAGAACCGCAGCCATGAAAATGGGTCTCCAGCTCCTCCGCTGTCGCCCCATAATCAACCTAAAGTACGATAAAAAGTGCCAATTCCTATGTGATGCCTTTATTGTACCTCACACCGGTATGAGTTCATAATCTTATAAAGAGCTGTGATAATACATTGATCTGTGTGACACTCATTGCACTTCAAGTTACCTATGATGCATTCGACATCTATCCTCCGTCTCTTTTTACAATCATTTTACAAAAACTTTGTTAGTGTAGAGAATGTCTTGTGAATGTATCAAATACAGGCTAGAGACGCAAGCCATCGACCTTGTGAATGTGGTATCAAATACAGGCTAGAGACGCAAGCCATCGACGCAACACTAGTTGAAAATTTACAGTAAAACCTCTGCATACAAAGTTGATTTGTTTTGAGATAATATAAGATGAACGATGTTATGGTTCTTATGCCAAAACCATCGTACTTTGGAACAAATATCCCTATTTCAGTTAATTAGGTCCACTGCCCAAAAGCCTAATAGTAAATGCTTCTAGAAACTACGCACAGCATTATACTAAATACAGCAGGTGAAACTATGACAGAACAATATATGTAAAACGAAAATATATATGTATATGCATATAAATTACACAAATATATAAAACAATCAATAAAATGAGAGTTTAGGGTTAGCTCACTGCAGAGACATAAATAAGTGATAGTAAACTCAGGGCAACACATAGGTAATGAAGCAGAAGTGGTGATGACGTATCCCAGGTAAATGACTAACATAAAGGCTGACTTGCAACAAACTTCACAATGCAGTTATTTGGTTTTATAAGATTAGCCATATTTTACTCTGCTGTGTTGTAGGTGCAAAATATGTGGAAATATGATTACAAGCTCTTAAAAGCTCAAAAACGAACAGTTAATCGCAGCCATCACGGAAACGCCGTAGGTTGGAATCAATTTATTTCTCTGATGTACTCAAACAATTTGGTTATTGTTTAGACTCGTGATGCATGTGAAATGAAAGGCAAATAAAAGGCTCAATATAAAACATCTCGTAGCACTAGTTTATGACTAACACTTTGGGGTTTTACCAAAAAGCCAGTATCAAATATAAATGCTCGCTACTTTACAGTTTTGTTTTGCATTGGTCTAATCGTCTAGTCGTAATCTGATCATGTGACCCATACTTCCTGCCAAGCAGCGAGAATAATTTTTGCAGCATTTTTTTGATTATCACAGAAGACCAATAGGCTCTGCATGTTTATTAGAGGATGATATGCACTCCTTCGAGCTAAGGTTACAAAATTAAATGAAATTTTACATGGGTTTTGAGATATCAGTGCTCAAAATGACAGCACTACAATGATGATGAAATAGACGCGTGAGGACAATAGACATGGTTTTGATGAATGCGAGAAGTATATTTGTGAAAATATTTGGACGAATGAGGTTGCATGAAAGTGTAAACAGAAGCCACCTTGTTCAGCTACATCCCATTTGAGCCGTTTAGGAAGAAGATTCTAATCTCCGGCGTTTTCGTGATGGCTGTGATTAACTGTTCATTTTTTAGCATTCTAAGAGCTTGTAATCACATTTCCACATATTTTGCACCTCCAACACAGCATAGTAAGACATGGTGAATCTTTTGATACCAAATAACTGTAATGTGAACTCTGTTGCAAGTCAACCTTTAACCAGGTAAACATAAACTAAAACGATTGATATGTTTTTATCTACATGTATATTTTTTCTATATAACTTTTCATGTCCACCATCCGCTTCGTTCTATTGAAAAGGCAAGATCACGAAAAACCATGAAAGTCCTACATTGAAAACTACTTCAAACTTTTCATCATAAATGCTGAGAAATTCATACGTAAAAATGATTGGAGTAGAGGTGACTGTACAGTGGAACCTCGGATCTCGAACGCTTAGGTTCTCGACCAACTCGGCTTTCAATAAATTGTGATTTGTTCGTCTTGGATCTCGAACATAAAGTCAGTTCTCAACCAAACCGGAGCATGTGCATTCAGAGTAAACTGGCGGAACAACTTCAGAAACAGCATGTTTATACGTTGAACAACGGTATTATGAGCCACTTTCGGAAGGTTCTCAAACAAAAGGAAAAGTTTCGCTTCATAAATTCTTGACAAAAAGGAGAGAACCATCTGGGAGGACGTCACCTCTACTGAAGAGAGATTTCTAAGGAGACATCCCTTCCATTCGAGTCTTAAATTGTTTTGAAGGAGGATTCTCCTTCAAAAATGTGAAGTGAACGTGCCATTGCTGTTTGTATTTTCTTTTTCACATGATTTCTGATGTAACTGATCTGTTGCATTCTTTGCTGTTTTATTATCGATTTTTGATAGTGTATCATAACCTTCAATGTTTTAAGAGCTAAACATACGAAATGTTTACTCTGTTTTCTTTTTTCATAGATGAAAAATATTTTATGAAAATTAAACACGATCTATATTTACCCATTTTTACTTTTAGTATGCAGTATACAGTACAGTTTATGGTGTAAAATGTTGAAAAATACTTAATCGAAGTTGTTATTTCGACTTGGAACGGATTTAAATTTAAATACATTAATTCTAATGGGAAAAGTTGTTTCGGATCTCGGAACAACTCGGTTTTCCAACGGCCTTCTAGAAAGGATTCTGTTCGACAACCGAAGTTCTACTGTGTGTAAATTGATAAAGATTCGGAATAAACGAGCAATACGTACATTGCCTACATATATTGAGCGAGAGTCTATCTCCTTCTTTTCATCTGGTGTGTGAAAGGTTGGAACTGTTGGAGATGTTGGGGTAGCAGCATGCTGTTCCGTATACTGCGTCAGCTTGTTGGCTTCTTCCTCCATCTGAGCCATCCTTGCCTTTATCGATTCAAGACTCTACAATTACCAAAAGAATACAATGCAGAATGGGGGCACATGAAAGCGCATTTACATTGCCGTAAAATCTATATGACATACGGCAACTCATCTCAGTTTGTTTTGACAACTGCTACAATGGAATGTAGCGCTTGAGTCATCAAAAAGTTCAATTGAACAGCTTCAGAAAATACTTGGTTCTGCCGAGTTTAGAATGAACATCGCATCATTGAATAAGGAATGCGGAAAAAGTCATAACAAGGCAAGGATAATCAGGCAACACATTGACGATTTATTATTTATGATATTTTTTCGTTAAAGACAAGTCAAGACATAATTTATGAAGTGTCAGTCAGAGAGGTTTTTACTAAGTTCTGTATCTCTGATTGAATATACAGTGGAACCTTATTTTTGAAACACTTCGGTTCTCGACCAAAATAATTGAGATTAGTTCGCCTCAGATTTCGAACATAAATTTGCTTTTCGACCAAACCGGAACATGCGCATTAGAATTAAACATTCAGAACAGCTCTGGAAACAGCATGGAAACATTCGTTAACAAAAGGTGAAGCAAGCAATGCTGCATAAATTCTTTAAAAATAGGAAAGAACCATCTGGGACGACGTCCCTCTACCGAAGAGATTTGCTAGGGAGAAAACTCTTCCAGTCGAGTTACCCTAAATTGTTTTGGAGGGAGAATTCTCCTTCAAAAATGTGAAGTAAACGCGATATTGCTGTTTAAATTTTCTTTTTCACACGAATTTTGATGTAACTGATCTGTTGTATTTTTCGCTGTTTCATTATCAATTTCTGCAATTTTTGGTACTGTATCTTAACCTAGATTGTTTGTGATGTTTTAAGAGCAAAACATACGAAACGTATGTTCTCTGTTTTCATCATCATAGATAAAAATAGTTTATTAAAAATGAACACGATCTATATCTCCCCGTTTTTATTTATAGTATGTAGTATACAGTACTGTTTATGGTGTGAAGCGTTAAAAAAATACTTTCCCGAAGTTGTTATCTCGGCTTGGAACGGATTGAAATTTACATACATTAATTCTAATAGCAATAATTGTTTCGGATTTCGAACAACTCGGTTCTCGAACGACCTTCTGGAATGGATTGTGGTCAAGAACCGAGAGTCTACTGTATACAACTTTAAACTGTCTAATCTAAAAGAGCATATAATTCTCAACAAGATGCTGCTTTTGCTTAATTTAACCAGATCTTGAGATCATGAGGGTCCATTTAGGGCATGTATGACGTGACATCACAAAAACACTGATTTTTGTGAACCTATTTTCCGTGTGTAAGTAACCTTTCTGAAGTGACTAAATCCACCATTAGACTTTAAAATGTGAAATGGACAAGGTTTTGAAGACACAATTTGCAAAAAGGTAAAGACTTATAACAATAACACGTACAGATAGTTGAGGGTGCGCGTATGACAAGACCAGCATATTGTGTATGACAAGACACTGTGATTGTCATGTGGTTATCAGCCAGTTAGGTGTTAAGGTTTATAGGAAACGTAACACTGTTGATTAAAATTTTAATTTCGCTTAATTGCATATTTTCATGGAATAAAATAACATAATAATAGTTTATAAAATTAAGGATTACATATAACAAGTGCGGGTACATGACGCGAATAGAGACTTTGAACAGAGCTACACAATAACCAACTATTCAGCTAGATATCTATCCAAGAATGCAAATAACTGCCCTAGCGTTGAACACTCACATTTAGACATTTAAAGATAGCAGTTTCATCGAACTCGGCAAACAAAATAAATCGTTTGTCTAGAAGTTAGCGTGCGAAGATACATAGTGAGTACTTGTTTCTCCGCTACCCAGGACTGTTCATTTTCCTTTATAACAAATTCTAAACCTATAGGGACATTCTTTACAAACTGCACTTCAAACTTTATGATTTCTACGTCACAAGCTTTTATGATGGCCACATAACGACGGTCTTTCCTACACTTTGTTTGGTATTTGACTACAACATGATTGCCACACTGATGAAAGTTTGATCCAATTTGAATCGCAGCTGTAACTTCTTTTTTCTGATTAGTTATGTCTTCAGAACCACTGACACAGCTAACACGCAGCTCTTCCTGACAGGCATCATTTTGCACACAATGAATTTGTTGTGTTCCTTTACTCATTAGACACGCTTCCACTTCTGGTTTGGAGAGGCTTCACTTTCATGAATTTCCTTTGGCTTCACGACAATAAGTATTGCGTCTGATGATGAACATTGAGCATTGAATGAATCTGCATCTTTGACAATAACTCGCTCCACCTTTGGTTTTACCGTTTTTTTCACACTACCTCGCAGCCCATCTACAGGTCCCTTTCCGTAACCAGTAAAAAATAGGTTCCCCTCTAACTTAAATTCAAATCATCTTTCAAGCGAGCTTATTTTGAAAAGAGGTAGTGATCTTTGAACTGCCAACCACTCCATCCGAAAAAACCTTTACTGCCTCTATATCTGGAAACAACTTTTTGATGGTCTCAAATATAATACTAATAAATTTGAATATGGAGACTTTGCTATGGTCCAGGTTGGATATTACACAGATACTAATTTATAGCTTGAGGTGTATAAACAGCAATTTTATAATTTGCCTTCTATTTCTTTCAACATTAGTCTTGCCCATGTTAGCTCATAAGCGAAACTGATGGTGTAGGTAACGTGAAAACTGACTATAAAAGCTGTCTATGATAGTGTTAGTTTCATTGTATTTATGAAGAGACAGAATTCACTAAGCATTTGTTTATCAGTCATACTATATTAGACTGCTCAAGATATCTCATCACCAACTATGACAAACAAACACAATCTCATAATTCAGATTCATAAATGGATAAAATCAATATATGTCATGACACTAGGGTTGTCACATCAATTGCGACATCATGCATATGTATGAGGCGACACCCCTGGTATATGTATCACGTTATACATATATATGACAAGATTAAATTATCCTTTTTTTAAACTTGATGAGGCTAATAAAGAAACTCTGTTATATGGATTGGTGTTATCATTTAATGAAAAAACATGCAAAAATATACATTTGATATTAAACTTGTTCGCCTTGCAGCAACTTTTACGCATTTTTCATGTATGACATGACAAACGCATTTCTTTTATATAGAGCATATTAACCAGAGACATGAGTTTCCAATATTATTACACTTTTTCCTAATTTTACCAAGGATCAATATTACTAAAGTCCTAAACAAAGATAATAATGAATTTAATATGTTAAAAAGCTGTTATTAAATCTTGACATCTTGACAAAAAACTCAACTTTGCATCACTGCCAGAAGAAAATGCTCACAGCTTGAGAACCGTTGATCAGAATGTTATGAAATTTTAAAACATTACAAAACATTTTGGCTTTCCCAAGTTTCCAGACTGACTTTTGACTTCTGAGACCCATATCTTATAGACAGGTTCATATATATATATTTGAAAAATTATTGCGAAAAAAGTAAACTTTTAGTATTTGCATTACAAATTTGTTTCGTGCGGAGCACTCATCAGACGCGATTGTACTAAAAGATTTTAGTACAATCGCGTCTGATGAGTGCTCCGCACGAAACAAATTTGTAACGCAAATACTAAAAGTTTACTTTTTTCGCAATAATTTTTCAAATATTTCATACTCCACTAATAATCTTTTAGGTTTTTAGTGTAGAGTTCTCTTTTTATATGCTTTTGCACTTGCTTTTAGTTAATATATATATAAATTCATAAATTCTCCTATATATATATATATATAGGAGAAACTTGCTGTCTTTAATCGTACAGCAGGTTCACATTAAAGATTGTTTTAAAAAGCTCTATAAAAAAAACATTCCAACCTTTCAACTGTACAACACAGCCAAAATCTTTCTAAACGTATACATATGCAACATTTGTGAAATAATAAAGAAACCTTGTACACATATGTCAACTCAATGAATGCTTCAGAATGAACATTGCCCGTGCTATCTATTTGTACAACATAAGGTGCAAATGTTACCCGCTTAATAAGATAACCTCATCTGAAGCGAATTGGTGATATTCTTTGAAATTGTGCGTAAATCCACTTCAACTAGCAATAGAAAAACTAAGCTATCTCAGATGACCCTTGTAAACACATCAGCAAATCACTTGTGCAGTTCCTATGAGCTTCTTTACAAGACATTTAGGTACATAAAGATGTGACTTCTTTACTTTTACTTTAGTAAATATTGATCAGGTTTACAAGTAATAATTCTAATATGCTTATTAGGATATACCGCAGCTGCACACATTGCCTTGTAGTTTTAGTTGTTGGAGACTTAAAAAAGAAATGTGTGCATGCTTTGTTGAGAATAAGTAAAATGAGCTGCACAGAAATGAACTTGGGCTTCAATCAGTTGACTATTTGTACAATTGTCTGACATTAAAAAAGGCCTTTCTAGTGTCTGACATCTAGACATTCTATGGCTCTTTATTGCATAAACAAGAAGCAAATTGTAGCAGAATCTATTTATTCTATCACAAGATCTATAAACAGTATATGGAGAGCACTTTTTGCGGTCAGCCACCCGAAAACAAAAATATTCTTCATTTAAATAGTTGTAGTATTCGTATTTCAAACATTTTGTAGACACATGCGCAATCGAATTTTACACACTTAGTGGGTATGAATACTAGTGCTGGGCACGGGTAATAAAACTTATTGAACTCAGGAGTTTATCTTCTCTCGAGTCTCTGGTAATAGAAATTTTGAGCATTTCGATCTTCCGGGTTTGGGCTTTAGTACACAAATCCGAGTGGGAAAAACTCGGGTCTATTGCGCCCTGCGTTCTAAGCACGGTTTAATAACCCGCCTGTTAACGATGCTAGCACGAATATTGTTTAATAGTAGTAAAAATAATAAATAAATTGAATCAAATTATAATTGCATTGTAAATTTTAATGTCTGATGTTTAGAAATTTTAGACATAAAACCCACATCAACAAACCTAATACCTTAAAAGCCTGTTGGCCAAGAAGTACTAGTGCCAAGCACTACCAGCTACATGATACTCGAAAAACTCGAGCAAGAGGGGTCGAATCTAAACTCGTTGGCCAGTAAGTGCTCGTGCCCAGCACAAATGGATACCTGAAATAAAGATCATGTGGACCCGATGGTGCGCCTACCATAATTTTAGGATTGTTATAGTTTTCATGATATTTGAGGTCCACATGAGTGATTGAACATTCAGTCATAGAGACTTTGTTGATAACCTTATGCAACACACGTATATTAACAGAATACAACCGTGGAAAGCTGCAATTTGAATAAAATTGCTGATATCAATGATAACAACTAGCGACGTCATTTCACGCATATTTCTCTTCTGAGCATTTTAATCTTAAAACATCGTGGTAGTTAGATCACCTCAAAAATCAAAAACAATCACAAATGATAGAAAAATACTGATTCTTTCTGATTAAACTAGTAAAATCTTTTTATCAGCGAATGAGGCTACAGACACATCCAAAAGCTTCTATTATTGAATCTAAAATTATACTTATTTACACTGAGCCTACAATAGGATGGTAGCATCCACAAAAAGGTGATTAAATGGACTTGAATTTTTTCCTGGAGTTTTTAATGGAGACTGGGTAGCAATTCTGTTTTTACTTTATTGGCAATGATTTTGGTTTAGACAAAATTGTTTTCTATTGTATACAATACAAGAATCATAAAAAGAATAGCAGAGTATCAAATAATTGGTTTGAAATATAGAAGATAAAACACCTATATTGCTTTTAGACAGTCGAGAAACGGTTCATTCTTAGGTCAAGTAGTATTAAATGAACCATAACTTTGTAAGACAGAATCGAATCTTAGGTTTAATATTTTGTTTTGAAAAAAATAAATTTAATGGTTTCTCTTGATATGATTTCAACTAGTGTTTTAGAAACTACTGCATGTTTTGATATATTGCATCTGAACTATTATTAATTTATGCATGTAATTAAAACTTGTAGCCATGTCTGATTCTCACATAATTGGGCAAGAGTGGATCTGTTTGTTATACCAATGATATACAGCCCCCAAGGATAGTCAACGGCTATCATAAGGTTTAATGATGGAGCCATGTTAGGATTGTGCTAGCCTGGGTTTCGGAGCAAACACGACTCTCGCGGGGCGGTTGCGTTGCCTTGTTAGGTTTTGGTCGCTGTTATCGTTTCATCACCTCAGTCAGTCAGTAGACCCCGCGGTTCACAATAGCACACCTTGAATTTCTACAATTTATGGGTGATACCTAACCAAAATAATAGAACCGTGCAAAATCAAACATTTCAAATTACCTACTTTTAGTAATTTTAAAATTGTTAAAGGTCGTAGTATACGCTTATAGTTGAATATAATTTACGCAAAATCACCCGAACAACAGCCTTTTTTTCCTAGTTTTTGATTAATATTTTACCAACCCTAATATAAAGTGACAAAGTCTTTCATCGTTGTCACATTGTTTTACCTGGCCAATAAGATGGGACAGCAGACAAAGCTGTGCAGTGTAGTTTTCATATTCAAAATCTAAATACAAAACCGAATTTGGGCTATTTAACGATTGTGACTATTAATATCACGAATGCTTGCGAATGGCAACTAACTGATCAGTGATCATAATGGTGACAATATTGGGATACTATATTTATTTGACAACAAAGTGAATTCAACAGATAAGTAAAATAACTACTATAGTTCATAATATTTGTAAATTTACAAGGGGCTTTATTCAGCATATTTGTTTGTTCGGGTGCCGTGTTTGGGTTCATCCCAACAGAGCTCCATCATTAAACCCCGCCCATATGAGAGCCGTCGGCTATCCTGGGGGGGGGCTGTATATCATTGGTTATACTTAGTGATATCCATGTGAGCGAAAAACTACACTATGTAAAAATGACCAAGGCCTAGATATAATCGACCTATGCAAAAAGTTGGGACCCCACTTTGTTAACAAATAACTCTTTATATAGTGCATATGTATACCATATATGCACTATATATAACTATATACATATATATATATATATTTTTGTCTTCACCATAGAGTAACGACTGTTGGTTGAAAACAACAATCCTTCATTTTTTCGTGACGTCATTCTATCGTTGTCGGCCATACTTAAAGACAACTTTTATCGTCAAAAACACTAAGCTTCTGCAATGAACTTTTGACAACGATGCTTTTGTTTGCAATTTTTTTATAGTATCAAAACAACAAAAAATACTATTAAATAGGAAAATGCCGATCGTTTCCTACAAATATAGCAACTTTTTCATGAACGAGCGCATGTGCAAACGGCTTCATAACGTCAAAAAACAAACACTATGGATAATAGCCCCAAAACTGAAAAAAACTGATTTCTGACCAATTGTAAAGTGAAAGGGCAATATTCCAAACAACACCTATAAAAGAATTAAAAGGGTTAAAAGCCATAAGCATTAGGGTTGGTAACTGTTACAACGAAGCTAAAAACAATCCCTGACACTATGTTTTATAATAACATACTCTATGTTCGTACTTTGTAATCTAGTTTGTTGTAGCAATACTTGAAAGTAAGCATATGAGTGAGGTTCAGGCAACAGTACTAACTCTGCATTAGCCTCATTGGTACAAACCTCCAAGACTGTTTTATAATAACCATTACACATTGGGTAGGTGGCACCATTTTAAAATTACAAATATCTGCAACAATACGAATATACCATGTCACTTCTTTGGCCATAATATTATATTAGTTAATAAATTAACAGATCTATTTTGAAAACGAAAAAGCTCGCAAGAAGGCTCACGACAGTGATGTAAGACAAGGCAGGCAATTTTTTTAGTAAAACGTAGATGTCTGAAGCTATTCACATATACACTGTGTATGCTAGTTTTTCTTATGTTGACTGTAAGAGTAAAGTGGTTGTACATGCTGGCATAAGGGTTGCGTTGCAATAGGGATGAGTTGTTGAGCAACTCACAAGCCAGTACTTCTTTATTAGTTCAATGTTGACCTATGTGTACAGATATGTTAGCCAATAGTTTTTATTAAGTATTTGCCATCAGTAACAACCTTACAAATATATTTCATACTAAAACCGATAGTTAATACTAGCAGTTTCAAACTGCGAAACAATAAAATTATTTTTTCTTTAGTTTCCATTTTTTATATCCAGGCCCAAATCCTGAAAACACTGACTAGCAATTAACTAAACATATAAGGAAAATCAAGAACTTACAATAATAAAGACAAACTTTGCTTCATTGTCCCAAAAGGCCGAATAAAACTTTACCTTCTCTATCAACCGCTAAATCCTACTTCGCCTAGTATGATTAACCTGTAACATTACAATGCGTTTGCGGAGTTCGTACAATGCGTCTAGGTTGCACGCCTCCGCCGTGAAACTGCAGGCAGTTGGACTGAGATAAGCTAAACTGCCACAAATTGTTTTCCGTATAGCTGTGTAAGACGAATAGAATGATTTTTTTACTTATCCGTATTAATAAAAGAATATCGAGTTGACTAGAATTAACATGTGATTTGGCGATTCGCTTGAAACTTCTTCATGAAAGCGTTGGGTTTTAGTCATGTCGCACAAAAAGCCAAGAGATTAATCTTATAACATCGTACGCTAAGCTGTTGGTATTTAAAAAAACTTGCATATACAACTAAGTTATATAATTATAATAGAATAAGCAACACTATCTGGCGAAACGTGTAAGACTTAATTTGATAGAGGATCACCAACATATTAACGAGTACGTAGTTAACAATTATAGGCTTCAAAAGTAGATAGAAAATTACCGCATCTTCATCTTCGTCTTGCTCTGCAGTGGCATTTAATAGATCTTCAGCATTTGCTAAACTGTCTTCCGTTTGGTCGTCATCCACTAATTCATGCGATTCTACGGGAAGGTCTTCATCAACTTCTGTCGGAAAATCTTCAGTCGAACCTCCATTTTCTTCAGACATCCTGAATGCTTATTATGAATTATATTAGAGAATTACGTAAGATTTCCTTTGCACACAATTCACGGATGGCAAATAATAATGAAAGTTGATGCGGATTACAATTAAAATGTCACAAGCAATAATAAAACATATTTTCTTTTGGTTTGGAAAGCCGCATTCACGGAATCGCTACAATTGCGCATTTTGTCTCGCGGGCAAAGGAAACAACTCCGTTGCTACTGTCCTTATTGCATATGCATACACCAGCAGTTTCGCAGATGTCGAATGGTTGTCGTAACCAGCTGCTACGCAAGAGTTTCTTTAGATATAGCGCATTATTTCAAATTACATTGTGATTATACGTGCGTATTTAGAACTTTAGTATCGATCAGCCGTAATAATTTTATAGAATCTGATTTTCTTGCATTTGACATAGGCTTCTTGCACAAGCCACATGACTTGCCATTTGTCAAGCTGTGTACATTATAATAGGACTAGCCATTATATAGTAATCATGTGTTGAGGCTGAGGCCTGTTTGATGCTAACTACAGATCATTGTAACTCTTATATAACTAGCCATCCTAATTACCCTTTTGAACTTAAACTCTCTAGAATATAAATGCCTCTGCATGTATGGCTGTATTCATTTTTGTGCACAATGCAAGACATACTTCAACCTTCTCTGGATCTTTCTACAAGCATAAACTAGAAATCGTTTGCGTTACATCATCAATAAGTAACCAGGCTGACTATTTCCTAAATTGCACCAGCAGAACAGTTGTTGCTCCCTGGCAATTTTCGCTTCTCAGGACCCAGCGGAAGTGGTACTTTTTCTTTTAGAGCAGCAGCAATTTTGCAATTGCGATCCTTGCGAATAGAAGGTCAGGGATTGGACAATCTCCATTAGCCTGCTAATCAAAATCATGAAGAATAATCAGTGGGTTGCAGATAGGGCAGTGGGGCTGATGGTTAGGGCAGTGGGGCTGATGGGTTGGACAGTGAGGCTGATGGGTAGGGCAGTGAGTCTGGTGGGTAGGGCAGTGAGTCTGGTGGATAGGGCAGTGAGAATGGTGGGTAGGACAGTGGGGCTGATGGGTAAGGCAGTGGAACTGGTGGGTAGGGCAGTGGGACTGGTGGGAAGGGCAGTGGGACTGGTGGGAAGGGCAGTGGAACTGGTGGGTAGGGCAGTGAGACTGGTGGGTAGGGCAGTGGGGCTGATGGGTAGAGCAGTAAGGCTGATTGGTATGAGTACTCTCGTATGAGTGAGTGTCATATTAACAGTATTAACATTTTAGTATGAGTGCGTGCCCTCTCCGTAGGCTATGGTTGCAAATGTGTGCGTGTGTGTGCTTGCGCGCGTGTGCGTGTGTGCACGTGTGCATTGATGTGTGTGTGTATGCGTGTTCGTGCGTGTGTGTGGGCGAGTTTGTGTGTGGGCAAGTTTGTGTGTGGCCGAGTTTGTGTGTGGGCGAGTTTGTGTGTGGCCGAGTTTGTGTGTGGGCGAGTTTGTGTGTGGGCAAGTTTGTGTGTGGGCGAGCTTGTGTGTGGGCGAGCCTGTGTGTGGGCGAGTTTGTGTGTGGGTGAGTTTGTGTGTGGGCGAGTTTGTGTGTGGGCGAGTTTGTGTGTAGGCGAGTTTGTGTGTGGGCGAGTTTGTGTGTGGGCGAGTTTGTGTGCATGAGTGTATGCGTGTGGGTGCAAGCGAGCGCATGGGTGCGAGTGTGTGCATGGGTGCTAACCCATGCTCGTGACCGAGAGACCTACATCAGCATTGTTCTGAAAAAACATCAAAAATGGGATGTTTGGCGTTATAAAAATCCAAACAAAAAGTGCCCTTAATAAAATAGATTTAAACCAAAATTTATCTAAACTATTTCACTAGTAGAACTGTACAATGCAGTACATGAATTACATGGAGATAACTTTAACTACTATTAATGTTGAAGAGGTTCTTTGAATACTTTTTACTTTTTCATTCCAATGCTTATTTACTTCTTAAATTTAACTTTCAAATACATGTATTAACATTTTATTACCAACGTTCTGATATCAACATTCCGGCTTTAACATTCTGATATCAACATTCTGTTATTAACATTCTGTTATTAACATTCTGTTATTAACATTCTAATATTAACATTCTAATATTACCATTCTAATATTACCATACTGATGTTAAGGTTCCGATATTAGCATTTTAATAATAACATTCTGATAGTAACATTCTGATATTAACCATCCAATATTAACATTCTGATGTTAACATATTGATAGTAACAATCCGATATTAACATGTTGATGTTAACCTTCTGATATCAACATTTTAATATTAACATTTTAATATTAACATTCTGATATTAACATTTTAATATTGACATTCTAACATTAACATTCTGATATTAACATTCTGATAGTAACATTCTGTTGTTAGCATCTAAAGGATCTGAAAGAACATCTGGTGATGCTAACTTAACTAGTAACTCATGATAGAAACATGGGAGTTGTTTGAATAGAGTGTATGATATATGTTTGTGCTATTTTATTAATATCAGTTAGTTAGAACAATAGTCTATGACGCATAACGTACTATGTGTCATAAGTTGCTGTTTAAACTGACTGCAATCGCATTGCATCACAGAAATTATTATCCTGATAATTTTTTGAACCAATGGTCATGGTAATACTGTAATCATAGATATTCAGTCAATTCAAGATATAAATATATCATAAGCACGCTGTTATAATGTATTATAACCTATAAGTCTTTTGAAATCTTTAGTTCGGTGAAAATGGCATAAAACCGCCTACAGCTCACAACTCCGTTAAGCTCCGCCTTCTTCTATGCAACTGCATTGAGTGATTGACTAAAGCCGGTATCTTTTCTATACAATCAATAGTTAATAAGTTTTCACTAGGGTCGCCTCAGGTTAGTATTACTAGCGAGTGTGACTTGGTGTAGTTAAGTTAGTCAATGAATGGGAGTCTACTAGGAAGATGACTGATAGTTCAGAAAAGCTGAAGAAAACAATATACGTGACCAACATCTCAAATGAGGTACTTGAGGGTCCATAATTAGCATGTGAAGCATACAAACTCTCATAAACAGACAGTTTTGTGGTTTTAATATACAGATTGTAGTTTCTGAGTCAAGTTAGTCTAACCATTTAGCTATGGTTCACAGGCTAACCTAAAGAAGCCTTAAAAACTGATGGCCCACTCCAGGTAAACTTTGGTTCATTGTAATTACAAATGGTAACCTTTCTTCATATACAAGTAGCTGGCAATAGTTCTTGTAACATGCACATTCACAAAGTTTCTGAGTGACTGTTCATAATCATTTGCAACTTTTGCATATTTATAAGAGTGGCAAAGATACATTTTTATGTTTTTATATTTTCTGTTGAGAGAAATACTTCACTATTTTAATAATGCTTTGATAATATTTCAGGCCCCTTGGAAAACCAACTTAGCAGACATATTTGAGGTGTTTGGAGAAGTAACGAGTATTGACTACATACAACCACGGAACAACAACAGGTACTTCTTACCACTTCATCTCCTAATTATGTTATCTCATTCTCAGTTGTAATATTTCTTTTGGCTCGCTGCCAGAACTCACTCTGATATTTTACAGATTTGCTTTTGTTACATTTTCTTCTCTGAGCTCTGCACAGAAAGCATTTGAAGTCACTTTATCTGAAAATGGCCTCTATTATGAGGGCCACAGGCTATATGTGGCTCCAAGGAGACTTAAGAAGGCTAACATAAAGAAAGATGTTCAACTTTTACTGGAACAGAAAAGGTAAGAGAGAATATTTAATACATGTGTGTTACACATGCATAGCAATACCCATCATCTTCTATAGCTTTTCTTCTCAGAGAAATACACCTCTAATTAGTGTTTGTTAGTTCTAAAACAACATTAGTCAGAAGTAAAGAGATTTGGTGATCACTGGTGGTGGTATGTGGTTGTTATTTCTGTATATAATCCAAGCTCTTCAGGTAGTACATAGTGATTAAACATAATAAAATAGAATTATTAGTCTACCTGTATACAAATACATTAATCATTATACCTGTATATGTAATGAGAATGTGACTATATGATAACTTAAGGGCGACATAAATGAATATGTCATACAAGGCATGGTAGAGTATACAATAGAGAGTGTGAATTCTTTTATATCTCACTAGTGTTTGACTCACTTTGTATTTCTGTAGAAAAATCTAGTCACTTTTTTATTAATCCTGCTTAGAAAAAAGCTGTAAATGTTATCTCGAGGTCACCTAAAAAGTGATTCAACCGATGCAACAGATAAAATCAAGGCTACAATGGGCAAATTCGACATACTAAATTAGCTTCACCAATTTTCACCGACTTTTGTTAGATTGTGGTCCTAAGATAATTAATTGAATATGCTGACTGAACTTGTATAACTTGTAGAGAATGGCAGCCAACTGGTCCAGCCTTGATTGAGACACTCGATGTGCACTGTATGCTGCACATCTTTAGCTACTTGACTCTGAGTGAGCTGATTCTTTGTGAAGATGGTAGGTATATACTTTGAACATTTATGATTTAACATTATTTAAAACTGGCAACTAGCATCAAACTGTGTAAAACAGCTATGAGATAAACTAGCAACTAGCAGAGAGCAATTAACACACAGTAGCTAGCATGAAACAACTAGCAAAAACTACCGGTATAAAACAGCAACCTAGACAACTAGTGTTACTCATTCAGCATGAAGCAAAAATGCTTCATGTTACTAACATCTCATTTCACAGCCTTCAGAGTGTTAGGCATCAATCAGAAAGACATATATAAAATATTAAAGTAGCAGTAGAATTTAGGAGTGTCTGTAACTAGCAAATATACACACTTGGAATAATTGTTAATTACAGAATTGATGTAAGTAGCCTTTAAAAAGTCAGAATTAAAAAATAAAATATGATTAGTTATAAAATATTACTATGATACTGTAAGTTTATACTAATAGTGTACCCTGGAGTAGAATATGTGAGGTAGTTAAGGGTGCTTGTTGGTTCCCTATGCATAGGGGTAAGTGATGAGGGTACAAGTGAAAGGTTCAGTTTCTAATCTTGTTTCCTCCACAAGTTTAGGATATGATAGTTTTTACCCTGATAGTGGTGCATTATGGTTAAACAGGGTCTCAATACAGTGGGTAAGCTAATGCATGCAATGCAACAGCAAAAACCCTGACTCAATATCTTTATCACTTGTTAGTGTTTTTATGTTACATAAACGGGACGCTTGCTTTGCAACAAACACATTTAATGTTGAAAATGTTTCATTGTAATCATCTGCTGGTCATCTATAGAGTAATTACCTTGTTGAACCCAATTCGATGAAAGTGGTATGAAATGACAACCCCAAGTTTATGGATACTGCAAACCTAAACAAATGTTTATCACATACTCAATTCCAAAATAGACATTATTTATAAATGATATTTTATGTTACAAACATTTAAAGGTTGACTTACAACAAAATTCACATTACCGTTATTTGATATGAAAAGATTCACCATGTCTTACTCTGTTGTGTTGTAGGTGCAAAATATGTGGAAAGGTGATTACAAGCTCTTAAAAGCTCAAAAACGAACAGAAAATCGCAGCCACACGAGACCGCCGTAGTTTGGATTCCCTTTCCAAAACGGCTCAAATGTGATGTAGTTGTGAGAGATGATTGGTCACCTGTGATAATCGAAAAGTGCTGCAAAAATTATTTGCGAAGTATTGGGTCACATGATCAGATTACGACTTGAGAATTGAATAATGCCGCAACAAAACTGTAAAGTAGCGAGCATCTATATTTGATACGGGGTCTTTGGTGAAACCCGAAGTGTTTGTCATAAACTAGTACTATGATAAGTTTTATATTGAGCTTTGTATTGGCCTTTCAATTCACGTGAGAACATATGTGACAAGACGATAACTAAATTTCGTGGTTACGTAATCGAAATAAAGAGATTCCAATCTACGGCGGCTTTTCGTTTTTGAGCTTTTAAGAGCTTGTAATCACATTTCCATATATTTGGCACTTACAACACAACAGATTAAGACATGGTGAATCTTTTGCTACCAAATAACTGTAATGTGAATTTTGTTGCAAGTCAACCTTTAAGCCAGTTTTTCACAGAGATTATTTTAATCTTGTAGATCCTTATCATTCTCAACCTTAACCTCTGACTAACCTGTCTGAACTTGTTACCTTTAGCGCTGACCATATTCCTAGATGTAGATTATTATATCCAGTAACTACTTTTAGTATGTCAGCGGTGGAGGGAAATAAGTCATCAGTGTTGGTGCACTATAGAAGAACTGCCCTTTAATCGTATCTACCACCATGTAGAGATTGGCCACAGAAAAAAAGTTGACATTTTGAAGAGGTGCACTACTGGTGCTCTGCGTTATTTACATCTCTGTTGGGATATTCCCAAATCTGAGCTAATTGAGTTGCTGGGTAAGTCAGTTTTAACGTATGTACGTGTATTATTTTGTAGTGTCAAGTTATAGTGCAGAGCGGACAACTCCTGGGCTAAAAATACATATTGAACTTGTTCCTACAACCTTAATCTGTCATTGTCAGCGATGCCTGGTAGTTTACAGAAGTTATAAAAGTCAGCTTTGTCCGTGCAGACCTCAGAGTTTTTAGTTTTTTCTTGAAGCTGCTGACATAAAGCTTGTTATGATTCATCTACCGAGTCTTTCTACTAACATCCTCCCTACTAACAGTCTCCCTACTAACAGCCTCCCTACTAACAGCCTCTCTACTAACAGTCTCTCTACTACCAGCCTCCCTACTAACAGCCTCCCTACTAACAGTCTCCCTACTAACAGTCTCTCTACTAACAGTCTCTCTACTAACAGTCTCTCTACTAACAGTCTCTCTACTAACAGTCTCTCTACTAACAGTCTTTCTACTAACAGTCTCTCTATTAACAGTCTCTCTCTTAACAGTCCTTCTACTAACAGTCTCTCTACTAACAGCCTCCCTACTAACAGCCTCCCTACTAACAGTCTCTCTACTAACAGTCTCTCTACTAACAGTCTCTCTGCTAACAGTCTCTCTACTAACAGTCTCTCTACTAACAGTCTCTCTACTAACAGTCTTTCTACTAACAGTCTCTCTACTAACAGTCTCTCTACTAACAGTCTATCTACTAACAGTCTCTCTACTAACAGTTTCTCTACTAACAGTTTCTCTACTAACAGGCGCTTGTCAAGAGAGATGTACCAATAGTAATAGCAATGTATCAGCATCCCTTACTTGGAGTTACATCTTCAATATCAACGACTGCTAGAACCAAAGCTGTATTTCCCGCAATATAGTAATTCACACGAATTCTTGCAGAGGCGGTACCACGAAGTGTCACATCATTCACAATCACAACAGGCGATATATATCTACCAGAAGTTTTAGATATCGCTGCCAAAGCAATGCCAAATTTACAGGTAAACACTTCTTTAGCTTTTTAATACTTTCTAAACAAGATTTATGTTGGAACTTATTGTTCAACTTCCTGGTGATATTGTTCATTGTAGAGCCAAACTGCCTCCATAACTCCTTTTTTATTTTTTCAACAATTTTTTATTCCATATTTTTTCTATTATATTTTACATGATGGAAGTCAAGCAAGTTAAAAAAGCAAGAATATTAACATATTTTTATCCACAGATGTCTTGACTGGCTGTTAATGACTTACGTGTAATCTCTGCACTTGTGAGATGTTACTAAATAATAGCATATCGGTTTACATCAAATCAGCCAATATTTCTTTAGCAAACTTGTAGCTCGTCCACATTACCATAATACCGCTATCACTTTCCATTTATAACTAAGCTTGTCATCCCACGACCAAGCACGAGCGGAGCGAATTTTTGAGTTTTATGATAAATGCATGTGCACCCAACTCACGAAAATTATTCATCAACAACGTCGCAAACCCTTGTACCGAAATCTCATCAACAAATTTAACCATCATTTTGTAGAGTCGTTTAAGTATAATAACCATACAAAACACATATAAACCTATTTAAATATATTACCAAGTCTTTGAAAAGTGTCAAAAATATCTTAAAACTTACCCATCTGATCGGATTATACACAAATATACAGATTAATTTGGCCGAAAATCGTTATTAAAACTTGCCAAGCCTTGTTTTTATCAAAACTAAGACTGGCAAACGAAACGCCGTGCAACAGAGAATAGAACCATTAAGTCGTGCGCATTTCATGAAAAAATAACGTGCACATTACACCAGGCTATAGCATTGTCGAATTGCCGAAGGTTTTTGTAATTAACGTAGAAGTACTGAAATATAATCGTTTCTTTTTTGCTGATTTCAAAGTAACTGACATGTTGGACACTTTTGAGTACTTTGGTATTCTAACTGATGTCCAAAGCAGTGAAAGTAAAGGAAATGACGATGAAATTTTCTTTTCTAACGATTCTTATGAGATTATTACAATATTTAATTATAAGTTTGGATGATTATTGAAGTGTTATAGTCACACTAACAACATCGATGATGGGCAATATGTTACTGTTATTATTTTTTCTAAATAGTTTTGTTAAATAGATTTTCTAAAAATCTATATAAATATCACAACTTCTTGATATTGTTAGCTATGACGTTTTGAAATGTAAACAAAATTGTGCATTGGTTTTCTATTATTACTGTATTACTATATTAATAATATTGGTTATTCTAATAATATCAGTGCATTTTACTTCTAATATTGGCCAATATTGCATTTCTCCTATTGCAGGGGGAGAGATATAAACATATAATATTTTCCTTTCATTATTGCTGTTTGTTGTACTGTACATAATAACACCCACACCCAGTACATTACATCTACCATTGCAGTTATCCTATTGCACTGCAGTGCCATTTGACTGCTAATATTGCATTTCTCAACCATCAGTACGCTTTCTTTTTACCAATATCACTTTGGTCGTGGGCTGTATGACAAGATAATTTCTAGTTGTATAAATGATATAATCGTGCAATTGGGATTTATCTCCCACCTGACAATTTTTAGAGTGAGCAATACTGGAACTAAAACGCACAGGCCTTTTAGTCTTATAATAACCTTATTCCAGGCCCTTCTACACACACAGACCTTCATAAAATAAATCTTTCTAATTATCTACTATAAACTTTTTCTAGGGTAATTTCTTGTGTTAAATACTGAGCAGGTTGGAAGAGTTAAAGGAGAGTTAATAAAACTGTTGAGATTACTTGCTATACTTCACAAACCCATTGCAATAAAATAAGTTATAAATAGCATAATGAATTTGTTGTTTTTGGATGGAAGAGCCTACTTTAGTCTTTGTGTGACGCTATGTAACAGGAGTTCAAGTTTCTTTTAACAAAGATTTAAGTTTAGAAGTGTTTAGAGCTGAAAGCTTCTCTAAACAAGTACGCAAACACTCAAAGACATAAGTAATCGTTCACGTTTATATTATGGAGCTCATTTATGTTTCAGTCTTTTGAGATTTTTCTAATATCTGAAGATCTATTAAATCTGACTCACTTTTGTACTAAAAATAGCAAAAATATTTTTCTTATTTTTTCAGTTGATAACTTTGTGCATATTACTTTTTGTAGGAAATAAACGAAGAGAGGGGATGTGATAATTCTGATGAAGAAGGGTAAGTAATCACATGAGAGAGTAAGTTGGGTGAGGGGGGAGTGAGGAGACAGCAGAAACAGGGAAAGTGAGATTTAAATTTAAAAGGAAAATGGGAGAGAGATTAGTGGAGAGGGAGTAGCATCTAAAGGGAGAGGGTAGTATTGAGGATAAATGGTGTTAGAGGATATAACAAAAAAATAATCATCAAAACTAATCAAAACTACTTGCATTGGTTTCTTCTAAGAGAAAATCTCTATAATATAATCTAGTCAGCTGACAGTTTCATCTCCTGAAGACACGAGTGTCCCAGAGAAGTGCTGACATGTCAAGTTACTAAAGATACTCATAACCACCCTGTTACCTCATCATCAGAGTATTTTATGTGTGAGATATAATTTCTAATATATTTTACTTTCTGCTGAGTTCAATGTATTCGTAACATTCTTGATTATTATCAAAACGGAAATTGTAGCTCATGAGTTATGTAAATCCTGTTGCTAAGTAAGGTTTGCTATCCCTTATTACTCTGCCTTCTATATTCAGGTGATAGTTTAAACTTATCCATTTTTTTAGACTGTTCAAACTACTGACTGCCTTCCCTAAAGTTACCCAACTCACTATGAGAATTCCCGAAAGACCCTTCCAATGGTCCCTTGACTGGAAAAATATTCAAAAGCTCACCTTAACAGCAGGAAAAGTCCTTCTGGTAAAGCATCATGTATTGTGGCAATGTATTTGCTCAGCATTTGTACAGTGCAGTCAGTTATGAATAAGGGAGACGATAACGAATATCTAGTAATAGCTCATGTTACATAAAGTGCAGTCAGCAATAAGCAAGGGGAGATGATAACAAATGTCTATTAATAGCTTATGTCGCTATCTTTGGTATAAGGCTAGTGAAACTAAATATAAGCATCACATCTAACGAAAGTGTTGACCCAGATTATACACTCGATGTTTAATATATCTTCATTTTTATGTCAATTGTTAGTTTTACATTGAGCAGTCTTGAATAAAAACATTACGTATAAAATTATGCGGTATAAATGCTGGTTTATTTTAGCCTGACGTTGTGCCATCGCTGATCGACCAAATCGGATCAAATTTAAAAGAATTTTCTTGGTGTCAAACCTTCAGGGGAATTGTCGATGTTGCCATCAACTGCCCTCATTTGAAGAAATTTGTCTTTAACGGATATTTTCCTCACGGTAAGGAACTTATGCTATCATTTGCGCTAATGCCCTTTACAGTCTATGATCTGACGTTATAGTACTTGTTGATATTATTTATATATGCATGAAAATAGGACATTAGTCTACCAAGGTTGCTGATTAGGAACATGTTAGTCTACCAAGGGTACTGACTGGGAACATGTTGGTCTACCAAGGGTACTGACTAGGAACATGTTAGACTACCAAGGGTACTGACTAGGAACATTTTAGTATACCAAGGGTACTGACTAGGAACATGTTAGTATACCAAGGGTACTGACTAGGAACAGGTTAGTCTACCAAGGGTACTGACTAAAGACATGTTAGTCTACCAAGGGTACTGACTAAGAACACACTAGTCTACCAAGGATACTGACTAGCCTCATGTTAGTCTATCAAGGGTACTGTCTAAGAACATGTTAGACTACCAAGGGTACTGGCTAGGAACATGTTAGTCTACCACCTCTGCTCTACTCTGTATTCCTGTATATTCGTTTATCCTTCAGCTCCTGTTGGTCTCAATCTGATTTCAGGCGCTCCCAGAGCTCTCATTGACTTCTCTGGAGCTCCTAATCTGGTAAATAAAAACATTTTTCTGTTTTGTCTCAGCAAAATTGGTATTTACCTTTTATTTCTGAAGTAAGTATCATAAAAATAAAGATTTTTAATAATAATTGCTTTTAATACAACATCCAATTGACCTTTATACTATGACATACATTGAGAAGTACAGCGTCTAAATTTTCACATGAAGTTTTTCTGAAAAAAGCAACTCCTTTATTTGTGTTCAATATTTTTTATTACTAAATCCCTTATCGAAAATAATTTTCCCTTTTGCTGTAAACTTATTTCTGCATAAGTTCTATTCTGCATAGATTTGCTCTCACAAACCTACTGCTGTATGCGTGATATCACGGTGCTTGTATCATGTAGCGGCTACAGTGTAGTACAACCAAAGATCATATAAACTGATCTCTTCGTAGGAAGAACTATCAATATGCAAAGAGCTAGTACATTGTAAACTTGGGAGAGAAAACATGCTCCTCAACTGCACCAAGATAAAGTAAGGATTTGCTATTTTTCACGACTTCCCTTAGAGCTCAGTGTTTTTATGTGTCACTAGTATTGAGTCATCTAATGACTCATCTCTCCAATGAGGCAGCACTTGTGTGTGGTGTAGAACAAGTTCTAATCATAAATTCAAATTTACATTTATGATTCTAAAATAATTCCAAATTTTGTGTGTGCAAAAATAAGTTGAAATCATGAATTCGAAATGGTACATGACAACTTACTGTGTAGAGATTTTACAAACCTAGTGTCAGAGTTTCAAAAGCGTGTCAACTTTTGTTCAATTAAATGGAGTGATTAAAGGTTCAATTAAATGGAGTCCTGATTCCCATTTGTAAAACAAATAATACATGTAAGTTGCGTATTAACGTAACGTAACATAACGTATTTAGATTAATGTAATGTGACTAGCATAAAGGAAAGCCATAAATTTAAATGTTTAGCTAGCTATCTCAAGGTTACTTAGGAACGCACTGAACATGATTTCAAAATGGACTATATATTTACCTTCTCCTTAAACATACAAACTTTACAGACAAAAGACTTGTTCTACAAACTTGAGTAAACAAATGGAGAGCAAGTATATAGTGGCTGGTCACTCACTTCTGGAAATAGATTATATCTATAAAGATAGAAGTACAATCTATGGAATTTCTTTGTAAACTTATAAAGTTAATTTACTCTGTAGTTTTGTTATTGTAACTTGAATTGATTTTCTGTTCAGAAATGTGTAAGCGGTGTAACTTAGCCTTAAAACTAGGAGAGCCATGTTTGTTTGAGCAGTACGTTGGTTCATATATGCCACCCTTATTGCTACAGACTGCCTAAGTTTGTTATGTTACACATCATGAGAAATAAGACTTTGTAATTTATTTCCATGTATACTTTAAGAAAACAATCAGACATCAGCAGATGCCATAATTTAACTTTCAGGAAGCTACAACTATTTCGTAATGACCAACGTCATGCTTCTCTCCGTCGCCTGTTGTTTCGTAACTGGCCCGGACTCACACACCTGGATATAAACTACACGATTCTCGTAAGTGTGTGTGCTGGATTATGCAACTTAAAAATTTCTGTCATACAGTCTGTACTAAGTAATAGTTAATATAATTATAGTCTGTACTAAGTACTAGTCATATAGTCTGTACTAAGTAGTAATCATATAGTCTGTACTAAGTACTAGTTATATAGTCTGTACTAAGTACTAGTTATATAGTCTGTACTAAGTAATAGTTATATAGTATGTAGTAAGTACTAGTCATATAGTCTGTACTGAGTACTAGTTATATAGTCTGTACTAAGTACTAGTCATATAGTCTGTACTAAGTAACAGTTATGTGGTATGTACTAAGTACTAGTCATATAGGTTGTACTAAGTACTAGTCATATAGGTTGTACTAAGTACTAGTCATATAGTCTGTACTAAGTACTAGTCATATCGTCTGTAGTAAGTACTAGTTATATAGTCTGTACTAAATACTAGTTATATAGTCTGTACTAATTACTAGTTATATAGTCTGTACTAAGTACTAGTCATATAGTCTGTACTATGTACTAGTCAGATAGTCTGTACTAAGTACTCGTCATATAGTATGTACTAAGTACTAGTCATATAGTCTGTATTAAGTACTAGTCATACAGTTTGTACTAAGTACTAGTTATATAGTCTGTACCAAGTACTAGTTATATACTCTGTACTAAGTACTAGTTGTATAGTCTGTACTAAGTACTAGTTATATAGTCGGTACGAAGTACTATTTATATAATCTGTACTAAGTAATAGTCATATAGTTTGTACTAAGTACTAGTCATATAGTCTGTACTAAGTACTAGTCATATGGTCTGTACTAAGTACTAGTTATATAGTCTGTCATAGTTGCTGATAGTCGGGGTATCTTTAGCACAAGGATCCCTAACTAGGACTGCTTTGTTTCCTTCAGCCAGGAATGATGGAGGAACTTGTAAAGTTCACGGAGCTAGAGAAGCTGAGCATGAGAGGAACAGGAAGTGTTAATGAACATGGTCAGTGCTTCCTCCAGTTTCTAGCATTTATATTCAGAACTGTTGAGACAAATATATATAGTGCTTCAGAACAATCTAGAAGTATATTGTCTTTAAAAAGGAAGAACATAAGTGAGTTGAAAAGGGTACAAGGAAGCCCTTGTTCAAAGTGAGTTATCACAATGGTAATCTCTCTCAACAGAGACATAAAGTACATTAACTAGAACATGTCACTAGGTATTCATAATGTTTTGAGAGAATTTCACGGATTATTCTAGAACTGGTCAACCTTATTGATGCTTTATCTAAGCTGAAGCACCTGGATGTGGCCGGAGTAGAGATTCTTGATAAAGATGGTTCAAAGATAAAAGACATCGAGCCTCTTTGTAACCAATGTCTATCTGATGGTAGACCAGATCTTGAGTTGTGCATATTTCGTGAGTAACTAGTATACTGAACAATTTCGATGTACTAGGTGAATGCCTTGAGTTGCGTTTGTAATAAAAAAGTTTCAGGATAGAAAATTTATTTTCAGACAACATATATGTATATAAAATTAACCATTCTAATTTTTAATTAAAGGTGTTTGTTTATTCCTGTGCGCGTCCAGCCAATGCATAATTAAAATATTCTAAGGCATATCTAAAGCAGAATGTTCAAAACTATTTCTTACTTATACTACACATTCGTTCAAGATCTGAAGCAGCTTATAAACAGGGACAGGTAATGTGGTTGCCTGAGGCTAAGTTTCTTCACCCAAATAATTTGGTTAACTTCAGCTAGTAACTTACTACTACCACTAATAGTTATAAACTCGACAGATAAGCAAACAAACACTTATATTTGTATATATAGATACGATGGATAGATGGATAGATGGATAGACGGATAAACGGATGGATGGATAGATGAATAGATGGATAGACGGATAGACGGATAGACGGATGAACGGATGAACGGATGGACGGATGGATAGATGGATAGATGGATAGATGGATAGATGGATAGATGGATAGATGGATAGATGGATAGATGGATAGATGGATAGATGGATAGATGGATAGATGGATAGATGGATAGATGGATAGATGGATGGATGGATGGGTGGATGGATGGATGGATGGATGGATAGATGGATAGATGGGTAGATGGATAGATGGATAGATGGATGGATAGATGGATAGATGGATAGATAGATAGATAGATGGATAGATGGATAGATGGATAGATGGATAGATGGATAGATGGATGGATGGGTGGATGGGTGGATGGATGGATGGATAGATGGATAGATGGATAGATGGATAGATGGATAGATAGATAGATAGACGGATAGACGGATAGATGGATAGAGGGATAGACGGATAGACGGATAGACGGATAGACGGATGGACGGATAAATGAATGGATGGATAGATGAATAGATGGATAGATGGATAGACGGATAGACGGATAAACGGATGGATAGATGGATAGATGGATGGATGGATGGGTGGATGGATAGATGGGTAGATGGATAGATGGATAGATGGATGGATAGACGGATAGACGGATAGACGGATAAACGGATGGATGGATAGATGGATAGATGGATAGATGGATGGATGGATGGATGGATAGATGGATAGATGGATAGATGGATAGATGGATAGATGGATACACAACAAATAGTAGTGCTTTCGAAGAGAGGACAATCCAAGCTCTGCTATGCTCTAACAGCTAACACTATTCGGTCTACAAACCTGAGTGACAGATTGAAAAGCATGTTTATATTCTCATTTATAGCAGCTGGTTATGTAGTGCTGTAGGGTTGTTATGGTAGCACCCTCATTACCCATAGAACCTTAGTCTAATTTATCAAACTGCTTTCAGTTAGACTCAAATATTGTATTAATAATTGAACATCTATAGCATTAACAATCTGAATATAAAAACACTTTCACCCAGAGTAACTCTTTAAATGTTTGACACCCATATTAGAGTATTATTCCTTCTCTCTGACATTCCTATATACTAGTGTTAGTTATCTTACTTACAATAAATATAGAATGTTGTTTTATACATTTTTAATTAACTTATCGGTAAAACTATGTTTATTTTGAGCTACCTTACATTAATATGATAGAGTTATCCTATTTTTATTTTAAATTGTGTTGTTTTTGTTGAAAAACAGCTGCTGACAACCATTGAATCAACAATTATCAATAAAGCTAGATGCACTTGTTTACGCTGTCATTCTTAGGGAGAGATTCAAAGTTTTGGGTGGGATTCAATCTGTCACTTAGTTGCAGGTTGTACCATAGTTTTACCTTGGTCTGCACTTACACGTGATATAATTGAATTGTTTAAAGCTACTATATGAGTACAGAGAGTCTCGAAAGTCTATGTTAAATTGTTTGCAGTATGTATTAGTCATTGTAATATATGGGACAGGTGAGAGTTGACGATGTGTATGTGTATATGTTTGACTGACTACACAACAACAAAACTCAAAGTAGTAACAGATATAAAGGATAATACAGGATAATAGACTAGCTATACAGAATAATACAGGATAATAAACTAGCTATATAGGATAATACAGGATAATAGACTAGCTATACAAGATAATACAGGGTAATAGGCTAGCTATAGAGGATAATACAGGATAATAGACTAGCTATACAGGATAATACAGGGTAATAGACTAGCTATAGAGGATAATACAGGGTAGCTAAAGACTAGCTATATAGGATAATATAGGATAATAGACTAGCTATACAGGATAATACAGGATAATAGACTAGCTATACAGAATAATACAGGATAATAAACTAGCTATATAGGATAATACAGGATAATAGACTAGCTATACAGGATAATACAGGGTAATAGGCTAGCTATACAGGATAATACAGGATAATAGACTAGCTATACAGGATAATTCAGGATAATAGACTAGCTATAGAGGATAATACAGGATAAGACACTAGCTATACAGGATAATAGACTAGCTATACAGGATAATACAGGATAATAGACTAGCTATACAGGATAATACAGGATAATAGACTAGATATACAGGATAATACAGGATAGATAATAGACTAGCTATAGAGGATAATACAGGATAACAGACTAGCTATACAGGATAATACAGGATAATAGACTAGCTATACAGGATAATACAGGATAATAGACTAGCTATAAAGGATAATACAGGATAAGACACTAGCTATACAAGATAGTACAGGATAATGAGTTTAGCAGTATTGGCCACACAAATATGTAAAATATAGTTCGCGCGGATTACAACATGTGATGACTTTATACCAGCCAAATAGACAGGATTAGTTTGAGCTTAGTCTTTCACTGTGTTGCAGGTTGTACCCAGTTTTACCTCAGTCTGCATTTACATGTGATATAGTTGAATTGTTTAAAAGTACTATATAAGTACAGAGAGCCTAGTGAGCCAAATAGACAGGAATGAATTTCATATCAAGTCCTGTTTGACACAGCGATTAGTAAAAAGTATTCTGTCTAATAATCATTACTGCAGACTGTGGTCTAGATGAGAAGGAGAGGTTGAGGTGGAGATGTGGGAGGTTCATCCTTTACAATCCAAAATGGTTGGATTACTTACTATAACTTTTGAGCTCAGCCAATGTAAGTTACAGATATAAATTACAGTAAATAGAATGCGCGCTTAATTTTTCAAGTTATCATTTGTGAAAAACAGCGCATGTGTCATGCTGTTACCCCTCACAATACTTTGTACATGTACATTATACTAGAAGACTTTCACTGCTGGTTTATACTTCAAAATACTCTGTTCAATATATTAACTATTCTTAAACTCATGGCTCTCATAACAAAACTACATTTATTGTTTGTAAATGGAATACGTATATGAATCTCTTGACCCATTCAAGGCCTGAAAATGCTGTTTAAAAAGGAGAAAAACATTTCAAAGCAATTTGGAGTTATCTTCTTTATCTCACTACAATTACATCCGTACAAATAATACAAACAGGCTGTTCTGCTATTTTGTGGTAGACAAAACAAGCACTTTAAATAAAGCCATTGATAATAATAATAATAATAATAATAATGGTATCTTAACTATAGACAGTCTATAAGTATCTGTTACAAGTACACATGCACTCATATAAGTTGACAGTTGAAGGTTATTTCTTATGTGGTTTTTGCCCTTCCACTCACTACCTCTGATAAATTGGAGAAATTTAACATGAAGCCTGTCGAATAATTACACTCTACAGCAGGTGCTCTAATCAGTGAATAATCATAGCATTACCTACCATGAGAGTGCTTAAAACATGATTTATAGGGAATGCTAACAAATACATTCAATACTTCTGGAACATATGAGCTAATATTACATGTCAAGTTTTTATTTATTCAAAGTATGCTGTGTATAATAATAACAACATATTTACTGTATGAGGAACACTCACTTCCTTCTCTACTAATTTACCTGTACAATAGACATGGATACAAAGACTCGCTATTCAGTCTTGATACACTTTAGATGTCTACCATGTTAAACTTTATTGTCTAGCTTTGCTGCAGTCAGACCGAGACAGTGTTAGAACTTTCCCAGACAGCCACCATTTTCCTTAAGCCAGTACATAATGGCTTGTGTCAAAGTACCCAGCTAATGGTCGAACACATAATAATATGTTGTTACTTTGTCATATATAAATTACTATTTCATAGATGCTGGCTGATTGCTGAGATGTTTAGCTTGTGACTCTACTAGTTCTTTATGCACATATTGTGATGGGGGCGTATGCAAGACATTATCAAGAGTATATAGGACCTCTGGCCATTTCTTCGCTTAAAGAGTAAATGTGAATCAGAGAGCACCTACTGTATTAACTACTGTGCACCTACCCTAGGTATACAGCCTACACTATCCGGGCACCTGCTGAGTTTGTCATCATTGCCATGACAGTGAGAGAACTACTTATGTTGCCTTACAAGACTGTGATGAGACAGGACTGTGACAAGATAAGATAGTTTGCTAAAGAGACAAGGTCAAATGTGCTTTTCACTTTATACAACTCCTTTTGTTACACTTTAGTTTCACTTTCAAAGAGAAAGTGACTTATTAATGATTTTAATCTGTCTGCTCAGTGATTAGTTAATTTTCGTATTTTAAAACTAAAATTATGTAACAAAACTATTCTATTATTCCAATTAGTATTTATTGTTTATTCTTAAAATTTTATTAAGTATTTTTGCACTCGAATGTATAACAGCATCAAGCCTGGTGGAGGCTTACTGTTACATTCAATAATCAAATTAATACATTTCTACAGCAACGCAGATACTCTGAATATATGAATAGAAAGGCAATGTTACTCAAATTTAAAATGTCATGCATCAATTTATTTACTCTGATAGTATAAACTATTACTATAAAAATATATAAGATTATTAATTATTTGATATTATTATTTTTATAGTTTACATTATTTAGAGTAAAATATAAAGTGATAAAATAATGAAATGTTAGCAAAAAGTACTTAATATCAATCCGACTTTCATTTGCTGTCAGTACTAGCATATGACTCAGTTTAATAAAATTATTGTGTATTGTGGGAGGGTTGGTGTTAGTCAGCATTACAGGTACTAAGGCTTCAGACATATTGCGGTGCCGAATTTTTAATACTTCAATATAAAACACCATTCTACATTCTCTCTACAAGCACGTGCAAGATTACAACTGTTAATTTGTTGGGTCAATTTTACAGGTTGTCTTTTGGTGGACCTTGGCATAGATTAAAACTATGTAACTGATTCCTTTCAACCAGGAATAAAATTAGAAATAATTTTCATTATTTTAACAAGAGTAAACAAATCTTAATTTTAGGTTAATTTCAATAACAGTTTTAAATAAATGTGAGGAAGCAGGAAATGCAATCATTTTACGGTTTATCCCGTTATCTAATTAATATTTTAGACTCAGCTATAACAATTGCATCCTGATAGAACATCCTTTGTGAAACTTTGGTCTCCTATTCTGTAGGCAAGTAGCATAACCGTGAATGTTATACATATACCAATAGCTTGTGTGCACAGTAAGATGAGTAAATCTATTTTAATAAAACTTACAACATTCAACACCCACTTCTTCTACACTGGTCAGAATATCTATCGTGGTTACACACTGTAGTAGTATATTGTAGATATAGTACATATATATTGATGGTATGAAGTAGACTCTGTTACTAGCTCATGTCTTCATGTTGATAAATGATAACTGTGATGCATGATACAAGCAGTTTTAAGTTCTTCACCAACCAACTCTTAGAATTTATTGTATTCATTTAAACTTCCAACAGTTTATATAATATTATTCATAAAATAATATAATAAATATAATGAAACAATAAAATATGAATAGATGAGAGTGTCAGTGATAACATGTTTGAGCACGCAGCTGATCTAGAGTCTACTCATAGAAATACCAAAAAGCTAAAATGTACAAAAATGTCTCTTAGAAGATAAAATATCCAGAAAAAATAAATATGAATGACTGGATGAAAGTGTCAGTGATACCATATTTGGGCATGCAGCTGATCTAGAATCTACTCATACATATACCAAGATGGCTAAAATAACTATTAATGTCTCTTACTAATAATTACTGAGACTGTGTGGATGCTGCCCGCTGACTCTCTAATAGACAAAGATAATAGTTATAGTATCCTTGTAAATTCTTAAACCTCTCCTGTGTGTTATTTGCTATCGGCGCGCCTGTAGTAGAGCAAATACGGAACGCAAAGATGTTTTGACTTGAATACCTCACTCTTTTCAATTAAACTTGTCGAATTATCATCAAAGCGCACCCAACTCTGTACTCCTGTGTGATAGACATCTGTATGATAGTGACCACCGGTTGTCTTTGCTCCTGAGTGATACACGACTGTAAGTATAATAAAACGCTATAACCTCCGATAGCTTGATACAAAAGTCAACACTATTAAAGTGCTTCAATTGGGTTGCAAATGGTACATGAGATGAAATTATTTAAATAAACTTTTTATTTAAACTTACAGAAATAAAACAGAAATTAATAATATCTGTATCTCAACTAAAGTTCAGCTATAGTTTCCTTTGATTTGAATCTCCATGTTTACCATGAAAACAGGGACAAGAAGAGGCTTACCTGCGAAGAGCTTGTATGACCTCTGACCTTTTGAACCACAATTAGGCAAGAGCTCTAAAAGTAAAGGTGGTAAAGACATACATCATGGGCAGCATAGAGAAATGTATCACTGACTTTTAGCTGATTGTAAATAACAGGTCCAGCGCTGACAACTTAGTGTATTGAAAACTTGAACATTTAACTTTGACATCAGGTTGTGTAAGATGCAGCTCTAAATCTGTTGTGCACCAGAGAGAGCAATTTAATTGACTAATTTTTTGTCTCGGCCATAAAAAAACTTGCGTTATAAGACGAAAGAAAACACGAACCTTTGTCAAACTCGAGAGTCTCTTTAAAGTTCAGTTTACGGAGGATTTTCTGAGGGCCGCCATATTTGTCATAGACGAAACACTTGAGATGTAAAATCAGTATAGGTGGGAGGAGCTCGAATGTAAGTTTCCTGTGCGCATTGAGCTCTTGTTTAGTTTCTGGGCATGTATAGTCATCTATTGATTCCTTGCTGATGAAGGCATGGAGTGCTTCCTCCACGGTCTTGTTTGTCTGCATACATAAGACACACAGAACTAAATGAAACACCTGATTCATGAACCATCTCCACGCAGCTTAACCAACAGAGACTTGCAAAGCACTTTCAAAGCAATCGTGTTACTAATTAATAAAACTTCTAAAATTTGGCTACTATTTAACTTCAACAGCAGATTTCAATCCAAACAGTTAATTTAAAGCAGAATAGTAGCAATAATGTATCTCCATTTCGTAAAAACGAGTCCATAGCTACGCAACTATATAAATATAAAATATAAATATATACAGATGTATCTGTGTATAATATATAAATTTATATTATAAATATAATATAAATGGTTTAATAGAACCATCTTACACTGTAGTAAGTTGTTAGTACAGACTAACCATATAACTACAAATTCTCATTATTTTACTGTGACTGATCTTTGGTCAGCAGATTATTAGCTGCCTGCGAAAACACTCTACTAATCAGTGAGATGCTTAACAAGATTATATCATACCAGGAAGATTAACAATAAAAACCCTATTTAAATGAGTAACAATATTTTTTGAAATTACAAAACCCTAGAAAAAAGGTCTGAAATGAATTACCTGTACATTTAAAGGGACGGAGAAAAACCTTTCTAAAGTGACCGATTCTTTGCTGCCAGCATGAAAAGACGATTTGAGCTGACCTCCAAATATATTTAAGATGGGTGTGGGCATCTTGTCAAATAAAAGATCGCGACCATTGGCAACTGCAATTCAAAGTTATTTATGTTAGCAATTCTAAACCAACAACACAGAAACTCTACCCCACCAAATTCATCCTACAAAAAACTACCTAACTTTACACTTGCAACAGTTGTCAGCAAAAACACAACCTGACAGAAACAGTAGTCTGTAGAACACATCTTTCATACAAAAACAACACAACAACAACAGCTGTCTGCAGAACAATATACTAGCCTCACACTAACCACACTCATCATTTAATAGCACCACAGCAACAACAGATGTGTACAACAATGTATCAACCACACCCTAACAACACTCATCATACAGTAATGCCCAACTTGCCCAACAATGCCCAACTTGCCACATAAAAACAGCAACAAACAACAGGTGCCTATTAGACTCTATCCTACTCATGAGACACTAACTAACCAGAGGAGTTGTGTTCTTTTCTGTACTTGTTGATAGCTGTGACCATTTCCTCATTCATCTTGTTCAGGAGACATGTCAGGAACTCCTCAGCATCTCCCTGTTTACCTCTGGTGAACATTGCTTTCGAGTTTGTCATTGCTTTGAGAACATTGTAGACTGAGCTCGGCTCGAATGGCTCTCCAAACATTTTCTTAGCCTGATTTATCTGTTTCTCAGGCCGCATCACCTCAAATGCATTCACAAACTCAACCCTGCAAAAATGAAGACACATGTTTGTGTTGCAAAAGTAGAACTGAAGTTTATGTCAAAAACAGACTGAGTTTGAAAATGTCATTCCTTTTTGGCTCTCGTTATTATCATCATCAGATATTTTGAATTTGAACTTAATAAATGAAACGTCAAACAATCGGTAAATCAAAGTTAGTTGTAAATTACTACAACGATTCGATAATATGATTTAGTATTTAACTGAAAACAAAAATGACTGTACGGTGACGATGAGAGAATTTGATGCTAAAATGTTAGTCAGCGATGATCCAAGAAAAATGCATGAAAGAGTTAAAAACATCTACATGTTAAAGTTCCGGTAGAGTTACTCACATGGCATTAACGACTGGCATGGAAGATTGTCTAGCAGAGATGTTAGAGAGAGGTGGATATGCAGGAATGGCCTTGAGAGTGTGGTAGAATGGCGGGCAAGCGAGCAGTGCCTGAAGAGTAGAGTTCACATAACACCAATTGGTCTTGTTGATGAGTTGTCTGGCTTGCAGAGGAACAGCCCCAGGGTTGATAGTCAACTTTTCTAATAAAGCTGTCAATAAGAGAACACAGAGTGTCACTGAAAAATCATGCAGTTGTGCTGAAATCAAATTTGATTGGTGATTAGCTTACCTCCAATTTCATTGGTGAAAGAGTCTTCAAGTGTAGCAATTTTCTGTATGCCCAGAGGGTCAGCAGGTGCTATGACAGAGGAGGAGCTGCTGGCGGGGAACAAACTGGCCCAGGACCTGGTTTGAAGTGGAGCTGATAAAATACAGTCAGATGAGGACATCGATGATGTGGTAGAACTTGAAGAGGACAGTTGAGATCTAATTGATGACAAATGGTTTGCATGTGTCTGTTGTGATAGATCTGAAAAACCAGCCACTGCAGGTTTTCCACTACTGCCAAGGTAAGATGAACTGACAGAGTTAGCGCAGATGTCAACATTCAGAGAAGTGCTCTTTGAGTCATTTATACTTGGTTGCAGCTCTTTAGCAATGGAGGTAGTAGTCATAGGTTCGGGTACTGTACTATTGACAGTACTGACATCCTCTAGTACTTCAGGAGATGGTGTAATCACTGGTGAATTTTTAGTACCTCCAGCAGTCTTCATCAATAGCATGGCTTAAAAAAATACATTTAATACAAATGTTGAGAACAGGTGAAATACATTGTTTTAACACATATTTTAACTATAACTATATTCTCAAACATTATCAACAGTTGTTGTTAGTAGAGGTGAACTGATTAGCATTCCTAATGATATTACTATATATATACTATATGTACTGTATATATGCACCTTAAAACCTCTAAATCAACGCCACCTTTATTAAAACGCCACCTCTATTTGACTGCCACTATGAGAGAAGGGTTGAAGAATAGAGCGCTACTGTCTATTTGAATGCCACCTCTATTTGACCACCACTTTGACAGTTTTGGAATCTTTATTAACTCATAATATCAAGATATCAGTAGAAAAATGTCCACCAAATCGTATTAATAATGAATCGTTTACATCAATGACAATCAATTCTCTTGTTGTCCAAATCCGAAGCTTTTTGCTTTATCATTAAAAATTTGAAAGCAATACCATGAGCTATGGTATAATGCTGTCTGAGACATGCTAAGGGAAAAACACCACTAAATATTAGCCAACTGAATGAACAATCATCTGGAGATGTCAACATGTTAATACTAGTCCATAGGGCAGATAAGAGAGGTATTTGAAAGTAACTTAAGTCAGTTTATGTCTGTGTCTCTATTCTAATTACTTGACCAACTCAAAAACATGTTCCCATACAGGAGAAACTCCAAGGACGTCAACATTTGACAAAATCGAAAAGGAAGAGAAGGTACTAGTAACTCACCACCAAGAGTCTCTTCGCCTTGTGTTGGATCAGGCGTAAAACTCTGGAACTTCCATGGAAACTACAAAAATATTTACTGCAGTTTACTCAAGTATAACAGTTACTATAATATTATTCTCAAAGGTTATGAACAGTTATTATTTGTTAGTAGAGGTGAACTAATTAGCATCTCTAATAATTATATTACTATTTATACTATATGTATTGTATAAATAGATGTATATGATGTAAGAAGAGATTGCTGCCTGGGCAGCTGTCCTCGTCATATCTGGGGCAAGTATATAAGTCTATCAGAATAATTATTACAAGGTTTGAGTGTTACCAGGAACATTCTCATTAACAATTTTACCTTATATATGGAACTAGCATGTTGATCAGAAAAGTTATTTAAGAAAAGCCACAGGTTGAGATATAATATTTTTACTATATCTTCATCTATTTTTATATAACATTTTGTCAATGTTTCCATATTAAAGTATTTTATGTATACACTACAGTCTAAATATATAGTTACTCAAATATTCACAGCTTCGGCATAGATTTTTTCGATTTGCTAGCACTTTAATAGACTTGATGAAGATTACAATACAGCAACCCTGTCTCATTTTAGGGAAGAATTCTAATTTTTAAAGTTCTTGAAATACATTAAGTGACAAAATATCAGAACTCTACTGACATCACCAAAAGTCTTGCACCAAACAGTGAACAGCAATGTACACAATGCATATACATGTACATCGTTTACTTGAAATAACAGCTATGTACTCAATGCATCTACATGTAGATTGTTTACTAGAAGTACCGGCTATGTACACAACGCATCTACATGTAGATTGTTCACTAGAAATAACAGCTATGTACTCAATGCATCTACATGTACATTGTTTACTAGAAATAACAGCAATGTACACGATGCATCTCCATGTACATTGTTTACTAGAAATAACAGGTATGTACACAATGCATCTACATGTAAAATGTTTGCTAGGAATCACAGCTATGTACTCAATGCATCTACATGTAGATTGTTTACTAGAATTAACAGCAATGTACACAATGCATCTCCATGTACATTGTTTACTAGAAATAACAGGTATGTACTCAATGCATCTACATGTAGATTGTTTACTAGAAATAACAGCTATGTACTCAATGCATCTACATGTACATTGTTTACTAGAAATAACAGCAATGTACACGATGCATCTCCATGTACATTGTTTACTAGAAATAACAGGTATGTACACAATGCATCTACATGTAAAATGTTTGCTAGGAATCACAGCTATGTACTCAATGCATCTACATATAGAATGTTTACTAGAAATAACAGGTATATAAGCAATGCATATACAGGTACATTGTTTACTAGAGATAACAGCAATATACTGAGCTGTTGAGTGAGATCAGACTCATTGAGCTTATAGGTACAAGTATTATAATGAATATTCCAATATAGTCTCAGATATATGGAAATTCTATCAATTGTCAAAAATATGGAGATACGATCAGGTGATTATAAATTGCTTACCTCAACACGCTGACTAGGATTACTTTTGTTAAGTATACGAGACAGCCGGCCTTCACCAACTTTCACTCCAATCTCGCATTTTCCGATGAATTGCAGTTCGCTCTCGTTGTTGGGTTGCAGCATCTTCTCACTCGGTGTGTGTTACTCACACAAGTCCCGAAACCAACTTCAAGTCTTCTGCCAGTTGGAAAGCATATAAGCATACAGCCCGCCTTCGTCTTTTGTCTCGATGACCTCTGACCTCGCAATAATTCATAAACATAAAGTCTATCAAACGGCTGCTGGTCATAGGTGGATCAGACTTAGTTCCGCCTCCAACAGCATCTCCATGAGATGACCTGTGAGTGACCCTCGACTGGCGCAGAAATGGTGACACACTAACGAGGAGAAGTTTTCTAATCTGAGTAAGTTCCATGGTGAGAGTTTTGTAACAGAGTAATTACATGTTATTGTTCATTCCTAGACTTAATTAGGGGATTATAGAGAGAATGTTAAATCTTTAATTGTAGTCTCAACTCCAACTTATTATGATACAAGAAACAATAGGAACTAGGGCTGGATTACAGAATACAATAGACTGGATACAATACAGTTGGAGTTTAGATGAAGATACTTAAGAAAGGGAGTAAATAACTCCTCAAATATTCAGCCACAGTTACTACTCAGACACATGTGGAGGATTATATGTTGTAGTTGTCTGCCTAATCAAAGGCCTACCTATTCCAAGGTCTGCCTATTCAAAGGTCTCCCTATTCAAAGGTCTGCCTATTCAAAGGTCTGCCAACAACTTTAGCACTTCGTCTCTTTTCACAGTTTTGAGTCATTGTTGTTTGTGATAAAACAATTTAGCACCTGCATTAGCTTGTCACACTCACTTTAGGACTTAAGTATATCTGAGAGTGTTTATATAACTCAATATATTGCTAGTGTGAGAGTAACATCCCCATTATACATAATGCCAAAATCTCATGAGCAAACAAAACTAGTAAACCAATAATTTTTAATGTAGACATTTTGAAAATCACCACCATTTAAATAGATATCGCTAAATGTATAAATGATATAACCGTGCAATTGGGATTTATCTCCCACCTGACAATTTTTAGATTGAGCGATACTGGAACTAAAACGAATGGGTCTTTTAGTCTTATAATAACCTTATTCCACGGCCTTCTACACACAGGCCTTCATGGAATAAATCTTTCTAATTATCATGAACACAAGTTTTTGTTTTAGTTAAGTTAGACAAAAAATAATAACAAAAATTAACAATCTTGTTACATTATAATAATAGTAATAATACTATCAAGCTAACTCGTAAAAAGTCTATTTACAAGATTGATTCATCTGATGATTTTGAAAATCACGAAACTCATATAGTATGGGTTAGATAATTGAATGTTAACTCTCGGAGCAAGAGCCTTGAAAAGGAGAAAAATGTAAACAAACTAGAGTGATAGTATGTGCATCCTTCCCACAGACTTGGTTCTCTGATTTGGCCAGTAAGGTTTAACTTCTTGATCAGATGAGCTTTCTGTTGTTTAAACTTTAACAAGCAGTTTTAATTCAGCTTTTCTAGCTTTTCATACATTCACTGTTTATATAAGTTCACATCCTACTGTAATGTTGGTAAATGGGATGGTAGTAAGTGAGCAGCTGTAGATTCTACTAGTATTATGTAAGTGCCTAAAATTCGTGTGATTCTTTTGGTTAGGAAATGTACTTTTTCAATTTTATATTTAGATGTTGCGCGCGTGCGTGTGCACCATTTTATTGAATAACAGCAATAACTAGTTGTTCAATAATAGAGCAAAATGATGAGTTGAGTTCTTAAACAGAACAACTTCTTTTCTTTGCTCTAGTTAGTGAAACATGATTAAAAGTGCAAAACCTAACCTCGGTGATGGTGGCTCTGGAAAGGGTCGGCTGTTTTATACCGGATGGCCATCATTTCTCTTTACCTTGTCCAACACCTCAGCCATTACCTCTGAAAATTGTTTTAGGGTGAGTTTAGCAGCTGGAGAAGTCTAGTTTTTTCTTTACTCACTGTAACTCTTCCTAAAATGGTACATAGCAGTATAGAGTCATCTCCCAGTCGGTGAGGTATCTAGGGTCACTTTCCTTAGATGCCATGGTTGGTATACGTAATGTAGATGACTTGGTAGAACTGCATGCCTTACCAGCTATGAAAAGGTCTATTTATATCCGCTTCAACATGATTGACACAAACTTATAATGTAATTGTTTGTTGGCTAGATTAAAAGAAGCGATATAACAAAGGTACACTATATTCAAGGTTTCCGATAGATATTTAATACTTATAATCTCTATATAATTATTCTTACTGTAACACTTGTACTCTGGCTATTTATACATTGGGTCAAGGTCACTGGTATTTACTCCTAACTTTTGGTTTGTTATAGTTTAACATTGGAGGTTTTTGTTCTCTTGATCTTTTAAACTTGTTACAGTTTTAAGTTTCCGAAAGGTCAACTTAATTAAAACAGTTAATAGAACAGAACGTCTTACTACGACTTGAAGTTCTTTTGTACTACTAACTGGAATTCGGGTACTATCCAGTGATTGATGCATATGATGAACCTAACAAGATGACGCAACCACTCCGCGGGAGTTGCATTAGCCCGAAACCCAGGCTAGCACAATCCCAACAGAGCTCGATCATTAAACCCCGCCAATATGATAGCCGTCGCCTATCCTTTTAGGGTTTTATATCATTGATCCAACCACAATAAGACAAAAATAGCTGTAAATAACTAGCTAGAAAAAACCAATACTGACACCAGCCTGTGGACCCCCTCCAAACCTGCTGTGGACCCTTGGGGTTCATGAACCACCAGTTGGGAACCACTGATCTATAAGATAGCTGATTCGCAGACATCAGATATGAAACACCTGATCAAATGTATTCACTAAGAGTTGTCTTATCTTTCACCGCAACCTAAAACGAATACCTTCATTGTTTTATATAGATCATAAAATACATCGCTCACTTCTTCTAACCTTATCCAACATATGATTGTCTAACTTATTAGTCGAAAGTCTACCTTACTAGTTGATAACACTAGTATTTATTCCTTTTTTAGATAAACTTCAGTAAATAAGTATATTTCTACAGGAATACAGAGAGACAATAAAAACCAAACTGATTCATTACTCTTAATAGAAACCACAGCCTTTCTCTATTGGTTCTCATCAACTCATAACCTGAATACGTTTTTACTTTGAAAAGTAGGTTAAAAGAACCAAGTGGCTCTAAAGAAAGAAAATGTACTTGGCAGCATTATAGAAACTCTCATATAGTTGAATTTAACTTGGTTCATAGTTGAACAATAACACAGTGTCTGTTAACGAGTAATACTTTTTTCATTTCAATGCTTATCTATTAACAGTCTCTATTCTAACAGTCTCTTTACTAACAGTCTCTATACTAAAAGTCTCTCTATTAACAGGCATTTGACAAGGGAGATATACTAATAGTTATTAACTTGCAAACTATCAACAGACCTTTTTGGGAGTTATATATTCAATGTCAAAGACTTCTTTGTTAGAACCAAACCTGTATCTCCTACAATATTGTGTTTCATGTGAATTTTCGCAGAGGTAGTACCACCAAGTGTCACATCATTCACAATCACAACAGCAGATATATATCAACCCGAAGTTTTAGATATCGCTGCTAGGGCTATGCCAAATTTACAGGTAAACACCTACTTCTTCACGCTTTTCGTACTTTATAAACAAGTTTCCAGAGAAAACTTATGGTTCAAATTCATGATGATCATTATTCACTGTAGAGACAATCGATGGTTTCAACTCAAACTGCACCTAAAATTCTTTAACTATTCAGAATTTTTTTAATTCAAAATTTTCTCCTAGTAAATCTTACCATGAACGCGGTTAAGAATTTTAAAGTTACAAAAAATGTTAATTAAGTTTTGTTCACAATTGGCTCCACTCATTGTAAAAGCATTGTGTGTAATCTCTGCCGCTGTGAGATGTTAGTAAATTATAGCAGAGAGAAAGCTGGGGTAATTAGTGCCATTTTTCATTTTTACCTATTTAAAGCCATATAACTTCTTTGGTAGCTTTCAGTTTTTATGTGAAATTAGTTGAAGATGTTTGGCAACAGCAATATGTTTTGTAGTAGTCCTTAGTGGTTGTAACATAAAATCAATTCGGCTTGAAAATTAATGTTTTCTGGCACAAATCATCTCGCACATGGAGTAATTTGTGCCGCATGCCATATCTGTATGAGGTAAGTAGTACCACCGTTAAATCTGATCTGTTTAGTCTAATTATGGCTTATTGCTGAGATAAATAATAAGAGATATTGTGACACAAAAACCACTAAACTATTCTAATTACGAAGTAACACAAAGTTATTTAATTTATCTGCATCAAATCAACCAATATTTCTCTAGCAAACTTGTAGTTTGTCCATATTACCATAATATCACTTTCTAATTTATAAATAAACTAGCTGTACTACCCAGCTTTGCCCAAGTAATAAAAAGTCTTTGCGCAGATAATTGATTTGTATTTAATATAAAACGGCATTTGCCATTCTAGCTTTCAAACTACATATCATGAGAAATTTAATAAGAAAAGTGATAGTATGGGCTCATTAAGATCAAAAATAGTCAAAGTGGCGGCCAAATGGAAATGGCGTACAAATAGAGGGTGGCTTTCTATTTTTTAATCCTTCTCTCATAGTGCCGGTCAAATATAGAGGTGGTGTTTCAATAGAGGTGGCGTTCAATTAGAGATTTTACGGTATATATAGAACTATTACATCAGCTATTGAGCAGGTTGAAAGATCCAAAGGAGAATTAAAAAAACTGTTGAAATCCCTTGCTATACTTCAAAAACCCAGTACAATAACATCAATTATAAATAGTGTGAGTTCGCTGTCTTTGGATGGACGAGCCTACTTTAGCTTTTGTGCGCTGCTACATAACAGGAGTTCACGATTCTTTTAACAAGGATTTAAGTTTAGAAGTGTTTAGAGCTGAAAACTATTCTAAACAAGTAAACATCACTCAGTTAGACAAAGACAAGTAATTATTCATGTTTATATTTTGTATTTCTATGATATCTAAATAACTATCATGTCTGACTCGCTTTTGTAGTAAAAATAGTAAACATATACTTTCCTGTTTCAGCTGGTAACTTTATGCATATTTATTTTTGTAGGAAATAAATGAAAATAGTCAATCTGATAATTCTGATGATGAAGGGTAAGTAATCACATAAGAGAGTAAATGGGGTGAGAGGAGAGTGAAGAGACAGCAGGAACAGGGAGAGTGAGGTTGAAAGAGAAAGCGGGGGAGAGACAAATAGAGAGGGAATAGCATCTAAAGGAAGAGGGTAGTGTAAAGGATAAATGATGAGATTGGATATAACAAAAACTAATAATCAAAACTACTTGCATTGGTTTCTTCTGAGAGGAAATCTCTATAATATAATCTAGTCAGCTGAAGATTTCATCTCCTGAAGACACGAGTATCTCAGAGAAGCGCTGACAGTTCAAGTTACTAAAGATAGTCATAACCACCCTGTTACTCATCATCAGAGTATTTTATATGTGAGATATAATTCCTAATATATTTTAACTTCTGTTACTTTCTGCTGAGTTCATTATATTTTTAGCATTCTTGATTATTATCAAAAGAGGATTTGTAGCTCATAAGTTAATCAATAAACATTGTAAATGTGTTTGTAACATACATGTAAATGTGTTTGTAACGTACATGTAAATACAGCACATATGTATATAATACTCTCAAGATACAGTACATTTGAATAGAGGAACAACTGAAACATGAAGTCCATCTTATACCTGTCATAATTGTAACAATAAAACTATAGTACAAGTTCTCCTATTGGAAATCTTTCCATTCTAGAGAGCAATAAGAATAGTGTGTAGTATCCTGTTGCTAAGTAAGGTTTGTCATCTCTTATTACTCTACATTGTGTATTCAGGTGATTGTTTAAACTTATCCACCCTTTTTAGGCTGTTCAAACTACTGACTGCGTTCCCTAAAGTTACCCAACTCGGTATGGAACTTTCAGACAGACCCTTTAAATGGTCCCTGGATGGGACAAATGTTCAAAAACTCACCTTGATACTAGGACGAGACTATGGGGTAAAACATCACATATTATGTCATTATATTTTCTCTGATTAGTTGCGAGGCCTTAACTATTTGTTTCACCTCTCAAACAGGAAGTGTATGAAAGAGAAATAGAGATCAACAATGTTTAATAATGAGACCTTGGAACAAGTGTATTGAGGAATATAAGATACTGTGGAATGTGATATGATTATAATAAAAACCTCTAAATTGATAAGTGTTTTTTACTTATTGGATCATCTTGTATTAATAGATTAATGTCACCTTCAACAGTATCAAAACAGTTTAAGGTAAATCACAAAGTTGGTAACCCCATTAGCACGTCTAAAGTATAAACTAGAGAGGTTACCATATGAAAGTGGTGTGAAAATAAGAATATATAGCATGAAATACTATGACAGGAAACGTTATGTAGAGACATGGACTGATACAGTATACAGAGACAGATGTTAATCTTACATAGAAAATATAAATAATGTACAACTATGGTACATAGTGTAGTCGGCAATAAGCAATGGGAGATGGCAAAAATGTCTATTAATAGCTTATATCCCTATCTTGGGTATAAGGTTACCGACATTAAATACAAGCATCACATAATAACATCACATAATATAACATTTGGCAGACCAAATAACAGAATCACAGAATAACAGACGACACACAAGCACTGAGATTTATATATACTAGTTGTACTACCCGGCGTTGACCAGGTAATAAAAAAGTCTTGAGTAAAAAATTTATTTATCAGCAACAAATAAGTTTTTTGCTAACATTAGCAACATTTGGCATTTTAATTTTCAAACTACATATCATGAGAGAAGTGCTTTGTCTAGTTGAAATAAATTAGAATAAAAAATAAAAAAAACTGTAAAAGTTTTCAAATGTTGTGAAACAACTGTAACTTTCAAACTTCATAACTCGAAAGAAGTATTTTGTTGAAATAAATTGGAAGGAAAAATAAAAATGTAAAGGTGCTTAAATGTAAATGTGAAATCATTAGCAAGTAATGGCTAAATATAGTCTGTTTTGGTACAATTACAATGAAAAATTATTTGGTATACAATTATATGATTTTAGTTCATTTCAGTGTTGGTGTGCAAAAATTGGCATGCTAATTTTCACGTGCCATTGCTGGCATGCGAAAATATCGTAGGCTATAGACGTACATAGAGTGGTATAAAAGCTTATAGTAATTATCTAATGCAATTATCTCCTGGTAAAAATCATCATCATCCTTAAAAATGGTAGCAAAACAATATGTTAACCTTAGTAACTATATAGGTACCTACAATGACTTCAGTGCATTTTGTGGTTATGATCCCCAAGATAATATAACATTACAATGTACTACGGAAAGACTTCTTAACTTTAAGACAGGCGTGTAACATAAATGCTAAATCTAACTTAAACAAATTTGGCTCACTAAAAACATACTTGAAGGATGTTTTAGTATGTATTTTCAATAAATTTCAAACTTTAAACTAAAATTTTATCATTTATCTGTTTGTGAATTGGTTTTCACCGCAACGGATAATGCCGAACTCACCATTGCGAACAACGTATATCTTTTAATAACATATATAATCGGTACACCATTCGCCAAATTTTAATTTCGAGATAAATTATTGTTGATATCGTGTGACGGAACAAATAAGCCCTAACAAAAAGAAAGACGAAGAAGCATCGTGCTGCATAGAGTTAGGCTGAAAATATTTCTTAACAAGGGCATCGTAACGCTTGGGTGCAATACTAAAATAATACGTCATTTAGTGTGTGTTTACGCTATATGGTATATGGTAATGGCTTTGATCAATATATATATGCAATGTATATAGTTCAGTGGTAGAGCGCGAGGATTTAAAACTTGTGCTTGCAGTATCCGTGAGTTCAAATCCATCACAATGTGAAATCTTGATACAAAGAATTTAATAGCTATAGCCGGATATACACACAAACTTTGAAAAATATATACCCTAGGACACTTTTATTTCGCTAGTATTTAGTTTCGTGAGTAGCATACAGAGCAAAATTTCGATGCAACTTAATTTCGCAGCTCTGATGATGGCAAAAATATAGTGATGTGAAAATAAATGCAGTAGAACAAACATAATTAGATTCCTCAGGTTCGGTTCGCCGGTAGGAAAGATTTTTCAATTTGGGACTAGTTTGTAATTGTAAACTGCAGGTAGAATTGTGTGGCCAAGATCAATAACGCAATTTGATCGCTTGCTGCCATTTGTTTCTTGGACTATCAATAAACAAAGCTATTTAATTCTGCGTTTTTGCTCGTTCGTCATGACAGTTTTGTTTCCCTCATTAAATTTTCGCGAGAAGATGACTCGCGAAAATGCAAAAGTTAGATGAGGCGAATACATTAGTGACCTAGGGTATATATAGATATATCGATGTACTTATTCTTACCGCATACATTTCCTAAATAAATAAATTGCGTATAGCATAATGCAAACAAAATATACGTTAGTTCATTTTAGTCTGAGGTTGTGCCATCGCTGATCGACAAAATAGGATCTAATTTAAAAGAGTTGTTTTGGTGTCAAGTCTCCATGGGAAATGTCGATGTTGCTCTGAATTGCCCTCACGTGAAGAAATTTATTTTTAAGGGATACTTCTCACATGGTAAGGAACTCATGCTATTATTTGTACTAATGCACTTTACAGTCAGTGGTCTAAAACTCTCATACTGGTTGATGTTGTTTATATATACACTAGCTGTATTACCCGCCTACAGGAACAGATTCACGTGCAGCGTAAGGTTTATTGAGAGTTGTCTTTCATACTGTAAAACAACTCCAAATATGCAGTCTACTGAAATTTTTGTCCTGATCAGAGTATGCATGTACCTATACATGTCAATGTTGGGGAGAACAATGGAAATCTGCAATATGTCTTACAGCTAGATGCGTGTAAAATCTAGTAAACATTCTAGATTCATGTGTCTGGATTCATGCATCCGTTCATACCCAACTATATTTGCAGTTGACGATCACACAGTTTTGCCGCTGAGCCTCCGCCTCGGCTGACCAGTCTTTACCCGCCAAGCAGTTGAAAACCGCGCTCTTGCACTCGCCTCGCAATCAATCGGTTCGCACTTGCAATCAATCGGCCCGCACCCGCCTCGCAATCAATCGGCCTGCACCCGCCTCGCAATCAATCGACCTGCACCCGCCTCGCAATCAATCGGCCTTGCACTCTCCTCGCAATCAATTGCCTTGCAATCAATCGCCTCGCACTTGCCTTGCAATCAATCACCTCGCACTCGCCTTGCAATCAATCACCTTGCACTCGCAACCAATCGTCTCGCAAATAATCGCCTTTCACTCGCAATAAATCGCCTAGCACTCAATTGCTTTGCAATCAATTGCCTCGCACTCGCCAACTCATTCATCCGAAAAGCTGCACCTGGAGACTCTCACTGTACTCGGGGGGAAAAAGGTCTCCCACGCATCCCCGAGTGATGCCACGGCCTCAAGCCTAGCTGTGCTACCCGGCGTTGCTCGGGTAGTAAAAAAAGTCTGCACACAAAATTGATTTGTATTTAACATATAACATTTGCCATTCTAACTTTCAAACTACATATCCTGAAAGAAGTGTTTTGTGTAGTTGAAATAAATTAAGAGAGAAAATAAAACAACTGTAAAGGTTTTCAAACTTTTTCAAACAACTACAACTTTCAAACTTCGTATCATGAAGAAAAGGTTTTGTGCAGGACAACTGATTTAAAAATAAATAAAACAACTGTAAAGGTTATCAAACCAATGTAAATTTAAAATTTCATAACTTTCAGCGACCTATATCTTTTGATAACGTATAGTGGAACCTCAGTTCTCGAACATAGTCAGTTCCAGAAGTTCGAGATCCGAAACAATTTTCCCCATTAAAATAAACTAATGTAAATTTTAATCCGCTTCAAGGCGAGAAAACAACTTTGGTAAAGTATTTTTTAACATTTCACACCATAAGCTGTACTTGTACCCGGGTAATAAAAAAGTCTTTGCACAGAAAATCTATTTGTATTTCACATATATAACAACATTTGCCATTCTAACATTCAAACTACATAGGTAACATGAAAAAACATGATAGGTAACCTATCATGAGAAAAGTGTTTTGTGTAGTTGAAATAATTTTGGAGAAAATAAAAACAACTGTAAAGTTTATCAAACTTTGTCAAACAACTGTAACTTTCAAACTTCATATCATGAGGAAAAGGTTTTCTGCCAGTATAATAAATTAAAAAATTTAAAACAATTGTAAAAGGGATTAGATGTAAATTTCAAATAATTAGCAAGTAATAGCTAAATTAAGTCAGTTTTGCAACAATTACAATAACATATGATATGGTAATGATACAATTAATACAAACTGAGAAAACAAAATAAAATTCATGAATATGTTGAATAAATTTTAGCAATTCTTGCATAAAATTGTGTGGGTATAAAAAGGTTACTGTCCCACCAGAAACTATCCATCAATTCTTTGAATACGACGATACTAAAAATATGACAGAATATCATAGTATTTTGTAGTTGAAATTTTATTAGAACAATGTCTGCCAAAAATGGTTGAATAAAAGAATAATATTAATAATAAAGATTGGAAACTAATAAAGCAATAATAACAGTGATAGGAAAATGAATAATGTTTTAACTTCAAACACGATACTCCATTTATGTTTAAAAGTATGCAAGTTGAAATAATAACAACGATGAAACAAACTTTAAAAAACTTATGTTGTTAACTTCAAAAGTCATAAGAAGTTTATGAGTGTAATAAGAGAATTTAAATTTATATATCTATATATATATTTCTCAAAGTATGTAAATATAAGAAAGTGGAGAATAACTGATACTTGCAATCTTACACGATAAATCTTACAAATGTTTGTTGTAAAATGTGAAATTAATTACGAAAAACTAATTGGTTAGGTTTAAAAGGAAAGATGTGTAAGTTAATACATCTAGCTGTACAACCCAGCGTTGCCTGGCTAATACAAAAAACTGAACAGAAAATTGATTTGTATTTAACATATAACAACATTTGCCAGTCTACCTAAAACAACTGTAAAGGTTTTCAAACTTACTTTGTCAAACAACTTTTAAACTTCATATCATGAGAAAAATGTTTCGTGCAGGTCAAATAAATTTTAAAACTAAAATGACTATAAAGGTTTAGATGGAACAGTGAAATAATTAGCAAGTAATAGCTGAATTGAGTCTGTTTTGCTACGATTACAGTATGAAATGATTTGGTAATGATACAATTAATACGAACTGAGAAAACAAAATAAAATTTGTGAATATGTTGAATTAATAATAACAGTTCTTGCATAGAAGTGTGTGTATAAAAAGTTACAGTTCCACCAACAGCTATCCATCAAAACTCTGAATACGACGATACTGGTATGACGATATGTTATGTAAAAATAAAATATTGTAGTGTCTTTGTCTGATCGAAGGTGAGAGAATCTAGATGCTATTCCTACTCGAGATAATACGATTGTCCACGTGAAAAGTAGTGACCTTAACAGCGATTTAGGAATTGAACCTTAAGAAAAGCCAGAAATAGAGGTTCACAAAAACGGCATCGTGTTTCACAGAATTAATAAAATTGAATCGCCAAATTCTAATATCAAGAGAGTCTATTGTCGATATCGTTTTGCCGAAAACAAGTTATCCCTAATACGTCGAAGACAAAAAAACATCGCCTGTCATGAAGCTAAAAGAAAGCCATAGAGTTGTGATTATTACGTCATTTTTGTGTGAAAGCGGCAAACGATGAATAGGTTATGTATAGAGGCACACTAACAGGAAATTCCCGTTAATGCGCCCTAGATACCTAGTAGCGGCTAATAGTTCGAAAAGTACGGTACTCTATAAGGCGGACACACAATCACACAGACAACGGTTGCCGTTTATATAGTAGATGAAGATAGGACATTTAGTCTACCAAGGGTGATCGATAGGAACATGTTAGACTATCAAGGGTACTGATTAAGAACATGTTAGTCTACCAACTTTACTGACTAGGCACATGTTAGTCTACTAAGGGTACTGACTAAGAACATGTTAGTCTATCAAGGGTACTGAATAGGAACATGTTAGTCTATTAAAGGTAGTGACTAAGAACATGTTGCTCTATCAAGGGTACTGACTAAGAACATGTTAGTCTACAAAGGGTAGTGACTAGGCACATGTTAGTCTATCAAGTGTACTGACTAGGAACATGTTAGTCTACAAAGGGTACTGACTAGGCACATGTTAGTCTACCAAAGGTACTGACTAGGAACATGTTAGTCTATTAACAGTACTGACTAGAAACATGTTAGTTTACCCAGGGTACTGACTAGGAACATGTTAGTCTATCAAGGGTACTGACTAAGAACATGTTAGTCTACTAAGGGTACTAACTAGGAACATGTTAGTCTATTAAGGGTACAGACTAGGAACATGTTAGTCTACTAAGGGTACTGACTAGGAACATGTTAGTCTATTAAGGGTACTGACTAGGAACATGTTAGTCCACCAAGGGTACTGACTAGGAACAAGTTAGTCTACTAACGGTACTGACTAGGCACATGTTAGTCTATCAAGGGTACTGACTAGGAACATGTTAGTCTATCAAGGGGGCTGACTAGGAACATGTTAATCTATCAAGGGGGCTGACTAGGAACATGTTAGTCTACTAAGGGTTCTGACTAGCAATATGTTAGTCTATCAAGGGTACTGACTAGGAACATGTTAATATACCAAGGGTGGTGGCTCGGAACATGTTAGTATATCAAGGGTACTGACTAGGAGCATGTTAATATACCAAGGGTACTGACTAGTAAAATGTTGGTATACCAAGGGTACTGACTAGGAGCATGTTAGTCTACCAAGAGTCATGACTAGGAATGTGTTAGTAATCCATGGCTGCTCTACCCTGTAGTAGTGTATATTTATTTATTCTTCTGCTCCTATTGGTTTAAATCTACGATTTCAGATCCTCGTAAAGTTCTCATTGATTTTTCTGGAGCTCCTAAACTGGTAGGTCAAACTTTCTTTTAATTCGTTCAAGTAACATTTATGTTTTATTCAAGTAACATAATAATTTTTACTAGTAGTTTGTTTTAGCATAACTATAAACTGACCTTCATACATAGTCGTACGCTTAGAAGTAACCTGCCTAAATTTTTACTTTGTCAGGTTTTTCTGGGAAGACAACTCCTCTCTTTGTGTTTAATGTTTTTAACATCAACAAATCTTTTATTGTAATTATTTTTTCATTTTGTTTATCTGGTATTACACTGCTGTTGTAAAGTTGAGAGCCAAAGTCTTAAGGTCAAAGGTCATATAAATGGATCTAGTAACTTTTGCTTGTATCATGTAGCGGCTACAGGCTGGTACAACCAAAAATCATATAAATTGATCTCTTTGCAGGAAGAACTATCAATATGCAAAGAGCTAGTACATTGTAAACTTGGCAGAGAAAACATGCTGCTCAACTGCACTAAGATAAAGTAAGGATTTGTTATTCTTCACAACTTCCCTTACAGTACGGTGATTTTATGTGTGTCTAGCATTGAGTCATCTAATAATTCATCCTTTCTCATATTCTATAAGAAAACGATCAGACATCAACAGATGCCATAATTTAACTTTCAGGAAATTACAACTACAATATGATAGCAAACTAGATGCTTCTCTCCATTTCTTGTTGTTTCGTAACTGGCCCAAACTCACACACCTGGATGTAAACTACACGCTTGTGGTAAGTGACTACGCAGGTTAAGAATATCGGTCATATAGTCTGTACTAAGTACTAGTTATATAGTCTGTACTAAGTACTAGTTATATAGTCTGTACTAAGTACTAGTCATATAGTCTGTACTAAGTACTAGTCATATAGTCTGTACTAAGTACTAGTTATATAGTCTGTACTAAGTATTGGTTATATAGTCCGTACTAAGTACTGGTTATATAGTCTGTACTAAGTACTAGTCGTATAATCTGTACTAAGTACTAGTTATATAGTCTGTACTAAGTACTAGTCATATAGTCTGTACTATGTACTAGTTATATAGTTTGTACTAAGTACTAGTTATATAGTCTGTAGTTAGTATTAGTCATGTAGTCTGTACTAAGTAATAGTTATATAGTATGTACTAAGTAATAGTTATATAGTATGTACGAAGTACTAGTTATATAGTACGTACTAAGTACTAGTCATATAGTTTGTACTAAGTACTAGTCCTGTAGTCTGCACTAAGTAATAGTTATATAGTATGTACTAAGTAATAATTATATAGTATGTACTGAGTACTAGTCATATAGTCTGTACCAAGTACTGGTTATATAGTCTGTACTAAGTACTAGTTATATAGTCGGTACCAAGTACTAGTCATATAGTTGGTACTAAGTACTCGTCATACATCGTTCCTCTTGCACAAGGATCCTAATCAGGAATGTTGTGTTTCCTTCAGCCAGGAATGTTAGAGGAACTTGTGAAGTTGAAGGAGCTAGAGAAGCTGAGAATGAGAGGAACAGGAAGTGTTTATGAACATGGTCAGTGCTTCCTCCAGTTTCTAGCATTTGTTATTCAGAACTGTTGAGACAAATATGTATAGTGCTTCAGAACAATCTAGAAGTATATTGTCTTTAAAAAGGAAGAACATAAGTAAGTTGAAAAGGGTGAAAGAAATGCCTTGTTCAAAGTGAGTCAACACAGTCGTAATCTCTCAACAGAGCCATAAGTATATTAACTAGAACATACCACTAGGTATTCATCATGTTTTGAGAGAACCTTACGGATTATTCCAGAACTGGTCGACCTTATTGATGCTTTACCTAAGCTAAAGCACCTGGATGTGACCAGAGTGGAGATTCTTGATGAAGATGGTTCAAAGATAAAAGACATCGAGCCTCTCTGTAGCCAGTGTCTATCTGATGGTAGACCAGACATTGAGTTTTGTATATTAGGAGAGTAGCTAGTACACTTGACAATATAGACATACTAGCTCAATACCCACCGTTGCACAAGTAATAAAAAGGTCTTTGCGTGGAAAATTTATTTTTAATCAACATATACAACATTTGCTATTGTAACTTTTAAATGAAGGTGCTCATTTATTTCTGTGTGTTTGACCCGATGCATAATTCAAATATTTGTCAGCTTGAGGTATAGCAAAACAGATTGTTGAAAAGTGTTTCTTACTTCTTATACTACAAATGTTTCTTATTTCTTATGCTAAAAATTCGCAAAGATACAAAGATCTAAAACAGTTTATAGACAGTGGCAGGTAATGTAGTCGCCATTGACTAAGTTTTTTTACCCAATGAATTTGAGTAAATTATTATACAATTAGCCGACTCTTTATAAAATATTTACTATAATAAGAGCCGTGTCTGTCGGAAGCTAGGTAAGAATGTTACAAAACAAAGCTGTACCTCACAGAGATCGAACTCATACATTCAGATGCACGGATGTGAAAGCAAGCGTACTACCACTAAACCATGTAGACACCTTGGTGTTCTTCGGAATAATTGTGCATGTAATCATTACAGATCATGTCCTCTCACGAGGCTGCAAGCGTGCGTATTTTAACTAATCGTTATAAACTGGACATACGAACGATGACAGACAGACAAACAAACACTTACATTTATATATATACTAGGTGAATGCCTGGCGTTGCCCGGGTAATAAAAGTCTTTGCACAGAAAACTAATTTGTATTCACAATATACATGTAACAGCAGTTACCATTCTAACTTTCAAACTTTATATCATGAGAAAAGTGTTTTGTGCAGTTTAAATAAATTAGGAGAAAACATAAAACAACTGTAAAGGATTTCAAACTACTGTATCTTTCAAACTTTATAGCATGAGGAAAATTTGTTGTGCAGGTAAGATAAATTAAGAAACAAAGTAAAACAACTATAAAAGTGTTTAAATGTAGATGTGAAATAATTAGCTAGTAATAGCTAAATTAGGTCTGTTTTGCTACGATTACAATAAAAGATAATTAGGTAATAATACACTTAATATGAACTGAGAAAACAAAATAAAAATCCTGACTATGTAGAACTAATAATACCTATCCGTGCAAAGAAGTGTGTGTATCAAAAAGGTTACTGTTCCATCAGAAGCTATCCATCGAAACTTTGAATACGATGATAGTAGTACCTCTCGATACTGGTACAAATGTAAAAATGAGATATCATACTGTTTTTGTCTGGTACTTTGGCTGACCCAATAGTGAGAAAATGTAGAGGCTATTCCTACTCAAGATAATACAATTGTCTGTGTGAAAAGTATTAGCCTTTACCGAAAATGAATTGCAGAAGCTTCATGTTTTCAACAGTAAAAGTTGTTTAGGAAGATGGCGGACCATGATAATTCACAGACCCGCTCTAATAGAATGACCTGACGAAAAAATGAAGGATAAAAACAAGTGCATATTTAGCGTGTGCATACAGTATATACCGAAGGACATACGTACAGACAAGCTTTGAGATTTATAAATATGGATAAATAAACACACAATAAATAGTGCTTTGAAAGAGAGGACAAATCCCAGTTATGCTACGCTCTAACAGCTAACTCTACTTGGTGTACAAACCTGAGTGACAGATTAGAAAGCATGTTTATATACTCATTTATAGCAGCTGGTTATGTAGTGCTGTAGGGTTGTTATGGTAGCACCCTCATTACCCATAGAACCTTAGTCTAATCTATCAAGCTACTTTTAGTGAGACTCAGATATTGTATCAATAATTGAACATCCATAGCATTAACAGTCTGAATATAAAAGCATCTTCACCCATATTAACTCTTCAAATGTTTGACACCAATATTAGAGTAGTAGTCCTTCCCTCTGACATTCCTATATACTAGTGTTAGTTATCTAACTCTCAATAAATATAGAATGTTGTTTAATACATTTTTAATTAACTTATCAGTAAAAATATGTTTATTATGAGCTTCCTTACGTTAATATGATAAATTTATTCTAGTTTTATTTTAAATTGAGTTGTTTTTGTTAGAGAACAAACTCAATTTGTTAACTCATTTTTATTAAAAAACAACTGCTGACAACCATTGAACCAATAACTATCATGTCAAGCTAAACACACTTGATTACGCTGTCATTCTTTGAGAGATTCAAGGTTTTGGATGGGATTCAATCTTTCACTGTGTTGCAAGTTGTACCATAGTTTTACCTTGGTCTGCACTTACATGTGCTATAATTCAATTGTTTAAAAAGTACTATATAAGCGCTCAGAGAGTATGGTAAGTCAAATAGACAGGAATCAATTTCATATCAAGCCCTGTTTGACACAGCAATTAGTAAAAGAAATACTCTGCCTAATAATTGTTACTGTAGACTGTGGTCTAGACGAGAAAGAGAGGTTGAGGTGGAGATGTGGGAGATTCATCCTTTACAATCCAAAATGGCTGGATTTCTTACTATAACTTTTGAGCTCAGTCTGTGTAAGTTATAAGGGTAAGTTACAAATGTAAGTTACAATAGATAGAATGCGCTTTTAATTTTCCTAATTATTATTTGTGAAAAACAGCAACTGTGTTATGCTGTTACCCCTCACAATACTTTATACATGTACGTTATACTAGAAGACTTTCACTGCTGGTTTATACTTCAAAATACTCTGTTCAATATATTAACTATCGTTAAACTCATGGCTCTCATAAGAAACCTACATTTTCTGTTTGTAAATGGAATACGTATATGAATCTCTTGACCTATTCAAGGCTTGAAATTCCTGTTTAAAAAGGAAAAGGAGAAGAACATTTCAAAGCAATTTGGAGTTATCTTCTTTATCTCCTTACAATCAATTACATCTGTACAAATATAACAAACAGGCTTGGCTGCTTTGCTATTTTGTAGTAGACGAAACAATCACTTTAAATGAAGTCATTGATAATGATAATAATAATGGTATCTGAACTGTAGACAGTCTATAAGTATCTGTTACAAGTACACATGCACTCATATAAGTTGGAAGTTATTTCTTATGTGGCTTTTTTGCCCTTCCACTCACTACCTCTAATAAATTGGAGACATTTAACATGAAGCCTGTCAAAAAGTTACACTCCACAGCAGGTGCTCTAACCAATGACCAATCATAGCATTACTTATCCATCAGAGTGCTCAAAACATGATTTATAGTGAATGCTAACGATTACAAATACAATCAATACTTCTGAGATTATTGAGCTAATATTACATGACAAGTTTTTATTTATTCAAAGTATGCTGTGTATAATAATAACATCATCTTTACTGTATGCTGCCGCATACTTCCTTCTCTACTAATTTATCTGTTTCAATAGACATGGATACAAAGACTCGCTATTCAGTCTTGATACACTGTAGATGTCTATCATGTGAAACTTTATCGTCTAGCTTTGCTGCAGTCAGACCGAGACAGTGTTAAAACTTTTCCAGCAATTTTCTCGTGCCAGTACATAACTGTTTGTTTCAAAGTACCCAACTAATGGTCAAACACATAATAATTTGTTGATACTTTGTCATGTATAAATTACTATTTCCTAGATGCTGGCTGATTGCTGAGATGTTTAGCTTGTGACTCTACTAGTTCTTTATGCACATTGTGATGGGGACGTATGCAAGGCTTTATCAAGAGTATATAGGACCTCTGGCCATTTCTTCGCTTAAAGAGTAAATTTAAATCAGAGAGCACCTACTGCATTACCTACTGTGCACCTACCCTAGGTACACAGCCTACACTGTCTGGGCACCTGCTCAGTCTGTCATCATAGTCATGACAGTGGGAGAACTACTTATGTTACCTTACAAGACTGTAGATAAGATAGTTTGCTAAAGAGACAAGGTCACATGTGCTTTACATTTTATACAGCTCCTTTTGTTACACTCCAGTTTAATTTTTAAAGAGAAAGTGACTCATTAATGATTTTAATCTGTCTGCTCAGTGATGAGATAATTTTAGTAATTTAAAACTAAAATTATGTAACAGAATTGTTCTATTATTCATATTAGTATATTTATTGTTTATTCTTAAAATTTTATTATTTATTTTTGCACTCCAATGTATCCAACAGCATCAAGCCTGGTGGACGCTTACTGTCAAATGCATTAGTCAAATTAATACATTTCTACAGCAACGCAGAGACTCTGAATATATGAATAGAAAGGCATTGTTACTCAAATTTAAAATGTCATACAACAATTTATTTACTCTGATAGCGTAAACTATTACTATAAGAATATATAAGATTAATTATTACTTGATATTATAATTATTTGATATTATAGTTTAGATTATTGAGATTCAAATATAAAGTGATAAAATAATGAAATGTTGGCAGAAGGTACTTAATATCAATCCGACTTTCATTTGCTGTCAGTACTAGCATATGACTTAGTTTAATAAAATCACTGTGTATTATGGGAAGGTTGGTGTTAGTCAGCATTACAGGTACTAAGGCTTCAGACATATTGCGGTGCCAAATTTTTAATACTTCAATATAAAACACCATTCTACATTCTCTCTACAAGCATGTGCAAGATTACAACTGTTAATTTGTTGGTTCAATTTTACAGGTTGTCTTTTGGTGTACCTTGGCATAGATTAAAACTATGTAACCAAATTCTTTCAACCAGGAATAAAATTAAAAATAATTTTCATTATTTTAACAAGAGTAGACAAATCTTAATTTTAGGTTCATTTCAATAACAGTTTTAAATAAATGTGAGGAAGCAGGAAATGCAATCATTTTACGGTTTATCCCGTTATCTAATTAATATTTTAGACTCAGCCATAACAATTGCATCCTGATAGAACATCTTTTGTGAAACTTTGGTCTCCTATTTTGTAGGCAAGTAGTATAATATAACAGCATAGAACAGAAAACTCCTAAGAACATAACCGTGAATGTTATACATATACCGATAGCTTGTGTGCACAGTAAGATGAGTAAATCTATTTTAATAACACTTACAACATTCAACACCCACTCCTTCTACACCGGTCAGAACAACTAACACGGGTTACACACTGTAGTAGTATATTGTAGATATAGTAGATATATATTGATGGTATGAAGTAGACTCTGTTACTAGCTCATGTTTTCATGTTGATAAATGATAACCGTGTTGCATGATACAAGCAGTTTTAGGTTCTCAACCAACCAACTTTTAGAATTTATTGTATTCATTTAAACATCCAACAGTTGATATAATATTATTCATAAAATAATATAATAAATATAATGAAACATTAAAATATGAATTGATGAGAGTGTCAGTGATACCATGTTTGAGCACGCAGCTGATCCAGAATCTACCCATAGAAATACCAAAAAAGCTAAAATGTACAAAAATGTCTCTTAGAAGATAAAATGTCCAGAAAAAATAAATATGAATGAGTGGATGAGAGTGTCAGTGCTACCATGTTTAGGCTCCCAGCTGATCTAGAATATACACATACATATACCAAGATGGCTAAAATAACTATTAATATACAAAAATGTCTCTTACTAATAATTACTGAGACTGTGTGTATGCTGCCCGCTGACTTTCTAATAGACAAAGATAATAGGTATAGTATCCTTGTACATTCTTAAACCTCTCCTGTGTGTTATTTGCTATCGGCGCGCCTGTAGTAGAGCAAATACGGAACGCAAAGATGTTTTGACTTGAATACCTCACTCTTTTCAATTAAACTTGTCGAATTATCATCAAAGCGCACCCAACTTTGTACTCCTGTGTGATAGACATCTGTATGATAGTGACCACCGGTTGTCTTTGCTCCTGAGTGATACACGACTGTAAGTATAGTAAAACGCTATAACCTCCGATAGCTTGATACAAAAATCAACACTATTAAAGTGCTTCAATTGGGTTGCAAATGGTACATGAGATGAAATTATTTAAACGAACTTTTTATTTAAACTTACAGAAATAAAACAGAAATTGATAATATCTGTATCTCAACTAAAGATCAGCTATAGCTTCCTCTGATTTGAATCTCCATGTTTACCATGAAAACAGGGGAAAGAAGAGGCTTACCTGCAAAGAGCTTGTATGACCTCTGATCTTTTGAACCACAATTAGGCAAGAGCTCTAAAAGTAAAGGAGGTAAAGACATACATCATGGGCAGCATAGAGAAATGTATCACTGACTTTTAGCTGATTGTAAATAACAGGTCAAGCGCTGAAAACTTAGTGTATTGAAAACTTGAACATTTAACTTTGACATCAGGTTGTGTAAGATGCAGCTCTAAATCTGTTGTGCGCAAGAGAGCAATTTAATTGACTAATTTCATGTCTCAGCCATAAAAAAGCTTGCATTATAAGACGAAAGAAAACACGAACCTTTGTCAAACTCGAGAGTCTCTTTAAAGTTCAGTTTACGGAGGGCTTTCTGAGGGCCGCCATATTTGTCGTAGACGAAACACTTGAGATGTAAAATCAGTATAGGTGGGAGAAGCTCGAATGTAAGTCTCCTGTGCGCATTGAGCTCTTGTTTAGTTTCTGGGCATGTATAATCATCTATTGATTCCTTGCTGATGAAGGCATGGAGTGCCTCCTCCACGGTCTTGTTTGCCTGCACACGTAAGATACACAGAACTAAATGAAACACTTGATTCATGAACCATCTCCACGCAGCTTAACCAACAGAGACTTGCAAAGCACTTTCAAAGCAATCGTGTTACTAATTAATAAAACTTCTAAAATTTGGCTACTATTTAACTTCAGCAGCAGATTTCAATCCAAAAAGTTAATTTAAAGCAGAACAGTAGCAATAATGTATCTCCATTTCATAAAAATGAGTCCATAGCTACACAACTATATAAATATAAAATATAAATATATACAGATGTATCTGTGTATAATATATAAATTTATATTATAAATATAATATAAATGGTTTAATAGAACCATCTTACACTGTAGTAGGTTGTTAGTACAGACTAACCATATTACTACAATTCTCATTATTTTACTGTGACTGATCTTTGGTTAGCAGATTATTAGCTGCCTGCAAAAACACTCTACTAATCAGTGAGATGCTTAACAAGATTATATCATACCAGGAAGATTAACAATAAAAACCCTATTTAAACGAGTAACAATATTTTTTGAAATTACAAAACCCTAGAAAAAAGGTCTGAAATGAGTTACCTGTACATTTAAGGGGACGGAGAAAAACCTTTCTAGAGTGACCGATTCTTTGCTGCCAGCATGAAAAGACGATTTGATCTGACCTCCAAATATATTTAAGATGGGTGTGGGCATCTTGTCAAATAAAAGATCGTGACCATTGGCAACTGCAAATCAAAGTTATTTATGTCAGCAATTCTAAACCAACAACACAGAAACTCTACCCACCCAAAATCACCCTACAACAAACTACCTAACTTTACACTTGTAACAGTTGTCAGCAAAAACACAACCTGACAGAAACAGTAGTCTGTAGAACACATCACTCATACAAAAACAACACAAAAACAACAGCTGTCTGTAAAACAATATACTAGCCTCACACTAACCACACTCATCATTTAATAGCACCACAGCAACAACAGCTGCGTACAACAATGTATCAACCACACACTAACAACACTCATCATTTAATAGCACCACAGCAACAACAGATGTGTACAACAATGTATCAACCACACCCTAACAACACTCATCATACAGTAATGCCCAACTTGCCCAACAATGCCCAACTTGCCACATAAAAACAGCAACAAACAACAGGTGCCTATTAGACTCTATCCTACTCATGAGCCTCTAACTAACCAGAGGAGTTGTGTTCTTTTCTGTACTTGTTGATAGCTGTGACCATTTCCTCATTCATCTTGTTCAGGAGACATGTCAGGAACTCCTCAGCATCTCCCTGTTTACCTCTGGTGAACATTGCTTCCGAGTTTGTCATTGCTTTGAGAACATTGTAGACTGAGCTCGGCTCAAATGGCTCTCCAAACATTTTCTTAGCCTGATTTATTTGTTTCTCAGGCCGCATCACCTCAAATGCATTCACAAACTCAACCCTGCAAGAACGAAGACACATGTTTGTGTTGCAAAAAGTAGAACTGAAGTTTATGTCAAGAACAGACTGAGTTTGAAAATGTCATTCCTTTTTGGCTCTGGTAATTATCATCATCAGATATTTTGAATTCGAACTTAATAAATGGAACGTTAAACAATCGGTAAATCAAAGTTAGTTGTAAATTACTACAACGATTCGATAATATGATTTAGTATTTAACTGAAAACAAAAATGACTGTACGGTGACGATGAGAGAAATTGATGCTAAAATGTTAGTCAGAGATGATCCAAGGAAAATGCATGAAAGAGTTAAAAACATCTACATGTTAAAGTTCCGGTAGAGTTACTCACATGGTATTAACGACTGGCATGGAAGATTGTCTAGCAGAGATGTTAGAGAGAGGTGGATATGCAGGAATGGCCTTGAGAGTGTGGTAGAACGGCGAGCAAGCGAGCAGTGCCTGTAGAGTGGAGTTCACATAACACCAATTGGTCTTGTTGATGAGTCGTCTGGCTTGCAGAGGAACAGCAACAGGGTTGATAGTCAACTTTTCTAATAAAGCTGTCAATAAGAGAACACGGAGTGTCACTGACAAATCATGCAGTTGTGCTGAAATCAAATTTGATTGGTGATTAGCTTACCTCCAATTTCATTGATGAGAGAATCTTCAAGTGTAGCAATTTTCTGTATGCCCAGAGGGTCAGCAGGTGCTATGACAGAGGAGGAGCTGCTGGCGGAGAACAAACTGGCCCAGGACCTGGTTTGAAGTGGAGCTGATAAAATACAGTCAGATGAGGACATCGATGATGTGGTAGAACTTGAAGAGGACAGTTGAGATCTAATTGATGACAAATGGTTTGCATGTGTCTGTTGTGATAGATCTGAAAAACCAGCCACTGCAGGTTTTCCACTACTGCCAAGGTAAGATGAACTGACAGAGTTAGCGCAGATGTCAACATTCAGAGAAGTGCTCTTTGAGTCATTTATACTTGGTTGCAGCTCTTTAGCTATGGAGGTAGTAGTCATAGGTTCGGGTACTAGACTATTGACTGTACTGACATCCTCTAGTACTTCAGTAGATGGTGTAGTCACTGGTGAATTTTTAGTACCTCCAGCAATCTTCATCAACAGCATGGCTTAAAAAATACATTTAATACAAATGTTGAGAACATGTGAAATACATTGTTTTAACACATATTTTAACTATAACTATATTCTCAAACATTATCAACAGTTGTTGTTAGTAGAGGTGGACTGATTAGCATTCCTAATGATATTACTATATATATACTATATGTACTGTATATATGCACCTTAAAACCTCTAAATAAACGCCACCTTTATTAAAACGCCACCTCTATTTGACTGCCACTATGAGAGAAGGGTTGAAAAATAGAGCGCCACTATCTATTTGAACGCCACCTCTATTTGACCGCCACTTTGACAGTTTTTGAATCTTTATTAACTCATAATATCAAGTTATCAGTAGAAAAATGTCCAACAAATCATATTAATAATGATCGTTTACATCAATGACAATCAATTCTCTCGTTGTCCGACTCCGAAGCTTTTTGCTTTTTCAATAAAACTTTGAAAGCAATACCATGGGCTATGGTATAATGCTGTCTGAGACATGCTAAGGGAAAAACACCACTAAGTATTAGCCAACTGAATGAACAATCATCTGGAGATGTCAACATGTTAATAATAGTCCATAAGGCAGGTAAAGGAAGTATTTGAGAGTAACTTAAGTCAGTTTATGTCTGTATCTTTATTCTAACTACTTGACCAACTCAAAAACATGTTCCCATACAGAAAAAACTCGGAGGACGTCAACATTTGACAAAATCGAAAAGGAAGAGAAGGTACTAGTAACTCACCACCAAGAGTCTCCTCTCCTTGTGTTGGATCAAGCATAAAACTCTGGAACTTCCATGGAAACTACAAAAATATTTACTGCAGTTTACTCAAGTATAACAATTACTATATTCTCAAAGGTTATAAACAGTTGTTATTTGTTAGTAGAAGTGAACTAATTAGCATCTCTAATAATAATATTACTATTTATACTATTATAATATGTACTTTATAAATAGATGTATATGATGTAAAAAGAGATTGCTGCCTGGGCAGCTGTCTTTGTCATATTTGGGGTAAGTATATAAGTCCATCAGAATAATTATTACAAGGTTTGAGTGTTACCAGGAACATTCTCATTAACAATTTTACCTTATACATGGAACTAGCATGTTGATCAGAAAAGTTATTTTAGAAAAGCCACAGGTTAAGATCAATATTTTTACCAAATCTTCATCTATTTTTATATAACATTTTATCAATGTTTCCAAATTAAATAATTTTATTTATACACTACAAAATAAGTATATAGTTACTCAAATATTCACAGCTTTGGCATAGATTTTTCGATTTACCAGCACTTTATTAGATTTGATGAAGATTACAATACAGCAACCCTGTCTCATTTTAAGGAAAAAGTATACATTTTAAAGTTCTTGAAATACATTGAATGACAAAATATCAGAACTTTACTGACATCACCAAAAGTCTTTCCCCAAACAGTGAACAGCAACGTACACAATGCATCTACATGTACATTGTTTACTAGAAATAACAGCTATGTACTCAATGCATCTGCATGTAGAATGTTTACTAGAAATAACAGCTATGTACTCAATGCATCTACATGTAGATTATTTACTAAAAATAACAGCAATGTACACAATGCATCTACATGTACATTGTTTACTAGAATTAACAGCTATGTACTCAATACATCTACATGTAGATTGTTTACTAGAAATAACAGCAATGTACACAATGCATCTACATGTACAATGTTTACTAGAAACAACAGGTATATACTTAATGCATCTACATGTACATTGTTTACGAGAAATAACAGCAGTGTACTCAATGCATCTACATGTAGAATGTTTACTAGAAATAACAGCGATGTACACAATGCATCTACATGTACATTGTTTACTAGAATTAACAACTATGTACTCAATGCATCTACATGTAAATTGCTTACTAGAAATAACAGCTATGTACACAATGCATCCACATGTACATTGTTTACTAGAAATAACAGCTATGTACTCAATGCATCTACATGTAGATTGTTTACCAAAAATAACAGCTATGTACACAATGCATCTACATGTACATTGTTTACTAGAATTAACAACTATGTACTCAATGCATCTACATGTAAATTGCTTACTAGAAATAACAGCTATGTACACAATGCATCCACATGTACATTGTTTACTAGAAATAACAGCTATGTACTCAATGCATCTACATGTAGATTGTTTACCAAAAATAACAGCTATGTACACAATGCATCTACATGTACATTGTTTATTAGAAATATTAGTTATGTACTCAATGCATCTACATGTACATTGTTTACTAGAAATAACAGTTATGTACTCAATGCATCTACATGTAGATTGTTTACTAAAAATAACAGGTATGTACACAATGCATCTACATGTACATTGTTTACTAGAAATAACAACTATGTACTCAATGCATCTACATGTACATTGTTTACTAGAAATAACAACTATGTACTCCATGCATCTACATGTACATTGTTTACTAGAAATAACAGTGATGTACTCAATGCATCTACATGTAGATTGTTTACTAAAAATAACAGGTATGTACACAATGCATCTTCAGGTAGATTGTTTACTAGAAATACAACTATGTACTCATTGCATTTACATGTAGAATGTTAACTAGAAATAACAGGTATGTACTCAATGCATCTACATGTACATTGTTTACTAGGAATAACAGGTATGTACTCAATGCATCTACATGTAGAATGTTAACTAGAAATAACAGTTATGTACTCAATGCATCTACATGTACATTGTTTACTAGAAATAACAGCTATGTACACAATGCATCTACATGTACATTGTATACTAGAATTATCAGGTATGTACTCAATGCATCTTCATGTAGATTGTTTACTAGAAATAACAGGTATGTACTCAATGCATCTACATGTAGATTGTTTACTAGGAATAACAGGTATGTACTCAATGCATCTACCTGTACATTGTTTACTAGAAATAACAGCTATGTACAAAATGCATCTACATGTAGATTGTTTACTAGAAATAACAGGTATGTACTCAATGCATCTACATGTAGATTGTTTACTAGGAATAACAGGTATGTACTCAATGCATCTACAAGTAGATTGTTTACTAGAAATAACAGCTATGTACTTAATGCATCTACATGTACATTGTTTACTAGAAATAACAGCTATGTACACAATGCATCTACATGTACATTGTTTACTAGGAATAACAGGTATGTACTCAATGCATCTACATGTAGAATGTTTACTAGAAATAACAGGTATGTACTCCATGTCTCTACAGGTACATTGTTTGCTAGAGATAACAGCAATATACTCAGCTGTTGAGTGAGATCAGACTTATTGCGCTTATAGATACAAGTATTATATGGAATATTCCAATATACTCTCAGATATATGGAAATTCTATAAATAGTCAAAAATATGAAGATACGATCAGGTGATTATAAATTGCTTACCTCAACACGCTGACTAGGATTACTTTTATTAAGTATACGAGACAGCCGGCCTTCACCAACTTTCACTCCAATCTCGCATTTTCCGATGAATTGCAGCTCGCTCTGGCTGTTGGATTGCAGCATCTTCTCACTCGGTCTGTGTTATTCACACAAGCCCCGAAACTAACAATGTCTTCTGCAAGTTGGAAAGCATATAAGCATACAGCCCGCCTTCGTCTTTTGTCTCGATGACCTCTGACCTCGCTATAATTCATAAACATAAAGTCTGTCATACGGCTGCTGGTCATAGATGGGTCAGACTTAGTTTCGCCTCCAACAGCACCTCCATGAGATGACCTGTGAGTGACCCTCGACTGACACAGAAATGATGACACACTAACGAGGAGAAGTTTTCTAATCTGAATAAGTTCTATGGTGAGAGTTTTGTAACAGAGTAATTACATGTTATTGTTGATTCCTGACACTTAATTAGGGGATTATAGAGAGAATGTTAAATCTTTAATTGCAGTCTCAACTCCAACTTATTATGGTACAAGAAACAATAGGAACTGGGGCTGGATTACAGAATACAATAGACTGGATACAATACAGTTGGAGTTGAGATGAAGATACTTAAGAAAGGGAGTGGATAACTCCTCAAATATTCAGCCACAGTTATTACTACTCAGACACATGTGGAAGATTATATGTTGTAGTTGTCTGCCTATTCAAAGGTCTGCCTATTCAAAGGTCTACCTATGACTTCAGCACTTCATCTCTTCTCAGAGTTTTAAGCCACTGTTGTTTGTGATAAAACAGTTAAGCACCTGCATTAGCTTGTCACCCTCACTTTAGAACTTAAGTATATCTTAGAGTGTTTATATAACTCAATATATTGCTAGTGTGAGAGTAACATCCCCATTATACATAATGCCAAAATCTCATGACCAAGAAAAACTAGTAAAACAATAATTTTTAATGTAGACAATTTGAAAACCACCACCATTTAAATAGATATCACTAATTGTATAAAAATAATGATATAAACGTGCAATTGGAATTTATCTCCCACCTGACAATTTTCAGAGTGAGCAATACTGGAACTAAAACGAATGGGCCTTTTAGTCTTATAATAACCTTATTCCATGGCCTTCTACACACACAGGCCTTCATGAAATAAATCTTTCTAATTATCACGAACATAAGTTTTTGTTTTAGTTAAAGATGTAGTTGCGTCAAAATTTAAGTTGATCTTAAAAGAAAGCATTTTTTTTCTCTATCAGTTGATATGTTGTTTGTTGTGTTACGCGATCGCATTGCCAAGATATTTGAAGATAAAAACCGAAAAAATCTGATCGCCGTAAAAACGCTCAGGCCACAAAAACGTGCCCAGCCTCGCCAAAAATGATGTCACGCGTTTGGCAACCTGTCTCTATCTCTCGTATTCACATCGGCTATTTGCGATAAAAGTCTAGTCTTACGCGGCTCTATTGGCATATATCTTATTTTGTATTTGCTCATGTTGGCTAGAATAAAATTTTTAATCCTGCTACAGATGCATTATTATGAATGTTTAAAAGGCCTCAAATAACGAAAATTGAAAATTTGTTCTACTCACTTTCTCCAAATGTTGTGTAAACATTTGGGTACCGACTACCAATTCTACCGGTCTACGGTAGTTCTGTCAAGTCACTTTATATAGAACGTGGTCTTTGTATCAGCACAGTTCTGCAGCTACCCATATAAACGATATACAGCCTCCCATAAGCCCCGCCCACATTATGTCGCCTATTACCTATTGCCTATGTACTAGTTTCTTACTAGTATTCTTACCGAATACTAAATAATTGAAATAAGCAAGCTACCTCTTTGAAAAGAATATAGACAGGGATAGAGTTTTAAGGATGAGAAGTCTGCTGCAAACTGGATTTGAACTCACATTCTCCAGTTTTGCGGACACCCATATACCATATCCGATTCACTACAATATTCTGCAAATCATGTTTTGCATTATCTTCAACAATATTATTTTATTATATAATTTTTACAAGCAAAAATATTTTTATCTCGGCATAAAGCTTTTATTAAAAATATTCATCAAGTCGTGGCCACTCACATAGTATTAGCTGATACTATAAGACAAATTCATCTACTGCAACAAACTCAAACAAAACATCATCCAGCACGCATTCAAGTCTCGCTTTCTCCTTTATGGCAGTTTCCACACTGACAAAGCTTCTTCGGCTGGTGGGACGACATAAACATTCTGTAATCAGTAAAACAAGTAAATGTAAACAAAGTAGATGCAATAAATATGTCATTCATAGATATGTCATTCTAAAGCGTATCTATTGACAGCTTCCAAATTGGGAGTTAAATAGATTGCGAGTGTAATTTTAAAAACGAATAAACATTTAATAAAGGCACAAGTACGCCAAGCCAACGATTCGAAGCTTTGGTTCTGGAAATTAAAGATTTGCAATGATCAATCGATTTTACCCACTTCCTACGAGTGAAAATAATTTGTAATCATGACTCTAATTTACCAAAGAAAATTCGAAAAAAATATTATAGCTAGGTAAAACGGCAGATAAGCTATGAAACGATGATTGGAGATAGCAAAGAATTATCATTTTATTAATTAGTATATGTATTTATGACTATAAAAAATATTACATTTACTAAAGTATAGAAGACTCTAAGTTAATTTACCTCCATTCTGTCTTCTTCTGCAGCAAAACGCTGCTGACGCCTGTCAGCTTTGGCCATAGGCTGTCTACTCTAATATTTTACTAAAAGTTGCTCAGATAACTCTGAGTAGCGGTCGCTCGAACTTGAAGCCATTTTAAAACTATGTATAACTTAGTAATTGTTGAAACGCGTTGAATCAGTAACGATGAGAATGAATTCTCTAATGATGAGAATCTTCGAGATCACAGACAACACGTTTTACGAGTGATAACATTTATTACGGCCTATATAAAAATTTCGCACGCATGATTGGCTAACGAATCGACCTCATATTTATTGCTCGTGGTTTCGTTTCAGATACCTTGCTTGTGACGTCACGAAATAGGCACCCGCTGGAACGTGAGCTTTTTAAAAGAGGGCCTCATTCAAACGCATATATCTCTGGACAGGGTTGGTCTACAAAGACAAAAATGGCATCAAATTGTAGCTGATGTTTTAGCCTTTTATGGGTCCTAATTTCATTTTTGACGCAACTACATCTTTAAATTATACAAAAAATAATAACAAAAATTAACAAGCTTGTTACATTATAATAATAGTAATAATAATATCAAACTAACTCATTAAAAGTCTATTTAAAATATTGAAACATCTGATGATTTTGAAAATCACGAAACTCTTATAATATGGGTTAGATAATTGAATGTTAACCCTCAGAGCAAGAGCCTTGAAAAGGAGAAAAAAGTAAACAAACTAGAGTGATAGTATGTGCATCCTTCCCACCGACTTGGTTCTCTGATTTGGTCAGTAAGGTTTAACTTCTTGATCAGATGAGCTTTCTGTTGTTTAAACTTTAACAAGGAGTCTTAATTCAGCTTTTCTAGCTTTTCATACATTCGCTGTTTATATAAGTTCACACTCTACTGTAATGTTGGCTGGTGGAAAGGTAGTAATGTGAGCAGCTGTAGATTCTACTAGTATCATGTAAGTGCCTAAAATTCATGTGAATCTTTTTGTAAAGAAATTTACTTTTTCAATTTTATATTTAGATGTTGCGTGCGTGTGCATCATCGTATTGAATAACAGCAAGAACTAGTTATTCAATAATAGAGCAAAATGATGAGTTGAGTTCATAAACAGAACAACTTCTCTTTGCTCTAGATGGTGAAACATAATTAAAAGTGCAAAACCTAACCGTCTCAGTGATAATGATGGCTCTGAAAAGTGTCGGCTGTTTTATACTGGATGGCCATCATTTCTCTTTACCTTGTCCAACACCTCAGCCATTACCTCTGAAAATTGTTTTAGGATGAGTTTAGCAGCTAGAGAAGTCTAGTTTTTCTTTACCCTCTGGAACTCTTCCAAAATGGCACATAGCAGTATAGAGTCATCTCCCAGTCAGTGAGGTATCTAGGGTCACTATCCTCAGGTGCCATAGTTGGTATACATAATGTAGATGACTTGGTAGAACTGCATGCCTTACCAGTTATGAACAGGTCTTTTTATATCTGCTTCTATATGATTGACACAAACTTATAATGTAATTGTTTGTTGGCTAGATTAAAAGAAGCGATATAACAAAGATACACTATATTCAGGGTTTCCGATAGATATTTAATACTTATAATCTCTATATAATTATCCTTACTGTAACACTTGTACTCTGGCTATTTATACCCTGGGTCAAGGTTACTGGTATTTACTCCTAACTTTTGGTTTGTTATAGTTTAACATTGGAGGTTTTTGTTCTCTTGATCTTTTAAACTTGTTACAGTTTTGAGTTTCCGAAAGGTCAACTTAATTAAAACAGTTAATAGAACAGAACGTCTTACTACGACTTGAAGTACTGTAGTTAAGGGTTGATAAACTACTTTACTCTGATCATTGATGTCTTCAGACTAACCATAGCTAAAGTGTGAAGAAGTGTAGAATATTTTACAACTGATAGACTAAGGAATTGATAAAGTTACAGTATACAAGCTGATCACATTGATTATAGTTAGTGAACTCTTCCTCTTAATTACAATCAATATACCCTTTGTCCTTAGGACCCAGAGACAGTTTCTAGTTGGTTGAGCAACTCCAGGCTATTGAATGCAATAACTTGTTGTTTAGTAATTACTTCAATTTAAACGTGCATTTACACCACTCTGATTTATCAGAGTTGCTTCAACCATGAGAGAGAGCCGGAGATGGAAAGGCTTCCAGCTTGTTACGATTTGAAAAATGTTTTTAGAGAGACTTGACACCAATTTAAGCCTACTCAATCTCTGACTATACTAAATGGGGAACCATTTTAGCCAATGGAATACATCAATACCACATTGATATCCATACTATTTGGACTGCTTATTACCATAAGCACAAAAGGAAGTCGAGTTGTTGCTACATATTATATACATGCTAACACTTATAGGAATTCTTATAGTAATTAGTAAGAATAGTAATAATTTAGTTTGTCTGTAGGTTTTTGTTATGATTGAACATGATAATGATGATCTACTATTATGTTGTAGCAAGGATAGCCATCTGTCTGACTGACCTCGATGTCATTGAGGAACAGTAGCATCCTTGATAGCCCACATTTATAGAATAAATAAATATGGCAGGCCGTACTTTTATCAAGTATGTAAGACAGTATTCCTTCATCTTCTGTCTGACTTAACTTTGCTTTCACTGAAGAACAGCGGCATCCTCAATGACACACAGCTACGGAATAAATAAAAATGGCAGCCCATACTGTTATCAAGTGTTTAAGACAGTGCTCTCGCATCTTCTGTCTGACTAACTTCGCTTTCACTGATTAACAGCAACATTCTCAACAGCACACAGTTACGGAATACATAAATATGGCAGCCCGTACTGTTATGAAGTATGTAAGACAGTACGCCCTCATCTTCTGTTAGACTATCATTGCTTTCATCAAGAAACAGCAGGAGCCTGGTTATGGAATAAATAAATATGACTGTTGAATGGTTGCTGATTAAAAGGAAATTGATCTTAGCTCCACCCTGGCAGCACTTCTTTGAGATGACCTTTGAATGACCCTCGACTGACACAGAAATGGTGACACAGTTACCAATTATATTCTCAGTTACCTGGATACAATTATATTCTCAGATATATGGAAATTCTATCAATAGTCAAAAATATGAAGATACGATCAGGTGATTATAAATGACTTACCTCAACACGCCGGCTGGGGTTGTTTTTATCAAGTATGCGAGACAGCTTGCCTTCATCTTCTGTCTTGATGACCTCGCTTTCATTAATGAACAATGGCATCCTCAACAGCACACAGTTACGGAATAAATAAATCTGGCAGTTCTGTTGAATGGCTGCTGGTCATAAGCTAATCAGACTTAGATTCGGCCCCAGCAGCACGTCCATGAGATGACCTTTGAATGACCCTTGACTGACACAGAAATGGTGACACACTAATGAGGAGAAGTTTTCTAAACTGAATAAGTTCCATGGTGAGAGTTTTGTAAAAGAGTAATTACATGTTATTGTTGATTCCTGACACTTAAGTAGAGGATTATAGAGAGAATGTTAACTCTTTATTGTAGTCTAAAAATCCAACCTATTATGATACAAAAATCAACAGGAACTTGAGCTAGATTAGTCTAATTGTAAACATATGGATATCTAAGGGTGTTTATATGACTCAATAAGTTTCTAGTGTGAGAGTCCCTCTCATTAGCTCAATGTACTTAACCTATTGGTTTAAGAAGATCACCTGATGCTCACCATTGTTTCTTGAACTTACCACAACAAAACTAGGAATACTACAAACAAAAAAGTGCTGTACTAGTTATCTTAACAGACTATACAGTCAAACCTTATCATAAAAAGTTAATATTATACGACATTTGCTTTATATACCCAAAATATTAAAACGTTGTAATATTGGAATAAGTGCTTTTAAAAGAATACATTTCATTTTTTATAACTCACTTCAAACTAACTAATAAATATTTTTGATGATCACGTATAATAGTATTAAAAAATATTTCATATGAAATTAAAAACCAAAGTTTTGAGAACAAACAAACTTATTAAAATAATAATCATCAAAAGAGGTTTTGATTATTGCTTTAAAAACCCCTGAACAGGTGTATTGACTTAATTAGTTGTATTCTCAGTAGCCGACTGTAAACTAAAAAAATTAATCATAACTCACTCTAATGTCTACAATTTATAGTTTAAATTAGTTTACTGTAAATTACCTTTTCTTTCATTATTTTTACATTTCATTTTGAAACTCTCTTACCTTTTTTCATTTGATTGAAAATTTCATTGCTCGGACTGTTTGTGGTTTTGTACATCAAAAATTAGTTTGTATGTCGAGAGAATATTTGCTCACTCTCAACGGTACTCTGTCAATAAACTTTATATAGCAGAAATTTTAACTTGACATTTGGCTATATTTAGTTAGAGGTATATTCAGAGCAGATCAGTTCCTGTTCTGTAGTCAATCAATGAAAACTCTTACGCTCTCTAAATACTCTATTTATGCTGATTTAAAGTAAGCAATCATCAAATCCTCGAGAATAAACTTTTGCTAAAGAGTGAGGATACGATCTTAAATTTATTTAAAATTTAATGAGGCGGTCTTATATTTCGGGGCAAAAATATCGCACAACACACAACAGCAATAAAAACTTTTAAAAACTTTCAACAAGTCTGGCCTTCCAAGAAAAAAAGTGTGGTTATCAGTTAATACATTATCTTACTAAAAACTCAGTAGTCTTGTAATCAATAAATCAATAACTTTTCAAATAATTACACTTGAACTTAAAAGACTCGTATACTCATTACTTTTACTCACCAGAACCCTATCAACACTTACTATAGACTCTCCTTGTTTATCTAGTACTAAATATTATGTAGTAAAGTGTGTGCTACTTATAAAGTACCAACTGCATGTGATTGGAGGTCCTTCTATTAGTGTTTAAATTATAAAAAAATGAATCATAGATTCATCCTGTATTTGACGGTTCATAGTCTGAACTTTCTTGTTAACTTTGAATTGTGTTTTTATTCTATAGAAAATGCTAGAATGAACATGTTATGGGATTATAAACATATAACTACCTTACTAACCATGGAAGTTTTCACTGCACAACAGATATATTATGATAAAATGTGTAAGCAATATCACCACTGAAAGACCAAAAATAATACTTTGTTTCACCGCTGAAGTGTCTTATTCTAGTCCTATATTATATTTTACACATATTATTATACTGTTTATAACTGTATGCAGTGTATATTTATATATCCAAATACAAAAATGATGTTCTCCTGGTAAATCTACGGTGCATGTTTCATTTCTTGGTTACTATTAAAACAGGCCAAGCAAACTGTTGAATTTGTTGGTTGAAAAATAGGAATGAAGTTTTTTGACCTAAGTTTGATCTAATAATGAGCAGAAAACTCCAGTCATAATCTTTAGCCAACAAATTCAACCAACTATCTAAACTTGCATTAGTTAACATCTACTTTCTCTACACTAGTTAGAGCATCTAGTAGCAAGGGTGAAACAATAAAATAGTATATTTATTGCTATATTATTGTGGCGATAAGTAACCATTATTCAAGGCTTCCATCTTAATTATAGGCATCATTACCAAACTCAGTTAACACTGTTAATACTACACGCACTCATATGAAAGTGTACAGTGTATTCAAGGGCATCACTACCAAACTCAGTTAATACTGTTAATACTACACGCACTCACATGAAAGTATACAGAGTAATTAAGGGCCTCACTACCAAACTCAGTTAATACTGTTAATACTACACGCACTCACATGAAAGTATGCAGAGTAATTAAGGCCCACTCTCCCAAACTCAGTTAATACTGTTAATACTACACACACTCATATGAAAGTGTACAGTGTATTTAAGGGCATCCCTACCAAACTCAGTTAATACTGTTAATACTACACACACTCAAATAAAAGTGTACAGTGTATACAAGGCACCACTACCAAACTCGGCTAGTACTGTTAATACTACGCAAACTCATATGAAAGTGTACAGTGTATTTAAGGGCATCATTACCAAACTCAGTTAATAATGTTAATACTACACACACTCATATGAAAGTGTACAGTGTATTTAAGGGCATCACTATCAAACTCAGTTAATACTGTTAATACTACACACACTCAAATAAAAGTGTACAGTGTATACAAGGCATCACTACCAAACTCGGCTAGTACTGTTAATACTACGCAAACTCATATGAAAGTGTACAGTGTATTTAAAGGCATCACTACCAAACTCAGTTAATAATGTTAATACTACACACACTCATATGAAAGTGTACAGTGTATTTAAGGGCATCTCAGTTAATATCCACTTCTTACAACCTCCGAGTTGATTTTGATAGCGAGTCATGATGCAATTGTTCATTGCTCAGGTCATTAGGTGCCTGTCCTTTCTCTGTACATAATACATTGTGGGAAAGACTGCTATAGTTTTTATTCATTTACCTTAAATACACTGTACACTTTCATATGAGTGTGTGTAGTATTAACAGTATTAACTGAGTTTGGTAGTGATGTCTTTAAATACACTGTAAACTTTCATATGAGTGTGTGTAGTATTAACAGTATTAATTGAGTTTGGTAGTGATGCTCTTAAACACACTGTACACTTTCATATGAGTGGGTGTGTAGTATTGATAGTATTAACTGAGACTGGTTCTGATGCCTTAAATACACTGTACACTTTCATACGAGTGTGTGTAGTATTAACAGTATTAACTGAGTTTGGTAGTGATGCCCTTAAATACACTGTACACTTTCATATGAGTGTGTGTAGTATTAACAGTATTGACTGAGTTTGGTAGTGATGCCTTTAAATACACTGTACTTTTTCATGTGAGTGAGTGTGTAGTATTAACAGTATTAACTGAGTTTGGTAGTGAGGCCCTTAATTACTCTGTATACTTTTATATGAGTGTGTGTATATTAACAGTATTAACTGAGTTTGGTAGTGATGCCTTATATACACCGTACATTTTCATATGAGTGTGTAGTGTTAACAGTATTAATTGAGTTTGGTAGTGATACCTTATATACACTGCACACTTTCATATAAGTGAGTGTGTAGTATTGACAGTATTAGCTGAGTTTGGTAGTGAGGCCCTTAATTACACTGTATACTTTCATATGAGTGTGTGTAGTATTAACAGTACTAGCTGAGTTTGGTAGTGATGCTCTGAAATACACTGTACACTTTTAAATGAGTAGGTGTGTAGTGTTAATAGTATTAACTGAGCTTGGTAGTGATTCTCTTGAATACACTGCACACCTCAATGTGAGTGAGTGTGTAGTATTAACAGTATTAACTGAGTTTTGTAGTGAGGCCCTTAGTTACACTGTATACTTTCATATGAGTGCGTGTGCTTGGATACGAGCGAGTGCGCGGGTGCGAGGGCATGAGTGTGACAGAGAGACTTGTGTCAGCACTGTTGTCAATAGCCATCAAAAATTTCATATGTTATGTAGTATAAAATTACAAACAAAAAGTGCACTTAACAAAATGAATTTAAACCAAAATACATCTAAACTAGTTTACTAGTAGTATTGTACATTGCAGTACGGGGATTACAGTAAATAACAGCATAACATAAACAAGGGAGATAATTCTAACTACTCTCAATGTTAAAGAGGTGCCCTTCACAAGAAAATGCCTATTGCTGTTGACTAGTTACTGAAAGTCATGGCTGTAGACTAAACATAAAGGTTGAGTATAACCTAGAGGTGTCAAGAGCTCGCAACTCCAATTTATATGATAAGTTAGACTTCAAGCGGTCTTTTACAACAGCAACTTTATCTTAGTAGTTATTATTGGTTTCTGATTGATTATAGCAGAGTGTGTACATCAATGACTCAATAAACTTCCTAGAACAGTGTTTTAGGAGACATAGTTGAATAATTTATAATACAGATCAAGTTCCCTAAGCTTAGACAGCTCTTTAGACAGAGCCGCAAATGGCTAATCTTGTCGCAACTTTGATTCCATGGGTGCACAACTCCCCTTTAATTTATAACAGTGGTTCCCAACTACCTTGGAGCCACGGACCCCCTGAGCTCCTTATCTAAAAGTCAGGGACCCCTTTATAAACATCATAATATATGGTGTTTATAACAATGCATTGTAAATTGAAATGTTTTATTCTCCATGGATCTTAGTATATCGCTGAAATTAAAGAGGTAGAGAAAGAATTATGTGTTCGCTGGTTAGAGGTTTTGTTCTTTTGTACTACTAACTGGAAATCAGGTACTATCCAGTGATTGATGCATATGATGAACCTAACAAAATGACGCAATCACCCCGCGGAATTGCATTAGCCCGAAACCCAGGCTAGCACAATCCCAACAGAGCTCGATCATTGAACCCCCCCAATATGATAGCCGTCGCCTATCCTTTTAGGGTTTTATATCATTGATCCAACCACAATAAGACAGAAATAGCTGTAAATAACTAGCTAGAAAAAACCAATACTGGCACCAGCCTGTGGACCCCCTCAAAACCTGCTGTGGACCCCTAGGGGTTCATGAACCACCAGTTGGGAACCACTGATCTATAAGATAGCTGATTCGCAGACATTACATGTGACACACCTAATCAAATGTATTCACCATAAGTTGTCTTATCTTTCACCGCAACCTAAAACGAACGCCTTCATTGTTTTATATAGATCATAAAATACATCACTCACTTCTTATAACCTTATCCAATATATGATTGTCTAACCTATTAGTTGAAAGTCTACCTTACTAGTTGATAACACTAGTATTTATTCCTTTTTTGATAAACTTCAGTAAATAAGTATATTTCTACAGGAATACAGAGAGACAATAAAAACCAAACTGATTCATTACTCTTAATAGAAACCACAACCTTTCTCTAATGGTTCTCATCAACTCATAACCTGAATACGTTTTTACTTTGAAAAGTAGGTTAAAAGAACCAAGTGGCTCTAAAGAAAGAAAATGTACTTGGCAGCATTATAGAAACTCTCATATAGTTGAATTTAACTTGGTTCATAGTTGAACAATAACACAGTGTCTGTTAGCGAGTAATACTTTTTTCATTTCAATGCTTATCTATTAACAGTCTCTATTCTAACAGTCTCTTTACTAACAGTCTCTCTGCTAACAGTCTCTCTACTAACAGTCTCTATACTAAAAGTCTCTCTATTAACAGGCATTTGACAAGGGAGATATACTAATAGTTATTAACTTGCAAACTATCAACAGACCTTTTTGGGAGTTATATATTCAATGTCAAAGACTTCTTTGTTAGAACCAAACCTGTATCTCCTACAGTATTGTGTTTCATGTGAATTTTCGCAGAGGTAGTACCACCAAGTGTCACATCATTCACAATCACAACAGCAGATATATATCAACCCTAAGTTTTAGATATCGCTGCTAGCGCTATGCCAAATTTACAGGTAAACACTTACTTCTTCACGCTTTTCGTACTTTATAAACAAGTTTCCAGAGAAAACTTATGGTTCAAATTCATGATGATCATTATTCACTGTAGAGACAATCGATGGTTTCAACTCAAACTGCACCTAAAATTCTTTAACTATTCAGAATTTTTTTAATTCAAAATTTTCTCCTAGTAAATCTTACCATGAACGCGGTTAAGAATTTTAAAGTTACAAAAAATGTTAATTAAGTTTTGTTCACAATTGGCTCCACTCATTGTAAAAGCATTGTGTGTAATCTCTGCCGCTGTGAGATGTTAGTAAATTATAGCAGAGAGGAAGCTGGGGTAATTAATGCCATTTTTCATTTTTACCTATTTAAAGCCATATAACTTCTTTGGTAGCTTTCAGTTTTTATGTGAAATTAGTTTGGCAACAGCGATATGTTTTGTAGTAGTCCTTAGTGGTTGTAACATAAAATCAATTCGGCTTGAAAATTTGTGTTTTCTGTCACAAATCATCTCGCGCATGGAGTAATTTGTGCCGCATGCCATATCTGTATGAGGTAAGTTGTACCACCGTTAAATCTGATCTGTTTAGTCTAATTATGGCTTATTGCTGAGATAAATAATAAGAGATATTGTGACACAAAAACCACTAAACTATTCTAATTACGAAGTAACACAAAGTTATTTAATTTATCTGCATCAAATCAACCAATATTTCTCTAGCAAACTTGTAGTTTGTCCATATTACCATAATATCACTTTCTAATTTATAAATAAACTAGCTGTACTACCCAGCTTTGCCCAAGTAATAAAAAGTCTTTGCGCAGATAATTGATTTGTATTTAATATATAACGGCATTTGCCATTCTAGCTTTTAAACTACATATCATGAGAAATTTAATAAGAAAAGTGATAGTATGGGCTCATTAAGATCAAAAATAGTCAAAGTGGCGGCCAAATGGAAATGGCGTACAAATAGAGGGTGGCTTTCTATTTTTTAATCCTTCTCTCATAGTGCCGGTCAAATATAGAGGTGGTGTTTCAATAGAGGTGGCGTTCAATTAGAGATTTTACGGTATACATAGAACTATTACATCAGCTATTGAGCAGGTTGAAAGATCCAAAGGAGAATTAAAAAAACTGTTGAGATCGCTTGCTATACTTCAAAAACCCAGTACAATAACATCAATTATAAATAGTGTGAGTTCCCTGTCTTTGGATGGACGAGCCTACTTTAGCTTTTGTGCGCTGCTACATAACAGGAGTTCAAGATTCTTTTAACAAAGATTTAAGTTTAGAAGTGTTTAGAGCTGAAAACTATTCCAAACAAGTAAACATCACTCAGTTAGACAAAGACAAGTAATTATTCATGTTTATATTTTGTATTTCTATGATATCTAAATAACTATCATATCTGACTCGCTTTTGTAGTAAAAATAGTAAACATATACTTTCCTGTTTCAGCTGGTAACTTTATGCATATTTATTTTTGTAGGAAATAAATGAAAATAGTCAATCTGATAATTCTGATGATGAAGGGTAAGTAATCACATGAGAGAGTGTGGTGAGGGGAGAGTGAGGAAACAGCAGGAACAGGGAGAGTGAGGTTGAAAGAGAAAGCGGGGGAGAGACAAATGGAGAGGGAATAGCATCTAAAGGAAGAGGGTAGTGTAAAGGATAAATGATGAGATTGGATATAACAAAAACTAATAATCAAAACTACTTGCATTGGTTTTTTCTGAGAGGAAATCTCTATAATATAATCTAGTCAGCTGAAGATTTCATCTCCTGAAGACACGAGTATCTCAGAGAAGCGCTGACAATTCAAGTTACTAAAGATAGTCATAACCACCCTGTTACTCATCATCAGAGTATTTTATATGTGAGATATAATTCCTAATATATTTTAACTTCTGTTACTTTCTGCTGAGTTCATTATATTTTTAGCATTCTTGATTATTATCAAAAGAGGATTTGTAGCTCATAAGTTAATCAATAAACATTGTAAATGTGTTTGTAACATACATGTAAATGTGTTTGTAACGTACATGTAAATACAGCACATATGTATATAATACTCTCAAGATACAGTACATTTGAATAGAGGAACAACTGAAACATGAAGTCCATCTTATACCTGTCATAATTGTAACAATAAAACTATAGTACAAGTTCTCCTATTGGAAATCTCTCTATTCTAGAGAGCAATAAGAATAGTGTGTAGTATCCTGTTGCTAAGTAAGATTTGCTACCCCTTATTACTCTACATTGTGTATTCAGGTGCTAGTTTAAACTTATCCACCTTTTTAGGCTGTTCAAACTACTGACTGCCTTCCCTAAAGTTACCCAACTCGGTATGGAACTTTCAGACAGACCCTTTTAATGGTCCCTGGACTGGACAAATGTTCAAAAACTCGCCTTGATACTAGAACGAGACTATGGGGTAAAACATCACATATTATGTCATTATATTTTCTCTGATTAGTTGTGAGGCCTTAACTATTTGTTTCACCTCTCAAACAGGAAGTGTATGAAAGAGAAATAGAGATAAACAATGTTTAATAATGAGACCTTGGAACAAGTGTATTGAGGAATATAAGATACTGTGGAATGTGATATGATTATAATAAAAACCTCTAAATTGATAAGTGTTTTTTACTTATTGGATCATCTTGTATTAATAGATTAATGTCACCTTCAACAGTATCAAAACAGTTTAAGGTAAATCACAAAGTTGGTAACCCCATTAGCACGTCTAAAGTATAAACTAGAGAGGTTATCATATGAAAGTGGTGTGAAAATAAGAATATATAGCATGAAATACTATGACAGGAAACGTTATGTAGAGACATGGACTGATACAGTATACAGAGACAGATGTTAATCTTACATAGAAAATATAAATAATGTACAACTATGGTACATAGTGTAGTCGGCAATAAGCAATAGGAGATGGCAAAAATGTCTATTAATAGCTTATATCCCTATCTTGGGTATAAGGTTACCGACATTAAATACAAGCATCACATAATAACATCACATAATATAACATTTGGCAGACCAAATAACAAAATTACAGAATAACAGAGGTCCCACGAGCACTGAGATTTATATATACTAGTTGTACTACTCGGCGTTGACCAGGTAATAAAAGAGTCTTGAGTAAAAAATTTATTTATCAGCAACAAATAGGTTTTCTGCTAACATTAGCAACATTTGGCATTTTAATTTTCAAACTACATATCATGAGAGAAGTGCTTTGTCTAGTTGAAATAAATTAGGAGAAAAAAGAAAAAAACCGTAAAAGTTTTCAAATGTTGTCAAACATCTGTAACTTTCAAACTTCATAACTCAAAAGAAGTATTTTGTTGAAATAAATTGGAAAGAAAAATCAAAATGTAAAGGTGTTTAAATGTAAATGTAAAATCATTAGCAAGTAATGGCTATATATAGTCTGTTTTGCTACAATTACAATGAAAAATGATTTGGTATACGATTATATGACTTTAGTTCATTTCAGTGTTGGCGTGCAAAAATTGGCATGCTAATTTTCGGATGCCATTGCTGGCATGCGAAAATATCGTTGGCTATAGACGTACATAGAGTGGTATAAAAGCCTATAGTAATTATCTAATGCAATTATCTCCTGGTAAAAATCATCATCATCATTAAAAATGGTAGCAAAACAATATGCGTGTCAAAATTCTCAGAGTTAAATAATATCAGACAAGTAACTTTGTATCGGGGCACATTTGGCCATGGCCAAATGTGCCCCGAACTCTGTGGCCAAAGCTGCCCCATCAGCTCATAATTGACAAAATACTCACTCACAAATTACTAAGTGATTGGATATTTGCTTTGACTACTTCATTAAATTAGCAACTAATGCCTACATTTTACTAAGTTAGCAAGCTGGTCTACTATTTGTACTTCTTCAGAAAAAAACTTTCAACTAATGTCTTTCAAATGTGTTTTAGCTCACTAAAACAATAATTTACTTACCACTTCCACAATACTTCACATGTAGGTCCAAGATTACAATGGGTGGTCTATTAGATCATTTCGTGTTTATTATGACGGAGAGAACAATTTCAATAATGTTTTTTTTAGTAAAACTGGGGTGGCCAAAGCTGCCCCATGGCCAAAGGTGCCCCGGTTACCCCTACACATATATAAAGATGTTGAAATAGATACATAATCAGTTGTGAAAGATTTCTGTCATGGACACATAGACAGAACAAAAGCTATTGCAATAAAGAAGTAATAGCTCTTGTTCTGTTAATGTTCCTTACAAAAATCTGTAGTGTCACAAGTTTTATATCGTTCGTTGAATAAAGAAAAAATTTTTCCTGCCAAAAACCATAAACAATATATTTATGTAGATTTTGATGCTTACAATTGATTGCATTTATGCATACTTTGAGGGTTGTTGATGCTTAAAAGGTCCAGAGCTGCGGGGCGCTGCCCCGAACCCCGTTGGCTATGCTGCCCCGAACCCCGCTGGGGACTCACCCCCAAACCCCCAGGTGTTCATAACTAGTCGCCTAACATTTGCAGCCCCAACTTGCAACCAGGGAACACAGGCTTGGTTATAATGTATTATAAGTGTGTTAAAATTGAAATCTATAGTTGGCTAAAAATGGCAAAACCACCTACGGCTTACAACTTCATTAAGCTCCGCCTTCTTCTATGCAACTGCATCGAGCGATCGACTGAAGCCGGCGTCTTTTCTATACAATCAATAGTAAATAAGTTTTCACTGCGGTCGCCACAGATTAGTATTACTAGCGAGTGTGACTTGGTGTAGCTAAGTGAGTCAATGAATGAGAGTCTACTAGGGAGATGACTGATAGTACAGAAGAGCTGAAGAGAACAATATATGTGACCAACATCTCACATGAGGTACTTGAGTGTCTATAATTACCATGTGAAGCATACAAACTCTCATAAACAGACAGCTCTGTGGTTGTAATGCAGAGATTGTAGATTCTGAGACAAATTAGTCTAAACATATAACTATGATTCAAAGGCTAACCTAAAAGAGCCTTGAAAACTGATGGCCTACTCAATACAAACCATAGTTCATTGTAATTACAAATGGTAACCTTTGTTCATATACAAGGAGCTTGTAAGATTTTTTTGTAAAATGTACAATCACAAAATTTCTGAGTGAGTGTTTTTAAACATTGGCAACTTTTCCATATTTGCAAGTGTAGCGAAGACACAATTTTACGCTTTTATATTTTCTGGTGAGAGAAAAATTGACTAATTTAAAAATGCTTTGATGCTATTTCAGGCTCTTTGGAAAACCAACTTAGCAGACATATTTGAGGTGTTTGGAGAAATAACGAGTATTGACTACATACAACCACGGAATAACAACAGGTATTTCTTACCACTTCATCTCCTAATTATGTTATTTCTTTCACAGTTTTGGTATTTCTGTTGGCTGGCTGCCAGAACTCATTCTGATATTTTACAGATTTGCTTTTGTCACCTTTTCTACTCTGAGCTCTGCACAAAAAGCATTTGAAGTTGCTTCATCTGAAAATGGCCTCTATTATGAGGGCCACAGACTATATGTTGCTCCAAGAAGACCTAAGAGAGCTAACATAAAGGAAGATGTTCAGCGTTTACTCAAACAGAGAAGGTAAGAGAGAACAGGTAATACATGTGCGTTAATATCTTTTATAGCATATCTTCTAGGTCGTCATAATCTCTCTCACAAGCATGATATTGAAAAGAGCTTATCGCAACCGATAGTATTTCCGCATGCACTTTAAGCGTGCATAATTTAACCGATGTAATGAATATGACCACAATTATTCCATTGTATAACACTGTAGCCGTTCGGTGCAGTAGACAGAATGTCTGTCTACACACCCGGAAGTTTGGAGTTTAAATTCGTGGAATGGAATTTTTATTCTCGAAACTTTGTCATTACAGCTGGACACACGAATGACAGACCAACATATGGCAAACACCGAAATTTGTATATATAGATTCATTTGACTCGCTACTATTATGATACGTGTAACAATTCATTGCTTAAAGTATTTAAGTTTCAGCCATGTTTTATTCTCTAATAAACCTGCAACTATATGTACTTTACATTGCTCATGAGGCCTTCATATTTTCATACACTTACTCTCGACTTTGTTTCTCATGGGAAAACAACTCCAGTACAACTTACACAAATACACAACTTACACACAACTTACACCTATAAATACTTGAATAGTTTGCCTCCTTTTTTATCTCTGTGAATATATCTAGTCACTTTCTATCAATACTGATCACAGATAAACCTGTAAATGTTAGATAAAGGTCACTTGAAAAGTGATGCACTCGATGCAACAGATAAAATCAAAGCTACAATGGGTAAATTCAACACAGTAAATTAGCTTCACCAATTTTCACTGATTGTTTTTAGCTTGTGGTCCTAAGATAATTAATTAAAGGTGCTGACTGAACTTGTATAACTTGTAGAGAATGGCAGCCAACTGGTCCAGCCTTGATCGAGACACTCGATGTGTACTGCATGCTGCACATCTTTAGCTACTTGACTTTGAGTGAGCTGATTCTTTGTGAAGATGGTAGGTATATACTATGAACATTTATAATTTAACATTATTTGAAACTGGCAACTAGCAACAAACTGTGTAAAACAACTATGAGATAAACTAGCAACTAGCAAAGAGCAATTAACACACAGTAACTAGCATAAAACAACTAGCAAAAACAACTGGTATAAAACAGCAACCTAAACAACTAGTATAACTCATCTAACGTAAAGCAACTAACATAAAGTTAACATGCTTTAAGTTACTAACATCTCATTTCTAGTACAGCCTTCACAGATTTAGGCATCAATCAGAAAGACATATAAAATATTAAAGTAGCAGTAGAAAATAAGAGTGTCCATAACTAGTAAAGATATACCCTTGGAATAGTTGGTGATTACAGAATTGATGTAACCCTCCTTGAAGAAATGTGGTTTAAAAATAGAATATGATAATTAATAATACCAATGTAGTATTAGTATGATAATATAAGTTTATACTAATGGTGTACTCTGGAGTAGGGTATGTGAGGTGGTTAAAGGTGCTTGTTGGTTCCCTATTCATAGGGGTAAGTGATTAGGGTACAAGTGAAGGGTTCAGGTTCTAATCTTGTTTCCTTCACAAGTTTAAGATGAATATGATAGTTTTTACTCTGATAGTAGTACATCATAGTGAACAGGGTTCCTTTACAGTGGATAAGCGCATGCATAGCGATCAGCATGCATAAGCAAAAGCCCTGACTTGCTATCTTTGTCAATTGTTATTGTTTGCAGGTTACAAGGTCTCAAGGTTACATAAACTGAACACTTGCTTTATAACAAACACGTTTGATGTTGAAAATGTTTCATTGTATTCATTTACTGGTCATCCATAAAGTAGTTACTTTGTTGAATCCGCATCAATGACAGTGGTACGAAAAGATAACTCCAAGTTTATTGATACTGCAGACCTAAATGAACACTTGTCACATACTCGATTTCACGATGGACGATATTTCTAAATGCTATTTTATGATACAAATATTCAAGTCAGTTTATCACAGTGATTATTTTAATCTAGTAGATCCTTATCAATCTCAACCTTTACCTCTGACTAACCTGTCTGAACTTGTTATCTTTAGTGCTGACTATATTCTTAGATGTACATTATTATATACAGTAACTACTTTTAGTATGTCAGCGTTGGAGGGAAATAAGTCAGCAGTGTTGGAGCACTATAGAAGAGCTGCCCTTCTCTGATATCTCATACCCTGTAGAAATAGACCACAAGAAAAAACTAGATATTTTGAAGAGATGCACAACTGGTGCTCTGCGTTATTTGAATCTCTGTTGGAATATTCCGAAATCTGAGCTACTTGAGTTGCTGGGTAAGTAAGTTTTAACGTGTATATTATTTTGTGGTATCAGGTTATAATGCAATGCAGACAACTCCTGGGCTAAAAATAGAGTTACCATTTATTCTCACCACTTTAATCTGTTATTGTCAGCGACCCCTGGTAGTTCACAGAAGTTATGAAAGTTGGTTTTGTCTGTGCAGACTTCAAAGTTTTTTTTGGATGTTGCTGGCATTCAGCTTGTGATGATTCATCTGTTGGGTCTGTTTACTAACAATCTCTCTACTAACAGTCTCTCTACTAACAGTCTCTCCACTAACAGTCTCTCTATTAACAGTCTCTCTACTAGCAGTCTGTCTACTAACAGTCTCTCTACTAACAGTCTCTCTACTAACAGTCTCTCTACTAGCAGTCTGTCTACTAACAGTATCTCTACTAACAATCTCTCTACTTACAGTCGCTCTACTAGCAGTCTCTCTACTAACAGTCTCTGTGCTAATCGTCGGTCTACTAACATTCTCTTTACTAACATTCTCTCTACTAACAGTCTCTGTGCTAATAGTCAGTCTACTAACAGTCTCCCTACTAACAGTCTCTCTACTGACAGTTTCTCTACTAACAGTCACTCTACTAACAGTTTCTCTACTAACAGTCTCTGTGCTAATAGTCAGTTTACTAACATTCTCTCTACTAACATTCTCTCTGCTAACGAACTCTCTACTAACAGTCTCTCTACTAACAGTCTCTCTACTAACAGTCTCTGTGCTAATAGTCTCTCTACTAACATTCTCTCTACTAACAATCTCTCTACTAATGGACTCTCTACTAACATTCTCTTTACTAGCAGTCTTTCTACTAGCAGTCTCTCTACTAACAGTCTGTCTACTAACAGTCTCTCTACTAACAGTCTCTATGCTAATAGTCAGTCTACTAACATTCTCTGTACTAACATTCTCTCTACTAACGGACACTCTACTAACAGTCTTTCTACTAATAGTCTCTCTATTAGCAGTCTCTCTACTTACAGTCTTTCTACTAGCAGTCTCTCTACTAACAGTCTCTCTACTAACAGTCTCTCTACTAAGTGTTTCTCTACTAACAGTCTCTGTGCTAATAGTCAGTCGACTAACATTCTCTCTACTAACATCCTCTTTACTAACGGACTCTCTACTAACAGTCTCTCTACTAACAGTCTCTCTACTAACAGTCTGTCTACTAATGGACTCTCTACTAACAGTCTCTCTATTAACAGTCTCTACTAACAGTCTCTCTACTAATAGGCTCTGTACTAAAAGTCTCTCTATTAACAGGCGGTTGACAAAGGAGATATACTATTAGTTATTAACTTGCAAACTATCAACAGCCCTTTTTGGGAGTTATATACTCAATGTCAGACTTCTTTGTTAGAACCAAACCTGTATCAACTACAATATTGTATTTCATGTGAATTTTCGCAGAGGTAGTACCACCAAGTGTCACATCATTCACAATCACAACAGCAGACATATATCAACCCGAAGTTTTAGATATCGCTGCTAGGGCTATGCCAAATTTACAGGTAAACACTTACTTCTTCACGCTCTTCGTACTTTATAAACAAGTTTCCAGAGAAAACTTATGGTTCAAATTCATGATGATCATTATTCACAGTAGAGACAATCGATGGTTTCAACGCAAACTGCACCTAAAATTCTTTAACTATTCAGAATTTTTTTAATTCAAAATTTTCTCCTAGTAGATTTTACCGTGATGGCAGCTAAAAATTTTAAAGTTACAAAAAATGTTAATTGTGTTTTGTTCACATTTGGCTTCACTCATTGTAAAAGCATTGTGTGTGTTATGTTTCTGCACAGAAGCAATTGAATAGAGTATTAAATTAGAGGAATGGTTTATTGCACACTCCAGAGACAACTGATTTGATAACAGAAAACCCAAGTATTTATATGTTTGGTCATAGAAAAGCTTTGTAAAAAGCTACAAGCATTATTAATAGCTATAATGAGACAGTACTATATAATATTAGCTTGTATAAAGCTTTAGCTAAAAAGCATAATGTTTGTTGGCAAAGTACCAGTAATACTTGGCACTTGCATGACACCTCCTCACTAAGCTAAAGGTTCTTTCTGGTTCTCTTAGACCTTCGGGGTTTGTCTCTGCTATACTCATCTCCATCAGGTAGACGAGGGTTGCGTGGTCTTCTTCTAGACGGAGGTTGCTCTGTTACAGTTGTAGGGGCTGGTAGTTGCAGTTTTGTCTCCTCTGTTATATCAGGTTTATCTCCAGGGTCTTGATCTTCTTCTGTTGAGTATCTTGGTCTGAGTTGTTCAACATGTCTTCTCCAAGTAGGTCCCTTTGGTACCACTTTGACATTGAGACTACGAGTTCCATATCTCTTAGTAACAATGGCTGGAACCCATCTAGGTTGTCTGTTGCGTCTAGGTCCATGATACAAGGCATAGCATGGTGCTCCAAGATTGTAGCTGTGTATCTTGCTAACTGTCTTTTCTGCCGATCGGTTGACTTCTCTGGATTGATGAAACTGTGCTATGTGTGCGGGTGATGGCAATAGGGTGTCAATCTTGCATCTCATCTGTCTTCCATTCAGCAGCTGACTGGGAGAGTATCCTGTAGGAAGTGGTGTCCTTCTATAGTGCATCAGGAACTGTTGTAGTGCAGATTTAGGTGAGAGTGACGATTTCTTCATGGCTTGTTTGAAGGATTGTACTAGTCTTTCAGCTGCGCCATTTGTAGCTGGATGGTAGGGTGCTCCAGTGAGGTGAACAATGCTTCTCTCTTGACACCACTGCTGAAACTCTCCTGAGGTGAAGCTGGTAGCATTGTCAGTGACTATGGTGTGAGGGTATCCAAAGTGTGCGAATATCTCCTCTAAGATGTCTGTGGTAGCTCTGGTAGAAGTAGATGACGTCCTGTGTATGCATGGATACTTTGAGTAGGCATCTATCATCACTAGCCATTGGCTGCCCATGAAGTTCACTGCATGATCTAAGTGAAGACGACTCCATGGCTTCTCAGGTAGCATCCAGGGATGTATAGGATACTTCTGTGGAAGCTTCTGGTGTTCAGCACAGGCAGTGCACTGTCGGCTTGTCTCCTCTATATCAGAGTCAATGCGAGGCCAATAGACAGCAGTTCGAGCTAGCTTCTTCATTCTTTCCATTCCAAAGTGTCCAAGGTGAAGGATCTTTAATACTTCCTGTTGTAACTTGACAGGAATGACTACTCTGTTGCCATATAGAAGACAACCTTCAGTGATAGAAAGTGAATCTGAGATCTTGTGGAAGAGTGACAGCTGAGTCTCCTTCATCTCTTTGTTACCAGGCCATCCTTCTGCTGTGTAGCGCATTACTGTGGCTAGTGTTGTGTCTTTCTTTGTCTCTTTTGCTAGAACATTGTAGTCTGTAGAGTTGAGCTGTTGTCCAATAGTGTGAATAGTGCATACTGTATCAACATCATCCTCATCTTCTCTTGCATCAAACTCTTTATCAGGTCCAACTGGCAGTCTTGAGAGGACATCTGCATTTTGATGATGCTGGGTAGATCTGTATTCTATGGTGTAGTCATACTGATTTAGTACCAGTGCCCATCTTGCTAGTCTGTTGGCTGCTAGAGCTGGAACTCCTTTGGTAGGTCCTAGAAGTGTGAGAAGAGGTCGGTGGTCAGTTACCAAGATAAACCGTCGACCATACAGGTACTGGTGATACTTCTTTAGAGCAAATATGATTGAGAGAGCTTCTTTTTGTATTTGTCCATATTTCCTCTGTGTGCTGGTCAGTGTTTTTGAAACATTGGCTATTGGTCTCTCACTTCCATCAGGATAACGATGAAATAGTACAGCTCCCAGTCCAGTTTCTGAAGCATCACATGAGATTCCAATGTCAAGATCTGGGTTGAAGTGTGCTAAGACACTATCAGTTGATAGCATATCTTTCAGTTTGTTGAAGCTCTTTTCTTGTTCAGTGCCCCACTTCCAGGTCTCTCCTTTGCGTGTCAGTTTGTGCAATGGTCCTGTGAGTTGTGACAGATTGGGTATGAACTTGCTGTAGAATTGTGTAGCTCCTAAGAAAGATCTTAGCTGAGTTAAGTCTGTTGGGACTGGCATCTGTTGTACTGCATCTGCCTTCTTTCCTTTAGTGATTCCCTTTGAAGTGAGTTTGTGTCCCAGATACTCTACTGTAGGTTGAGCAAAACAGCACTTGTCTTTTCTACATCTGAGCCCTCTTTCTTCTAATCTTTGAAGAAGTCGACGTAAGTTTTGTAGATGGCTCTCTGCATTGGCTCCACTCACTAGTATATCATCTAGGTATACTGCTACTCCTGGGAGGTCTTGTGTCAGTTGCTCCATGATTTCTTGAAAATACCCTGGTGCTGAGCTTATGCCAAAGGGCAACCTCTTCTGTAGTAGTACTCCTTGGTGTGTTGATAGTGCTAGTCGTCGTTGACTTTCTGGTGCCAACAATATTTGATTGTAGGCATCTGCTAAATCAATCTTTGTGTAGCAATAGCCTCCACCTAGTTTTCTGATTAGATCTTCTGGTAGTGGGATAGGTTTCCTATGTGTTTCTAGCTGATTATTGATAGTCTTGGAGTAGTCTCCACATACTCTGATCTTCCCTGCAGCTTGACCTGTTGTAGATTTGCGTACAGGTACAACTGGTGTTCCATACTGGTTGAATTGAGTTGGTTCCCATATGCCTTTAGCTACACCTGCTTCGTATGCTTGGTTGAGCTCTTCTGTCAAGGCAATAGGAGCTGGTCTGTGTCGGCAGAAGACTGGCTTTGTTGAAGGTTTGAAGTTTATCTCTAGTTCAAAGTTCTTGAGACATCCTAGCTCGTCTTTGAATATTTCTGGAAATTCTTTGCACATCTCCTTACACTTGATTTGTAACCTCCCATCTGGCTGGTTCTCTGTGATTGTTGATACAAGGTTCTGTTGTAGCTTGTCATCAATAGAGATGCCTAGTTGCTGTATAGCAGTTCTTCCTAGTAGGTTGAGATCTTGTACAGCACTAATCACAAATGGTAGTCTGACTTCTTTCTGTGCATCCAATTGGGCAGTTAGCTCACATCTGCCAAGCGTCTCTATGAGATGTCCTGAGGCTGATTTGTAGTTAACTGTAGTAGGTTTTAGGTTTGGCTTTCCTAGCTTCTCCCATATTGATTTACAGATGAAGTTGTCACATGCTCCAGTGTCCAGTTCAAGTGTGAAGTTGTCTCCCTCCAGTTTGATGTTTTCAGCAAGTTTCACCATCTTGGTTGATGTGCATTCTATCATCTTTACTGGTTTTTCTGCTGCAGATGATTTCTTTTTCTTGCATGCTCTTTCTATGTGACCTTGTTTAGAACAAAAGTTGCAGGTGGCTGCTTTGAATCTGCAGTCATCCGCTGTATGGTTAGTTCGGTCACATCTGTAGCATAGCTTTCCTTCCTTCTGCTTGTCAGGTGTAGAGTTGTTTTTCTGGATTGGTTTGTATCTTGATTTCTGTTGAGCAACCTTGTTGACTTTAGACGAGTTTCCATAAACTGTCTCTTTGGCAACTTTAGCTGCTTCTTCTGTTTCCTGTGCTACCTGTATAGCTTTGTTGAAGTTGAGTTCATTGTCCTTGACCTTGAAGAGAGATTTGAGAACTGCTTCATTGTTTACAGAGCAGATAAATCTTGTTCTGAGAGCCTCATCCAATGGATCTGTAATGTCTATGAAGGCACATGTAGTTGCATCTTGACGAATTCTGGCAGCTAACTCTTGAATAGTTTTTCCAGGTTTCCTCTGCATGTCACTCCAATACTTGTAACGCTCTCTAACAATGAAGCGCTTAGGGTCATACTGGTCTTTGAGAAATTCCAGTATTTCATCCATGTTGAGGTCGTTGATCTGCTTGGGTGTTGAAAGCTGAGCTGCCATATTACTAAGCTGCTTGTAGAGTGTAGGCTGTTGGTTGGTGAGAAAAGTGCCAGCAATCTTGTCTTGATGAATAGAATTTGCTGCAATGATTGTGTTGAATCTGTCTATGTAATCTGTTAGTAGCTCTGCTGTTGGGTCAAAACCTGGGAAGGCTGGAACAGCGGTTGCAGCTGTTTCTTGTTTCCGTTGTAGGTTTTGTAGTAGTAGCTCCATCAGTTTCTTATTCTCCTCCATTCTTTCATCTTGCTGACGTCTGTATTCCTCTTGTTGCTGCTTGAACTCCTCATGCTGCTGTTGTCTATGCTCTTCTTGCTGCTTTCTCTGCTCCTCTTGCTGCTGTCTCTGGTCCTCCTGCTGCTTCTGCATTAGCTTGATCAGGTCTGCTACTTCTGCCATTGTAGTGGTGCAATTTTGAACGGTTACTCTTGTAATAAACTAGAACTCTTTGTATCGATTTTATCAATGATAAAATCTGAACAAAACTCTTTGTAACTGTTCAAAAGAGAAATCCTTGTTGCCAATTAGCTTCTGTTATGTTTCTGCACAGAAGCAATTGAATAGAGTATTAAATTAGAGGAATGGTTTATTGCACACTCCAGAGACAACTGATTTGATAACAGAAAACCCAAGTATTTATATGTTTGGTCATAGAAAAGCTTTGTAAAAAGCTACAAGCATTATTAATAGCTATAATGAGACAGTACTATATAATATTAGCTTGTATAAAGCTTTAGCTAAAAAGCATAATGTTTGTTGGCAAAGTACCAGTAATACTTGGCACTTGCATGACAGTGTGTAATCTCTGTCGCTGTGAGATGTTAGTAAATTATAGCAGAGAGGAAGCTGAGGTTATTAGGGCCATTTTTTAGTTCTTCCTATTTGAAGCCATGGAACTTCTTAGGTAGCCTTCAGTTTTTATGTGAAATTAGTTTGGCAACAGCGATATGTTTTGTAGCAGTCACTAGTGGTTGAAACATAAAATCAATTCGGCTTGAAAATTCGTGTTTTCTGGCACAAATCATCCCGCACATGGGGTAATTTGTGCCGCACACCATATCTACACGAGGTAAGTTGTACCACCATTAAATCTGCTCTGTTTAGTTTAATTATGGCTTATTGCTGAGGTAAATACTAAGAGATCTTGTTACAGTACACAACAACCACTAAATTATTCTAATTACAAAGTAACACAAAGTTATTCAACGGGTTTACATCAAATCAACCAATATTTCTTTAGCAAACTTGTAGTTTGTCCATATTACCATAATATCACTTTCTAATTTTTAAATAAACTAGCTGTACTACCCAGCTTTGCCCAAGTAATAAAAAGTCTTTGCACAGATAATTGATTTGTATTTAATATATAACGGCATTTGCCAGTCTAGCTTTCAAACTACATATCATGAGAAATTTAATAAGAAAAGTGATAGTATGGGCTCATTAAGGTCAAAAATAGTCAAAGTGGTGGCCAAATGGAAATGGCGTACAAATAGAGGGTGGCTCTCTATTTTTTAATCCTTCTCTCATAGTGCCGGTCAAATATAGAGGTGGTGTTTAAATAGAGGTGGCGTTCAATTAGAGGTTTTACGGTATATATAGAACTATTACATCAGCTATTGAGCAGGTTGAAAGATCCAAAGGAGAGTTAAAAAAACTGTTGAAATCCCTTGCTATACTTCAAAAACCCAGTACAATAACATCAATTATAAATAGTGTGAGTTCGCTGTCTTTGAATGGACGAGCCTACTTTAGCTTTTGTGCGCTGCTACATAACAGGAGTTCAAGATTCTTTTAACAAGGATTTGAGTTTAGAAGTGATTAGAGTTGAAACCTATTCCAAACAAGTAAACATCACTCAGTTAGACAAAGACAAGTAATTATTCATGTTTATAATTTGTATTTCTATGATATCTAAATAACTATCATGTCTGACTTGCTTTTGTAGTAAAAATAGTAAACATATACTTTCTTATTCTTTCAGCTGGTAACTTTATGCATATTTCTTTTTGTAGGAAATAAATGAAAATAGTCAATCTGATAATTCTGATGATGAAGGGTAAGTAATCACATAAGAGAGTAAATGGGGTGAGAGGAGAGTGAAGAGACAGCAGGAACAGGGGAAGTGAGGTTAAAAGGGAAAGTGGGAGAGACAAATGGAGAGGGAATAGCATCTAAAAGAAGAGGGTAGTGTAGAGGATAAATGATGAGATTGGATATTACAAAAACTAATAATCAAAACTACTTGCATTGGTTTCTTCTGAGAGAAAATCTCTATACTATAATCTAGTCAGCTGACAGTTTTATCTCCTGAAGGCACTAGTGTCTCAGAGAAGTGCTGACAGTTCAAGTTACTAAAGCTACTCATAACCACCCTGTTACCTCATCATCAGAGTATTTTATATGTGCGATATAATTCCTTATATATTTTAACTTGTATAACCTTCTGCTGAATTCAGTATACTTTTAGTATTCCTAATTATTATCAAAACATGATTTGTAGCTCATAAGTTAAGCAATAAGCATTGTAAATGTGTTTGTAACGTACAAGTAAATACAGTACATATGTATATAATACTCTCAAGATACAGTACATTTGAATAGAGGAACAAGTGAAACATGAGGTTCAACTTATACCAGTCATAATTGTAACAATAGAACTAGTACAAGTTCTCCTATTGGAAATCTTTCCATTCTAGAGAGCAATAAGAATAGTGCGTAGTATCCTGCTGCTAAGTAAGGTTTGTCATCTCTTATTACTCTACATTGTGTATTCAGGTGGTAGTTTAAACTGATTCATGTTTTTAGACTGTTCAAACTGCTGACTGCCTTTCCTAAAGTTACCCAACTCACTATGGGAGTTTCAGACAGACCCTTTAAATGGTCCCTGGATGGGACAAATGTTCAAAAACTCACCTTACTAACAGGAGAACCTTCTAGGGTAAAACATCACATATTATGCCATTATATTTGCTCCGATTAGTTGTGGGGCCTTAACTATTTGTTTCACCCCTCAAACAGGAAGTGTATGAAAGAGAAATAGAGATCAACAATGCTCAATAGTGAGACATTGGAACAAGTGTATAAAGATTGGTATAAGATACTGTGGAATGTGATATGATTATAATAAAAACCTCTAAATTGATAAGTGTTTTTTACTTATTGGATCATCTTGTATTAATAGATTAATGTCACCTTCAACAGTATCAAAACAGTTTAAGGTAAATCAAAAAGTTGGTAACCCCATTAGCACGTCTAAAGTATAAACTAGAGAGGTTACCATATGAAAGTGGTGTGAAAATAAGAATATATAGCATGAAATACTACATCAGGAAACGTTATGTAGAGACATGGACTAATACAGTATACAGAGACAGATGTTAATCTTACAGAGAAAATATAAATAATGTACAACTATGGTACATAGTGTAGTCGGCAATAAGCAATGGGAAATGGCAAAAATGTCTATTAATAGCTTATATCCCTATCTTGGGTATAAGGTTACCGACATTAAATACAAGCATCACATAATAACATCACATAATATGACATTTGGCAGACCAAATAACAGAATCACAGAATAACAGACGACACACAAGCACTGAGATTTATATATACTAGTTGTACTACTCGGCGTTGACCAGGTAATAAAAAAGTCTTGAGTAAAAAATTTATTTATCAGCAACAAATAAGTTTTTTGCTAACATTAGCAACATTTGGCATTTTAATTTTCAAACTACATATCATGAGAGAAGTGCTTTGTCTAGTTGAAATAAATTAGAATAAAAAATAAAAAAAACTGTAAAAGTTTTCAAATGTTGTCAAACAACTGTAACTTTCAAACTTCATAACTCGAAAGAAGTATTTTGTTGAAATAAATTGGAAAGAAAAACAAAAATGTAAAGGTGCTTAAATGTAAATGTAAAATCATTAGCAAGTAATGGCTAAATATAGTCTGTTTTGGTACAATTACAATGAAAAATTATTTGGTATACAATTATATGATTTTAGTTCATTTCAGTGTTGGTGTGCAAAAATTGGCATGCTAATTTTCACGTGCCATTGCTGGCATGCGAAAATATCGTAGGCTATAGACGTACATAGAGTGGTATAAAAGCTTATAGTAATTATCTAATGCAATTATCTCCTGGTAAAAATCATCATCATCCTTAAAAATGGTAGCAAAACAATATGTTAACCTTAGTAACTATATAGGTACCTACAATGACTTCAGTGCATTTTGTGGTTATGATCCCCAAGATAATATAACATTACAATGTACTACGGAAAGACTTCTTACCTTTAAGACAGGCGTGTAACATAAACGCTAAATCTAACTTAAACAAATTTGGCTCACTAAAAACATACTTGAAGGAAGTTTTAGTATGTATTTTCAATAAATTTCAAACTTTAAACTAAAATTTTATCATTTATCTGTTTGTGAATTGGTTTTCACCGCAACGGATAATGCCGAACTCGCCATTGCAAACAACGCATATCTTTTAATAACATATATAATCGGTACACCATTCGCCAAATTTTAATTTCGAGATAAATTATTGTTGATATCGTGTGGCGGAAGAAATAAGCCCTAACAAAAAAAAAGACGAAGAAGCATCGTGCTGCATAGAGTTAGGCTGAAAATATTTCTTAACAAGGGCATCGTAACGCTTGGGTGCAATACTAAAATAATACGTCATTTAGTGTGTGTTTACGCTATATGGTATATGGTAATGGCTTTGATCAATATATATATGCAATGTATATAGTTCAGTGGTAGAGCGCGAGGATTTAAAACTTGCGCTTGCAGTATCCGTGAGTTCAAATCCATCACGATGTGAAATCCTGATACAAAGAATTTAATAGCTATAGCCGGATATACACACAAACTTTGAGAAATATTTACCCTAGGACACTTTTATTTCGCTAGTATTTAGTTTCGTGAGTAGCATACAGAGTAAAATTTCGATGCAACTTAATTTCGCAGCTCTGATGATGGAAAAAATATAGTGATGTGAAAATAAATGCAGTAGAACAAACATAATTAGATTCCTCAGGTTCGGTTCGCCGGTAGGAAAGATTTTTCAATTTGGGACTAGTTTGTAATTGTAAACTGCAGGTAGAATTGTGTGGCCAAGATCAATAACGCAATTTGATCGCTTGCTGCCATTTGTTTCTTGGACTATCAATAAACAAAGCTATTTAATTCTGCGTTTTTGCTCGTTCGTTATGACAGTTTTGTTTCCCTCATTAAATTTTCGCGAGAAGATGACTCGCGAAAACGCAAAAGTTAGATGAGGCGAATACATTAGTGACCTAGGGTATATATAAATATATCGATGTACTTATTCTTACCGCATACATTTCCTAAATAAATAAATTGCGTATAGCATAATGCAAACAAAATATACGTTAGTTCATTTTAGACTGAGGTTGTGGCATCGCTGATCGACAAAATAGGATCTAATTTAAAAGAGTTGTTTTGGTGTCAAGTCTCCATGGGAAATGTCGATGTTGCTCTGAATTGCCCTCACTTGAAGAAATTTATTTTTAAGGGATACTTCTCACATGGTAAGGAACTCATGCTATTATTTGTACTAATGCACTTTACAGTCAGTGGTCTAAAACTCTCATACTGGTTGATGTTGTTTATATATACACTAGCTGTATTACCCGCCTACAGGAACAGATTCACGTGCAGCGTAAGGTTTATTGAGAGTTGTCTTTCATACTGTAAAACAACTCCAAATATGCAGTCTACTGAAATTTTTGTCCTGATCAGAGTATGCATGTACCTATACATGTCAATGTTGGGGAGAACAATGGAAATCGGCAATATGTCTTACAGCTAGATGCATGTAAAATCTAGTAAACATTCTAGATTCATGTGTCTGGATTCATGCATCCGTTCATACCCAGCTATATTTGCAGTTGACGATCACGCAGTTTTGCCGCTGAGCCCCCGCCTCGGCTGACCAGTCTTTACCCGCCGAGCAGTTGAAAACCGCGCTCTTGCACTCGCCTCGCAATCAATCGGTTCGCACTCGCAATCAATCGGCCCGCACCCGGCTCGCAATCAATCGGCCTGCACCCGCCTCGCAATCAATCGACCTGCATCCGCCTCGCAATCAATCGGCCTTGCACTCTCCTCGCAATCAATCGGCCTTGCACTCTCCTCGCAATCAATTGCCTTGCAATCAATCGCCTCGCACTCGCCTTGCAATCAATCGCCTCGCACTTGCCTTGCAATCAATCGCCTCGCACTTGCCTTGCAATCAATCACCTCGCACTCGCCTTGCAATCAATCACCTTGCACTCACAACCAATCGTCTCGCAACCAATCGCCTTTCACTCGCAATAAATCGCCTAGCACTCAATTGCTTTGCAATCAATTGCCTCGCACTCGCCAACTCATTCATCCGAAAAGCCGCACCTGGAGACTCACTGTACTCGGGGCGAAAAAGGTCTCCCGCGCATCCCCGAGTGATACCACGGCCTCAAGCCTAGCTGTGCTACCCGGCGTTGCTAGGGTAGTAAAAAAAGTCTGCACACAAAATTGATTTGTATTTAACATATAACATTTGCCATTCTAACTTTCAAACTACATATCCTGAAAGAAGTGTTTTGTGTAGTTGAAATAAATTAAGAGAGAAAATAAAACAACTGTAAAGGTTTTCAAACTTTTTCAAACAACTACAACTTTCAAACTTCGTATCATGAAGAAAAGGTTTTGTGCAGGACAACTGATTTAAAAATAAATAAAACAACTGTAAAGGTTATCAAACCAATGTAAATTTAAAATTTCATAACTTTCAGCGACCTATATCTTTTGATAACGTATAGTGGAACCTCAGTTCTCGAACATAGTCAGTTCCAGAAGTTCGAGATCCGAAACAATTTTCCCCATTAAAATAAACTAATGTAAATTTTAATCCGCGTCAAGGCGAGAAAACAACTTTGGTAAAGTATTTTTTAACATTTCACACCATAAGCTGTACTTGTACCCGGGTAATAAAAAAGTCTTTGCACAGAAAATCTATTTGTATTTCACATATATAACAACATTTGCCATTCTAACATTCAAACTACATAGGTAACATGAGAAAACATGATAGGTAACCTATCATGAGAAAAGTGTTTTGTGTAGTTGAAATAATTTAAGAGAAAATAAAAACAACTGTAAAGTTTATCAAACTTTGTCAAACAACTGTAACTTTCAAACTTCATATCATGAGGAAAAGGTTTTCTGCCAGTATAATAAATTAAAAAATTTAAAACAATTGTAAAAGGGATTAGATGTAAATTTCAAATAATTAGCAAGTATTAGCTAAATTAAGTCAGTTTTGCAACAATTACAATAACATATGATATAGTAATGATACAATTAATACAAACTGAGAAAACAAAATAAAATTCATGGATATGTTGAATTAATTTTAGCAATTCTTGCATAAAATTGTGTGGGTATAAAAAGGTTACTGTCCCACCAGAAACTATCCATCAATTCTTTGAATACGACGATACTAAAAATATGACAGAATATCATAGTATTTTGTAGTTGAAATTTTATTAGAACAATGTCTGCCAAAAATGGTTGAATAAAAGAATAATATTAATAATAAAGATTGGAAACTAATAAAGCAATAATAACAGTGATAGGAAAATGAATAATGTTTTAACTTCAAACACGATACTCCATTTATGTTTAAAAGTATGCAAGTTGAAATAATAACAACGATGAAACAAACTTTAAAAAACTTATGTTGTTAACTTCAAAAGTCATAAGAAGTTTATAAATGTAATAAGAGAATTTAAATATATATATCTATATATATATTTCTCAAAGTATGTAAATATAAGAAAGTGGAGAATAACTGATACTTGCAATCTTACACGATAAATCTTACAAATGTTTGTTGTAAAATGTGAAATTAATTACGAAAAACTAATTGGTTAGGTTTAAAAGGAAAGATGTGTAAGTTAATACATCTAGCTGTACAACCCAGCGTTGCCTGGCTAATACAAAAAACTGAACAGAAAATTGATTTGTATTTAACGTATAACAACATTTGCCAGTCTACCTAAAACAACTGTAAAGGTTTTCAAACTTACTTTGTCAAACAACTTTTAAACTTCATATCATGAGAAAAATGTTTCGTGCAGGTCAAATAAATTTTAAAACTAAAATGACTATAAAGGTTTAGATGGAACAGTGAAATAATTAGCAAGTAATAGCTGAATTGAGTCTGTTTTGCTACGATTACAGTATAAAATGATTTGGTAATGATACAATTAATACGAACTGAGAAAACAAAATAAAATTCGTGAATATGTTGAATTAATAATAACAGTTCTTGCATAGAAGTGTGTGTATAAAAAGTTACAGTTCCACCAACAGCTATCCATCAAAACTCTGAATACGACGATACTGGTATGACGATATGTTATGTAAAAATAAAATATTGTAGTGTCTTTGTCTGATCGAAGGTGAGAGAATCTAGCTGCTATTCCTACTCGAGATAATACGATTGTCCACGTGAAAAGTAGTGACCTTAACAGCGATTTAGGAATTGAACCTTAAGAAAAGCCAGAAATAGAGGTTCACAAAAACGGCATCGTGTTTCACAGAATTAATAAAATTGAATCGCCAAATTCTAATATCAAGAGAGTCTATTGTCGATATCGTTTTGCCGAAAACAAGTTATCCCTAATACGTCGAAGACAAAAAAACATCGCCTGTCATGAAGCTAAAAGAAAGCCATAGAGTTGTGATTATTATGTCATTTTTGTGTGAAAGCGGCAAATGATGAATAGGTTATGTATAGAGGCACACTAACAGGAAATTCCCGTTAATGCGCCCTAGATACCTAGTAGCGGCTAATAGTTCGAAAAGTATGGTACTCTATAAGGCGGACACACAATCACACAGACAACGGTTGCAGTTTATATAGTAGATGAAGATAGGACATTTAGTCTACCAAGGGTGATCGATAGGAACATGTTAGACTATCAAGGGTACTGATTAAAAACATGTTAGTCTACCAACTTTACTGACTAGGCACATGTTAGTCTACTAAGGGTACTGACTAAGAACATGTTAGTCTATCAAGGGTACTGACTAGGAACATGTTAGTCTATCAAGGGTACTGAATAGGAACATGTTAGTCTATTAAAGGTAGTGACTAAGAACATGTTGCTCTATCAAGGGTACTGACTAAGAACATGTTAGTCTACAAAGGGTAGTGACTAGGCACATGTTAGTCTATCAAGTGTACTGACTAGGAACATGTTAGTCTACAAAGGGTACTGACTAGGCACATGTTAGTCTACCAAAGGTACTGACTAGGAACATGTTAGTCTACTAACAGTACTGACTAGAAACATGTTAGTTTACCCAGGGTACTGACTAGGAACATGTTAGTCTATCAAGGGTACTGACTAAGAACATGTTAGTCTACTAAGGGTACTAACTAGGAACATGTTAGTCTATTAAGGGTACAGACTAGGAACATGTTAGTCTACTAAGGGTACTGACTAGGAACATGTTAGTCTATTAAGGGTACTGACTAGGAACATGTTAGTCCACCAAGGGTACTGACTAGGAACAAGTTAGTCTACTAACGGTACTGACTAGGCACATGTTAGTCTACCAA